>NC_092382.1:24914343-25236271 GCF_030028105.1 Mobula birostris | reverse complement strand
TGAAACATCTCATCAAGAGAGAGGAAGAAGCTGACTTAAGTTTCAGGAAGCAAGGATCAGACAGGGGTCGAGTTACAAGGTGGACAGGGATGAAGTGAAGAATGGAATTAGGAGATATAGAAATGGCCTCAGAAGGACATAGCGACTACGATTAAGGACACCCCCCCCCCAAGACATTCTAAATGTATTTGAAGAAGAGGATGACTACAGTGAGGGCATGGCCGGTCAGGGACAGAAGGTGAATCGTGCGACTAGAATCGGGGGAGGTAGGGCAGGTCCTTAATGAAGACTCTGCTTCAGTTTTCACCAGTGAGAGAGATCTTGACGTTTGTGAGGACTGAGACAAACAGGCTGAGGTGTCGAGGTTAAGAGAGAGGACATGTCGGAACTTCTGAAAAACATCAGGATATTTAAGTCCTTTTGTGTGGTCGAGATATCCCCAGGTTACTGCGTGAAGCGAGGGAAGAGATTGCAGCTCCCTTGGAGATGTTCTTTGCATTATCAGTAGCCAGAGAAGTCGTGCCAGAGGACTGGAGCATGGAAAATATTATCGATTTGTTCAGGAAAGGGAGTAAGGATAACTCTGGAAATTATAGTCCAGTGAATCTTACTTCGATGGTGGGCAAACTATTGGAGAAGACTCTTAGAGACATGATTGATGAGAATGGGGGAGCATAACCTGATTTGGGAAAGTCAGTAAGGCTTTGTGAGTGGGAAGGCTTGTCCCACGAACCGGGTTGAATTCTGTGAGGATGTGACAAAGCACATTGGTAAAGGCAGGAAAGTTGATCTGGTATAAATAGATTTTAATAAGGCAATTGATACGATTCACAATGATAGGCTGTTTCAGAAGGCATGGTATCCAGGGAAAGTTGGCTGGTGGATTCTGAATTGGCTTTTGTCTACAGAAGACAGAGGATAATTATCTAGAGAGCACTTTCTCCCTGGAAGTTGTTGACCAGTGGTGCTCTGTAGGGATTTGTTCTGGGAACTCCTGCTTTTAGTGTTTTTTTTTTTAAATATATGATTTGTTGAGAAAGTTGAAGGGTGGAATTAGTAAGTTTAAAATGATATGGCGATTGGTAGAGTTGTGGATACTGCAGACGATTGTCGGAGGTTACAACAGGACATTGACAGGATGCTGAACAGGGCTAAGTAGTGCTAGATGGAGTTCAAACTGAAAAGGTGTGGAGTGATTCACTTTGGAAGGGAGAATTTGACGGCGCTCCTTCTCTCCACTAGCCTGTAGGTCACTCTGGGCAAGGCGTAGCACCTACTTAGCACAATCCCTTCCCCCACCCCGATCAGGGTCACTTGAAGCCATGTGAGCAGGTGATAGATGGTCAAACGAGACGCTGGTGCATGTCACAGGTTATGACACCGGTCAGACAATCTCTAAAGAGTACTGCTAATGGCTGGGATCACCCATCATGTAAAGTCACTGCCCGGAAGGTGGAAATGGCAAACCGCCTCTGTAGAAAGATTTTCTGTGCGATCACATTCATGGAAAGACCATGATCACCCAAATCATGTGACACGGCACATATCGAACCAACAAACAAATATAAGCTGGGACTTGCTTAGTGTAAGTAGTTTAGATGGAGCAGAATTTGTTAGCAGCATCTTCAATCAATATGTATATTGTTCAACCAGTGGAGGGCCTGTACAGCATTTGGTGTTGGGTAATTAGCGCACCTGAATCTCATCTAACCTGCGGCTTTCCATCCACTCATCACCAGATCGTTGCCTCAGCCAGTACGGTAGTTCACGTTCTAGGATGCTTAGTTTTGTTTCCGCGCTGTTGTTTGCCTGTGTTAACTCTGTCTCTCCGTGGTGCCAGGAGCATTGCTTGCCGCCTGCCTTCCCGTTCATCCTCCTGCCTGCCGTTCTCCTCCAGCCACGCTCACACCCTGGTCTGCATCCCCGCTCTGCCTCGTTCCGCAGCCCACCTACCCTCTCTGCTGGCTCAGTGGTTAAACGCCGCGCTCTCACCGCAGCGAAGGGTTCGATCCCCAGTCAAGCCTCGCTCACTCCTCTGCTGTCCTCTGCCTAATCTTCACTTCCCTGCCTTCCCTGTAACCATTAATGAGCACTGAGCAGATTACTCTACCTCCGTGTCAGTGTCCTGCGTCTGGGTTCACCCGTTCGTCGCAGCAATCAGTTCATACAGATTTTAGAAGAACGTTTCCGAGTCTTGAGGACAGGGCTATGATAGCTTCAATAGGTCAGGACTTCATTCTCTTAATAGTAGGAGGATGGCGGGAGATTAGATATAGGTGTACAACATTTTGAGGGGTTGTATAGGGTAAGTGCAGGCAGGCTCTTTCCCACTGAGGTTGGGTGGGATAAAGGTCACAGGTTAAGGGTGCCAGGTGAACATGAGGGTGGTGAGAGTGGAACAGGCTGTCTTTGGAGGTAACGAACGCAGAATCGATTACAACATTTAACAGAAGTTTGGATAAGGACATGGAGGGGAGTGGAGTGCAGGGCTATGGTCATGATGCAAGTCGATGGGACTCGGAAGAACAGTTCAGCAAGACTACACGGGCCGAGTGGCCTGTTTCTGTGCTGTGTTTCTCCCATGTCTTTAGAAATTTCCACCAGCCTATCACACGACACCATAGGATAAGATGTCTCTCAGCCCTGGGTATTTGTTCTTATTTACGGACACGAGACTATCGAAATTATTGATGAAGAACCACAACAGAATTTCCCCTTCCCTTAGTGAACATTGCAACTGTAAAGACCGCATTTCTGACGAATATCGACGGGAAGTATTACTTTTTTGTCCTCTCTCTACGTTTAGAACTTCTACTCTCCGTTTAGAGTGCACGTCGAGTCCCCCTGCAGTACCGGCTCTTCCCACCAGCGTTTGTTTGTCCCTGTTATGCTGAAAGAAACCTTCGCATCAATCTTAATGACGCCAACCAGGGAATTCCCGTCATCCCCAGTTGGTCATATTGGCAGTTTCCTGAACTGGGCAGGTTACCCCGACTTCGCGCAAACAATGTGACGTAGATTCAGGAATTTCATGAATGAAAGCAAACTTTCACCATCGAGCGTGAAGATTAACAATTCATGTTATTGCACTTCTCGAACGTGAGTGAGATCACTGGCAGGACTTCCTCCTTCAAAATGACCCGTCACTTCAACATAGAGTAAACAGAAGGATCAGACTGCTGGTGACGCATCACTGACCTCGAGTTTACTTTTGTTTCTCTAAGTAATTTCTCACACTTCTGCTCGGCTCTGCTTTATGTTGACATTCGTTATCACTTTCTCATCCGTGCAATTCTGCCTTAGCATTTTCTTGTAATTTTATCAAGTCCTCCGTTAAACAAGCACCTACTATTGATTTCTGTAATTATTTACGCTGTTCGTCAGTCAGCCTCCATTCAAAACAATGCAGTGGAGATATCCATGCTTATTGTTTATGATTGAATGTTACCTGGGCATAATATACGGTGCTTTTCCTCCATCTGAGAATGACCTCATATTGGCTAAGGGGGAGGCCGTGGACCGAGATTGGGATTAACAATTAAAATGGTCAGCCACTAGAAAATTTCGCTTGCTGTTGATGGAACTGGGGTGCTCGACAATGCGTTAATTAATTTGAAGTAGGGCCTTCCGGAAACGTTGACCATTTATTCATTTCTATAAAAGTTGCTTTCTGCAATTGATTTGATCGGCCGATTGGCCCGAGAGTGGTTCGCAAATACATTTCCTGACTTCGCGAATCATCATTTCTTCGTCTTTGAAATATTGTAATTTCGTGTCAAGCTATCTATACCTCATCACAATTGGGATTTTATTTGAATGACATCATGTTTATTTTTATCCCAGCTGTGTGAAGACTCGTTAGCCTTGTGCAGTATTGAATATTCAGTGTGCTGGAGCGAGTATAAATGAATGAGCGTGGAGATTCATCAGCTCAGAGTTTCTTCAGCCAGATCGCGGGCAGAGGGAAGACAGGCTGAATCACACAGCATGCTTGAAACATTTTACCGCGTGAGAAAGATTTATTATATGGTCATTGCGGTTATTGGTGTGCCTGGTAAGAACATCGGCGAACTAACATTTGCGGTTCTTTGTGCGCGGTCTTTTGACTCGTTCAGATACCGACAGCGTTGCGATGTCGGTGTATCAGTGAGTGCGGTGCAGACATTGTGGCAAAACTCTATGTTCCTTCAGAAGTTCCCTTGCAGTTTAATCCTTGGCCTGTGCTGAAAATAAACCGGCAGGTGAAACAGATGGCGAGTGCAAGATCTGGGAGATTGATTTTGTGAATTAATAGCAGACAGTTTTGATTTGTCAATGCAAAGCCACTGTCAAAGTAAACTCTGGTAATCCAGCGCGCTCGCCGCCTACTTGCTGATATTCTGTATCAGTAGCGAATCATGTCTTATCAGTTAGAGTCTGAACCATCGGGAGTTTCGTAATCTCAAATAAGGCGTTTTAGTGTATATGTGTTTGCATCCACGCACTATTATCCGTGCAGTGAAGGGATGGTTAAGATCCCACCAGTTAGAGGTCAAACGGGGCAAGGTATATGCGACAGTCCACTCTGGAAGAATAAGTATCAAAGAACTTGGGAAAATGCTGAAGTAACTTGGAGCAACCGCTACAAGACGCAGAGTAATCTGTACTGCTTTTCCTTTGGAAATCGGATGGCTTATGCATGAACGTGCGAAATACCTGAATCCTTCGGCGGATCAGGTAAATTCTTTACATTGAAAGTTGGAAATTTCTGATCGGATGTTTTGACATATTATGAAGAAACCCCGTCCTAGAATAGTTGCAGAATTTGAAAGAAACGAACTATGTGGGGACCCTGTGGGCAAGTGACAAACGGAGGTGAGAAGAAGACAACGACACTCGAACTGGGGAAAATAAATTTTCTTTGACGTTTAGCTTTGCAAACGGACACAGACGTAGGGAGCAGGGCTTCACTTCACAGAGTGACAGAACATGTGTGACGGGAACGCAGCAATCCTGTTCGCTAACGGAGCTGCCGAGGAATCCGGGCTTTACACATCAGTCGAAAATTTGATGGTGCGAGATTTCTACTGAGTGCTCTACAACAGCGATCAGTTGACAATACCTCCTTCTCAAACACTGCTCCTTTCCCACTGCCGCGTATCGTACCGTTTCATTCAGCATGCACGCGTGTCAGGCATCGGTGACTCCGCTTTAAATGTTTTAAATCTCCAGAAATGAATTATCTGGGAAGTTTTATTGTTCACAGTTTCCAGCTTATCTTTGCCCTGAGATCCACGAGTGGGCGAGACAGTAATTCATTAATTCTTTATTTGCTCTTTGCCCAGTGAATTTAGTGGCGATTGTGATCCTGTCCCGAGGAAAGTGCGGTCTCTCCACCTGTACCACTCGCTACCTGGTGGCCATGGCGTCGGCGGATCTACTCACCATCATCTTTGAGGTCATACTGTGGCGGGTCAGTTATTATTACTTTCCCGGGACTTTCCTGGACATCACCCCCGTGTGCAGCGTGATCTCTGCCCTGAGTGCGGCAGCCATCGACTGTTCTGTCTGATTCGCTGTCAGTTTTACGTTTGATCGGTTTGTCGCCATCTGTTGCAAGAAGCAAAAAGCAAAGTATTGCACCGGGAAAACTGCGGTTGTGAATCTGACAACAACCGTTGTTCTGCTCTGCTTCAAAGATGTGCTCATTTTTTTTGTTTATCATCCTGCAAAAGTGATTGACAATATACCCTGGGACTGTATTCAAAGGCCGGACCACAATACGGATCCCGGGTGGGTGGGCTATGACTGGCTTTCTACCGTTCTAACTCCATTACTCCCGTTTGTCTTAATACTGCTGCTCAACGCTCTGACAGTCAGACACATTTTGGTGACCAGTCGCGTCCGTAAGCGGCTGAGGGGTCAGAGCAAGACGGAGAACTGCAGTGACCCGGAGATGGAGAGCAGGAGGAGGTCTGTGATCTTACTTCTCACCATCTCCGGAAGCTTCATCATCCTGTGGTCGGTGAGAGTTGCCGAATTCCTTTATTACATCATTGCCGGGCTCGACCCAAAGTATTACAACGATTCGGAAATCATATTTCAGTTCTCCGCAGATATGCTGCAGATATTAAATTGCTGCACAAACACGTTTATTTATGGGATGACTCAGTCCAGGTTCAGAGAGCAGTTCATCAGTTCAGCGAAATATCCGTTCATGTTAATTATTTCAGTAACTAATAAACAAAATATCTGAGCTCTAGTCAGAGGCGGTCGCAGTGTTTTCCATCTCGGCACCACAGAACTGGCGGTCACTAGATAACGGGGCCCAAGAGGAACATAGCAATGGAACAGACCTTTCGCCACCCGCAGCCTGCGACATCCGCCTGTTACAAATTATTAAAATCATCTTACTTTTTATTTATATTCTTTCAGAATATTCACACTCTTGTCACCGCCACACCAATTTCGATAACGTTTCTCCAACTCCTGCGAAAATACTCATTGGTCAAGTGACCTAAATGGCTGATGCTTCTCGGAAAGGGAGAACCTGGCGAAATTCTGTTGTCACAAGGTGACCGGGCGGAATTCACTCTGGGTGCTCCTCAGATCAGATCGGGTCTGCTCCATGCTTCGAGTGATCGGCAGCACAGTAAAAAGATTTAGCCGATGATATCCAACATTGGCACGCCGGTCAACGTGCTGTGAGCAGACATCATCACTGTGTACGGAAATCCTATCTTGAACTGTGTTTATCTATGTCCAATGATTTGGTATCAACTGTGTGATGTGCTCTCCTGCAGACGGAATGACGCAACAAGGTCCAATTTCCATCTACAGAAAATCTATTGTGAGGAAGGAGCCATTATTTCTCATTTCCCTGGGTTTTTAGAAGGTAACAAGGAGTCTTAATGGACGCAACACTGTCGAAGCGTCGATACACACATTATTAAGGTTTTGAACGAAGACCCGATAGTTAATTCTGACGGTCGAAAGGCTCGTGTTAAGACCATGAAAACACAGGATACGGAAGCAGAATTGGCTCTCTGGTTCCATCGAGCACTTCTGCTGTTCTTTCTTGGGTGATACGTTTCTCAACCACAAACCCTTTCCTTCCGACATAATGCGTTAATCCCTTCACAAATCAACAGCATATCAAACATTTTCTTAGCTGCACCCAATAACTTGCTATCGACGCCATCTGTAGGAGCAAATTCGCGTCCTTTGCAAATGAGTGTGAGCATTTCACTTACCTTCTTTACCATCAAACTAACCTTCAGGAAGTAGAACACTACGACTCGTAAAATTAATATAAATCTCTTATTTCGACCTGACTAGAAACTTTTCTGCGCATTAATTCCTTCTAACCTGCATATGCGGCACCTTCCTGAGCTGCATTCCACCTGCCAAACTGAACCTCGATCTGTAGACACCATCATTCACCACAACATCCCATTGTCATTCGCCAGCAAGAGGTTGTCCACAAGGAACTGGCTTGAGGTCAGCTGCATATATCTGGCACATACCTCCTAATTTGTCCTGACCGTGCCCATATTGAAAATTGCCAAAAGAGCTTGCATACTTCTGCCAGCACTGTCCTTTGCTTTAATGTCGATATTATGCCACCAATATCTTCTTAAAATCTTCAAACTTGTCCGACGTTTGCGAATAACATTTGAGAGTTTATCCCTTAGGCCACCGAAATTACGATTCGCACCATTTAGGTGTTTAGTTTGAACGTGTGTTCTATCTGTTCTGTCTAACCACTTGTAATCGAGGACCATCTACATCTTAATTCACAAAGCCTTCCTGGAGATACATAACACATTTTACCCAAACTAAATCGTTGGCTCTTTGGCAGTCGCAGGTAATGTTTGGAGGGATAAATGCACCATCTATTATTATTATTATTATTATACCTATCTAGGGCTACGCTATATATTTCCACCTCCACTAGAGTGTTAGTCATTAGAACCATAGAACCATAGAACACTACAGCACAGCACAGGCCCTTCGGCCCTCGATGTTGTGCCGACCGATATACTCCTTAATAAAGTACAATCCCACACTACCCTGTAACCCTCTAATTTTCTTTCATCTATGTATCTGTCCAAGAGGCTCTTAAATACCCCTAACGTGTCAGCCTCTACCACCATCCCTGACAAGTCATTCCAGGCACCCACAACCCACTGTGCAAAAAAAATTACCCCTGATATCTCCCCTAAACCTTCCTCTCTTAACTTTCTAGATATGCCCTCGTGCCCTGGGAAACAGGTACTGGCTATCCACCCTATCTATGCCTCTCATAACCTTGTAGACCTCTATCAAGTCCCCTCTCATCCTTCTACGCTCCAAAGAGAAAAGTCCCAGCTCTGCTAACCTTGCCTCATCAGACTTGTTTTAATCCAGGCAACATCCTGATAAATTTCCTCTACACCCTCGCCATAGCTTCCACATCCTTCCTATAATGACGTGACCAGAAATGAATATAATACTCTAAGTGTGGTCTCACCAGAGTTTTGTAGAGTTGCAACATGACCTCTCTACTCTTGAAATCAATCCCCCTATTAATGAAGCCTAGCATCCCATAGGCCTTCTTAACTACCCTATCAACCTGTGCAGCAACCTTGAGAGATGTATGGATTTGAACCCCAAAGTCCCTCTGCTCATCCACACTCTTAAGTAACCGACCATTAACCCTGTATTCAGCCTTCTGGTTTGTCCTTCCAAAATGCATCATCTCACACTTATCCGGATTGAACTCAATCTGCCACTCTTCTCCCCAACTCTGCATCCTGTCTGTATCGTCTTGTAACCTTCGACAAACTACAGCTCCATCCACAACTCCTCCAATCTTCGTGTCATCCGCAAACTTACTCACCCATCCTTCTACTTCTTTATCCAAGTCATTGATAAAAATCACAAACAGCAGGGTTCAAAGGACAGATCGCTGCGGCACTCCACCAGTCACCGACCTCCAGGCAGAATACTTTCCTTCCACAACTATCCTCTTCTTTCTTCTTTTAAGCCAAACATTTTATCCAAACAGCCAAGTTTCCACTAATCCCATGCTTCCTGACTTTCTAGATGAGTCTCTCGTGAGGGACCCTGTCAAATGCCTTGCTAAAAGACATGTAGACCACATCTACTGCCCTACCCTCATCAATTTCTTTTATTACCTCTTCAAGAAAATCAATTAGGCTTGTGAAGCACGACCTGCCCTTGAGAAAGTCATGCTGACTATTCCTAATCATATTATACCTCTCCAAATGTACATAAATCCTGTCTCTCAGGATCTCCTCCATCAACTTACCAATCACTAAGGGAAGACTCACTGGTCTATAATTCCCTGGGTTATCTCTACTTCTTTTTTTGAATAAAGGAAAAACATCCGCAACCCTCCAATCCTCCGGAAACTCTCCCGTCCCCATTGAAGCTTCAGCACATCCTCTTCCTACGTGCTCAAGATTTTCAGCCTGCTGCAAGTCATCACAACAATCACCAAGATCGTTTTAGATGATAGACAATAGACAATAGATAATATGTGCAGAAGTAGTCCATTCGGCCCTTCGAGCCTGCACCGCCATTCTGAGATCATGGCTAATCATCTACTATCAATACCTGGTTCCTGCCTTGTCCCCATAACCCTTGATTCCCCTATCCATATGATACCTATCTAGCTCCTTCTTGAAAGCATCCAGAGAATTGGCCTCCACTGCCTTCTGAGGCAGCGCGTTCCACACCTCCACAACTCTCTGGGAGAAGAAGTTCCTCCTCAACTCTGTCCTAAATGACCTACCCCTTACTCTTAAACCATGCCCTCTGGTACTGGACTCTCCCAGCATCTGGAACATATTTCCTGCCTCTATCTTGTCCAATCCCTTAATAATCTTATATGTCTCATTCAGATCCCCCCTCAATCTCCTTAATTCCAGCGTGTACAAGCCCAGTCTCTCTAACTTCTCTGCGTAAGACAGTCCGGACATCCCAGGAATTAACCTAGTGAACCTACGCTGCACCTCTTCCACAGCCAGGATGTCCTTCTTTAACCCTGGAGACCAAAACTGCACACAATACTCCAGGTGTGGTCTCACCAGGGCCCTGTACAAATGCAAAAGGATTTTCTTGCTCTTGTACTCAATTCCCTTTGTAATAAAGGCTATCATTCCATTAGCCTTCTTCACTGCCTGCTGCACTTGCTCATTCACCGTCAGAGACTGATGAACAAGTACTCCTAGATCTCTTTGTATTTCTCCCTTACCTAACTCCACACCGCTCAGATAATAATCTGCCTTCCTGTTCTTGCTCCCAAAGTGAATAACCTCACACTTATTCACATTAAACGCCATCTGCCAAGTTTCTGCCCACTCACCCAGCCTATCCAAGTCACCTTGAATTCTCCTAACATCCTCATCACATGTCACACTGCCACCCAGCTTAGTATCATCAGCAAACTTGCTGATGTTATTCACAATGCCTCCCTCTAAATCATTGACGTAAATCGTAAACAGCTGTGGTCCCAATACCGAGCCCTGTGGCACCCCACCAGTCACCACCTGCCATTCCGAGAAACACCCATTCTCTGCTACCCTTTGCTTTTTATCTGCCAACCAGTTTTCTATCCATGTCAATATCCTCCCCCCAATGCCATGAGCTCTGATTTTACCCACCAATCTCCTATATGGTACCTTATCAAATGCCTTCTGAAAGTCAAGGTACACCACATCCACTGGATCTCCCGCATCTATCTTCCTGGTTACATCCTCGAAAAACTCCAATAGATTAGTCAAGCATGATTTGCCCTTGGTAAATCCATGCTGGCTCGGCCCAATCCTATCACTGCTATCAAGATATGCCGCTATTTCATCTTTAATAATGGACTCTAGCATCTTCCCCACTACTGATGTTAGGCTAACAGGGCGATAGTTCCCTGTTTTTCCCTCCCTCCTTTCTTAAAAAGTGAGATAATATTAGCCATTCGCCAATCCTCAGGAACCGATCGTGAATCTAAGGAACATTGGAAAATGATCAACAATGCATCCGCAATTTCCATTGCCACCTCTTTTAGTACCCTAGGATGCAGACCATCTGGACCAGGAGATTTGTTAGCCTTCAGTCCCATCAGTCTACTCATCTCCCTTTCCTTCCTAATGTCGATCTGTTTCAGTTCCTCTGTTACCCTATGTCCTTGGCCCATCCATACATCTGGGAGATTGCTTGTGTCTTCCCTAGTGAAGACAGATCCAAAGTACTTATTAAATTCGTCTGCCATTTCTCTGCTTCCCATAACAATTTCTCCCAATTCATTCTTCAAGGGCCCAACATTGTTCTTAACTATCTTCCTTCTCTTCACATACCTAGAAAAACTTTTGTTATCCTCCTTTATATTCCTAGCTAGCTTGCGTTCATACCTCATTTTTTCTCCCCGTATTGCTTTTTTAGTTAAGTTCTGTTGCTCCTTAAATATTTCCCAAATCATCCGTCTTCCCACTCACTTTAGCTCTGTTATACTTCTTTTTCGATGTTATGCTATCTCTGACTTCCTTTGTCAACCACTGTGGCCACTTTCCCCCCTTTGAATACTTCCTTCTTCGGGGGATGAACTGATTTTGCACCTTGTGCATTATTCCCAAGAATACCTGCCATTGCTGTTCCACTGTCTTTTCTGCTAGGATATCCGACCAGTCAACTTTGGCCAGCCGCTCCCTCATGGCTCCATAGTCTCCTTTGTTCAACTGCAATACTAACACTTCTGATCTGCCCTTATCCCTCTCAACTTGCAGATAAAAACTTATCATATTATGGTCACTACCTCTTAATGGTTCCTTTACTTCAAGATCACTTATCAAATCCTGTTCATTGCACAACACTAAATCCAGAATAGCCTTATTCCTGGTCGGCTCTCGTACAAGCTGCTCCAAAATGCATCCCGTAGGCACTCTACAAACTCCCCATTCTGGTGTCCAGTACCAACCTGATTTTCCCAGATCCGTAAAGCCGCGCCATTTTACAGACAATATGGTAGCAATACAAGAAATATTGCCGAGACAAATGGGCTTATTAAAACACCATAACACTGCCCAGTACCGTCTCTGTTCTTACCTGGTGCTGGTCTCCTGAGTCTGTTTTCAGTGAAACCGAGCAACTGAATTTTCTGTCCCTAACAGTAAGTGAACACACCCTGAGCAAAGTTCAGTTGATAACACGCTCATGAACCTGAACTTCACCATATTCAGCTCGTAACGTCACACTCTGTTCCACAACGTTTGTGTTAAACCACACAAAGTCTCATTTTGCTTGAATGTCCCCCTAACATATGGGTCGAGCCAGAATTTGTACTTCAGTACACGATGGCAATGGTTACCTTTCTCTCCAAAATTTCTCCCCAGAGTGGAATAATATCTCGCATCCGGGTTCGGTTTAGCTGGTGCAGTCTGATTCACTGTTCACCTTGGGATCAGTTTATTGTCAGACTACAAACCACAGGAACAGGTGAGGGCAGAAGTCCCTATGGTTTTATTGCACATCAAAGCAGAAGGAAGGGCGCTGTGAACTCTGTTGAAAAGTTATGCATTTGGGATATGTTTTTCCATTGAACGCTGCTCACTTCTTTTGTCCAGATCTAACTGTGTACCAGCTGCCTGGAGATGCCATGATCTTAGGTTCAGCCCTTTGAGAAAGTCATTTTCAACAGACCCTCTCCTAATTTACGGCTCTCCCGGCTCTCTCGTCTCTCTCGCTCTCCCGTCTCACGCTCACTCCCTCTCCTCGTCTCTCTCTCTCTCTCTCTCTCTCCATCAGTCCCTCGCTCTTCTGCTCTCTTTCCACAGTTCTACAGTTCGACCCGTCTCTGCCCAGTCTTTCCCTCTCTGTCTCTCAGTCTCTCTCAGCCCATTTTCCCTCTCTCCTTCAACACTCTCTCCTCCCATGTTCTCTCCCCTAGTCTCTCTGTGTCAGTCATTTACCCTCCCCTATTATCTCGCCCCCAACTGTTTCTCCCTCTTATTCCCATCATCCCTCTCCCGTCGTCTCATCTCTCTCCCATCTTACTCTTTCCCAGTCTCTCTTTTCCCACATTACCGTCTCTCACACCCCTCGCCTCTCCCCATCTCCGTGTGACTCTCTCCTCCATTCCCCCAATCCCTCTCTCTCTCTCTTGCTCTCTCTATTTCTCTCTCACTCCCCACTCTCTTTCCTCACAATCCTTCCCAGACTCTTTCCCCTGTCATCTCCCTCGCACTTTCCCGTCTCTCTCCCTTGCTCATCTCCCCCATCGCCCTTGTTTCTATTCCAGTCTCTCACGCCGTCTGTCTCTGTACCGCGTCTCTCTACCCAACCCTACCCCATCCCCACTCTCTCCTCTGTCACCCTATTCCCAACGGCTCTCTGTGCCCCGTCACCCTCTCCCCGTCTCTCGCTCCACATTTATTTCTCAGCAATGTCAATCACATTTACCGCCATTCTGCCCCCACCCCGTTTTTTCCCATCCCCCACATCGCCTAACTGACTCCCATCTCTCACCCACTCACGCTTCTCTCTATCCCGGTCACTCTCTCTCGCTCCCCAGGCGCTCTCTCTCTCTCCCCTCTCTCTCCCCACTCACCTTCTATGTCTCTCTCTCCTTTGGGTCAGCCAGCTCTGAATGCCTGTAAACTCCAATCTCCAAACACCAGAATAAGCCTTTTCGACAATTGCTTCTCTGTCACCATCGCACATTGAAAGTGATGGGGTGATATCCCCGAATGAACACGGGCAGAGAGTCATTGTCGGTCTGTGAAGGGGCGGTGGGTGGGGGTGGATTGTAGACAAAAAGGGGGAGAAGGAAAGTGAGAGTTTTATAAAGTGGGAGTGAGGGGAGTTGGAGAGGGAGGTGAGGAAGGCAGTGGGAGTGTTAGGGTGAGAGGCGAAAGAGAAGAGTAAGAGGAAACAGAGGGGTGAGGAAGAGAAAATGGAGTAGTGAGACTGAGAAAGCAGGGTGTGCTGAGGAGTGAGAGGATGGTGAGGAGTAGGGAGGAAGCGGGAATCGGACACGGTGAGCTCACGTAGTGAGACTGAGAAAGGAGGGTGTGCTGAAGACTGAGGGGATGGTGAGGGGTAGGGAGGAAGCGGACACGGTGAGCTCACGTAGTGAGACTGAGAAAGGAGGGTGTGCTGAGGAGTGAGAGGATGGTGAGGGGTGGGGGGAAGCGGGTGCAGAGACGGTGAGCTCACGTACTGAGACTGAGAAAGGAGGGTGTGCTGAGGAGTGAGAGGATGGTGAGGGTGGGGAGGAAGCGAGAAGCGGACACGGTGAGCTCACGTAGTGAGACTCAGAAAGGAGGGTGTGCTGAGGAGTGAGAGGATGGTGAGGGTGGGGGGAGGGAGCGGGAATCGGACACGGTGAGCTCACGTAGTGAGACTGAGAAAGGAGAGTGTGCTGAGGAGTGAGAGGATGATGAGGGGTGGGGTGGAAGCGGGAATCGGACACGGTGAGCTCACGTAGTGAGACTGAGAAAGGAGGGTGTGCTGAGGAGTGAGGGGATGGTGAGGGTGGGGAGGGCAGCGGACACGGTGAGCTTACGTAGTGAGACTGAGAAAGGAGGGTGTGCTGAGGAGTGAGGGGATGGTGAGGGGTGGGGGGAAGCGGGAATCGGACACGGTGAACTCACGTAGTCAGACTGAGAAAGTGAGATGATCTGAGGAATGAGGGGATGGTGAGGGGTAGGGGGGAAGCGGGAATCGGACACGGTGAGCTCACGTAGTGAGACTGAGAAAGGAGGGTGTGCTGAGGAGTGAGAGGATGGTGAGGGGTGTGGGGAAGCGGGAAGCGGACACGGTGAGCTCACGTAGTGAGACTGAGAAAGGAGGGTGTGCTGAGGAGTGAGGGGATGGTGAGGGGTGGGTGCGGGGAAGCGGGAAGCGGACACGGTGCTCACCGCGTGAAGAAGATGTTATGAGAGCTGCACACACTCAGACTGGGTGTCGGGCCAGTTCATTCCCTCTGTCCCGCTTACAATAAACCTTCTCGGGATTCACTGTATCAACGGAAACAGGTTTCAATAGTCGATTGGATATGTTCTATTCTGGTAAGAAGCTCACACCACTAAGTCCTCAAGACCCGAAACATTCTTGTAAAATCTCTATGAACTCTTTCAGTCTTATTGATAGCTTTCCTTCAGACCATAACTGCGCACAATACTCCCCTAACTCGGCCTCACAAACGTCTTATTCAACTCCAACATAACATCTCATCTCCGATACTCAATACCTTGATTTAGGAAGGTCAATGTACAAAATAATTCTCTTAACGACACCGTCGACCTGTGATGCCGCTTTCGAGAGATTACGGATCTCTATTCCCGGATCCCTCTGTTCTACCGCACTCATCGGTGACCGAACATTCAACGTGTATGTCCTCCCAAACTCTGACAGCTCGCAGATACCTGCATGAAATTCCATCCGCCGATTTTCAACCTATTTTACCGGCTGCTCCAAAGACTCTAAGCGACTTTAACAGATTGTGGGGAAGTCTGATAAGTTTAGAACACATGCCAATGACATTAGGTCGGTGATAAGTCTGAAGGAACGAGCCGTTCCAGAGTCCATAGATCCCGATAGGTAAAACACCAAAGTATGTGCGCTGTATTTCCCCGCGTTTCTTTGCCCGGACCAGGGTGAGAACAGAAGGGCTTCCTGGATGCAAACGATTCCCGGGACCACTAAACGATGAATCCCCAGCCCAACATTTCCATCCACACTGGAATGTATGCTTCCTTTAATTACACGAAACACGGTGCATAAGAACAGAGACATGATATTGCTGCACATTGTTCTGCTCAATACATTGTGGAATCATTGGAGTTTCATGGAACAAAATGCCAGACACGGTTCCACTGTATCTCGGTATTTGTGAAAGGAATAGTCCTAAACCAGAACGAACCCGATAAACTGGATCGGTGTGTGTCCGCTGTAGCGAGACACCCTGAGGCTGAGAGGATCGCGATAATCGGCAGACAATAACCAGTTTGCAATACATCCCACGCAAGGAGACGTCAGCAGCCAGGCACCATCGATGGTTCTGAAGTGTAACGAACACAGAGAAAATCGGATCGTTTTGATCCTCACCAGGTGAGTTGCTACAAATCAGAAACCAATTGTGTGAGCGCCCAGCGGAGGCAGAGAGTTTGATCTGGGTGAACATTTGGATAGAAGGGGCATAAAATTATCGCTGAGGGGTGACATTCACAAGGTGCATAATATCATCAGGGTCACAGATATGTGTCAATATGGTTGTTGTAACGCGTCTAGTGTGATAGTGTAGTGGGTAGTGTTTGTGGCTCTCACTTTCGGCGAGGAGAAAAGGAGAGCTGAACGTGTAATTCTCTCCCTGCCAGTCTATAGCCTTTCCAACAGGGAGCCTCATATAGTGCCTACTCGCTGGCGACACAGGGAAACTGAACTACTTTCGGACTCAGGCTGAACTACAAAGGGCAGGGAGGACGTCTGGCTCCCGCACACGTGGCTCGCAGGCCCGCCGGTGTGTGGACGCGCCCTGGTGCTCGTGAACAGATCCCCAGCTATGGGTAAATAGCCCCACGGCCTTCTGGGCAGCCTCGAGAGAGACGAACGCTATGGGAGTAAACAGAGACAGCAAATCCGGAATGGAGCCCCTTAGCCGTCTGAACGTTACCTAACGCCCTTCCGGCAACATCCCCTCACACTTATCTAGGTTAAACTCCATCTGCCACTTCTCAGCCCAGTTTTGCATAATATCGATGACCGACTGACAGGCCTCCACACTGTCCACAACACCCCCAACCTTCGTGCATCAGCACATTTACTAACAGATCCCTCCACTTCCTCATCCAGGTTATTTATAAAAATCACGAAGAGTAGGGGTCCCAGAACAGATCCCCGAGGCACACCACTGGTCACCGACCTCCATGCAAAATATAACTCGTTTACAACCTCTCTGTCGCTTCTGTGGGCAAGCTAATTCTGATCCACAAAACAATGTCCCCTTGGATCGCATATCTCCTTACTTTGTCAATAAGCCTTGCATGGAGTACCTTATCAAATGCCTTAATAAAATCCATATACACTACATCTACTGCTCTACCTTCATCAATGTATTTAGTCACATCTTCAAAAAATTCAATCAGGCTTGTAAGGCACGACCTGCCTTTCACAAAGCCATGCTGTCTATTCCTAATCATATTATGCCTCTCCAAATGTTCATAAAGCCTGCCTCTCAGGATCTTTTCCATCAACTTACCAACCGCTGAAGTAAGCCTCACTGGTCTATAATTTCCTGGGCGATCTCTACTCCATTTTATGAATGAGGGAACAATACCTGCCAACCTTCAATCCTCTGGAACCTCTCCCGTCACCATTGATGATGCCATGGGGACGATATGATCCCGAAATTAAAGGGTTTGCGCGTGAGAGGCGTTTGATAAATGTGGGTGCATATTATTGACAACTATAGAATATTGAAAGACGGTGACAGTGTGGATGTGGTGGGAATAATTCACGTGGTGAAGGGAGTCGAGGACCAGATGGCACTGACTCAGAATTGAAGGGTGCCCCTTTAGAAGAAAGATGAGGATAAAATTCTGCCATCAGAGTGGTGAATCTGGGGAACTCATTACTATGGACGGCTGTAAAGGTGGAGCAACTGGGATTTTATAAAACAAACGTTGATAGGTTTCTGATCAGTCAGGGTGTCAAAGGTCACAGGCAGAACAGGTAATGGGGGTTGAGGAGAATAATAAATCAACACAATCAGCAGCACAGGATCAATTCCGCCCCCCAACGTTTCAGCAAAACGCATCAGCGCCCACCAGCCACCAAATGAGCAATGGCAAAGTCCCCAGACAGAGATGTGCTCAGTGGTGGGAGCATGTACCGGACATGTACTGGGCCGAATCCATCACATCCTGTAGGAACTTGCGTTCAATGATATTAATGTTTCCACACCAAGCCATGATGCTGCCAGTCACTACACTCTGCATCACGCATCTGTAGAAAAATGTCAAAGTTCTAGGTGTCATGCCGATCTCCGCAAGCTCCTAGGAAACCGGAGGCGCTGCCGTGCTTTCTTCGCAATTGCACTTGTGATGGGTACAGGACAAATCCACTGAAATAGTAACACCCGGGAATTTGAAGTTGCTCTCCCTCTCTGATCCTCCGATGAGGACTGGCCCATGGACCTCTGGGGTCTCCTTCCATCGTCTTGCTCGCATTGAGTGAGCCGTTTAAGGGCTGGGTGGAAGTTGGAGGCAAAGTTGGTGAGAATGTCGAGCTCAGCGTGAGTGCATGAAGCGGCAGAATACATTCGTCGATGTAGCGGTGGAAGCGTTGGGGTGCATTACCGTGGAAAGGTTGGTACATGGATTGTTTTACTTAGCCAACGAAAAGGGAGACATATCCGAGACCTATGCCAGTGTCCATGGCTATACACTGAATCTGGAGTAAGTGGGAGGAACTGAAGGAGAAACTGTTGCTGTGAGGACCGGTTCTGTCAGACGGAGGATGGTGATGATGGAGGGGAACTGGCTGGTTCTTTCCTTGAGAAATGTGGAAAGTTTTAGGGCCCTTTTAATAGGGGCACTGGACGTCCATAGAGAAAATGAGACGGTCAGGGCCAGGGAATTGAAAGTTAGTGAGTAGATCGAGAGCACGGGAAGGTTTGGGAATGCCGGTGGGAAGGGACTGAAGAATGGGGCATAGGATGGACTGGAGCGATGAGAACACAGGATCAGTGGGGCAGGAGCAGGCAGAGACAATGAGCCTACCCAGACATGCAGACTTGTGAATCGAGTAGGAGGTAGAAGAGAGCAGTTCAGGGCAATGGAACCACGGGTTTTCCACAGGGAATGGAGGTACTCCAGAGTTGGTGATGTCAGTGATAATGTCGGAGACAGTTCTCTGATAGTCCGGAGTCGGGATTATTCAAGGTGTAGGCATGAGGATGTGTCTGAGAGGTACCACCGTGTCTCAGCAAGGTGGAGGTCAGTCCGCCACTCTACAACAGCAGCACCCTGTCTGCGGGATTGTTGGTAAGGTTTGGACTGGTGCTGAGAGATTGGAGGTGCAGTGTATTCAGAGGGGGTAAAGTTCAAGGAGAAGTGAGTATTCCTGATGTTGAGGCGGTTGATGTCTAGTTGGCAATTAGTGATGAAGATATCCCAGAGCAGGGAGAGAACCAGGAAGAGGAGGGGGGTTGGAGACAGGAGAATGTACCGTCAGCGCTGGGCGATGAATTCTTGCCGATAAGGCGGGCTCGGAGACGGAGGTAAATGTGAAATAAACTTCACCTTCCCAGCAGCAGCTCCTCCTGAGCGTCTGAGAAGCTCCAACCAATTGTTTATGAAAGTGTCTGCAGAAATACACACGGAATAGACACATAATATTATATGTTGCATACAACGAATACGAGGCGTTACGTTTTCCCCGAGGGTGTAGTACTCCCATTAATCCCCACGCGGAATTGAGACAACCATGCTGCAGAGAGTGAGAGACAGAATGGAACCGAATCCGCCAGTTTGTCAAAACGACCGCGGCAGGACTCGAACCTGCAATCTTCTGATGACTTCTAATCAAACACCGAAGTCAGACGCCTTATCCATTAGGCCACACGGCCGTATTCTGTGAGAATGGGGAACATGCTGAATGCTGCAAGGAGTTTCCCCGTGTAGAATGATTTCCTCGCCGAGCTAAAAGTACTCGCATGCAGTGATTTCATTCCAGGTGAACATTCGATCACTGTTGTCAATATCTCTCCATTCATTCCTGCTCTGGGCTGTTCAATATTCTGTTTCTATCACACAGAAAGGAATTCTCAAAGGCACATCCCACTGTCTCTTGCAGCGGCGTTTTATTCTGGGATTAGAATAAGAGAAAATGGTCCACCACATTCAATACATTATTGATAGAGTGAACTCGATCTCTTTTTAGGTATTTCAGCCATTGGTTTGGTATTCCAGAGCCGGGCCGCCATGTGTTTGTGCCGGGTAAGCGTTCGGGTGTTCGGATCTGCGGCTGCGCAGAGCGTGTCATCGTGTCTGTAATGTGGTAACTATCGGGTTATTGCATTTGCCCAATACACGGAAAGTCGTCATTCTCGAACCAAATGGCAAATTCCGATAATATCTGTTTACTTGAAATCGAGCAACATGCTATCAAAGCTATTGAAATCTTATTTAATTCAACATAAATTTATCTCATTTTACAACTCAAAACATTCACAGTTTCTCCGAGTTACAGAGCACGGAATCGATACTTATGCCATGCGTCCATAGCGTCTAAAGTGCATAAAATAACTAATTCCATGTTTCCTGTGGTTGGCACAAATCTCTCTAAACTGTCTTTATCCACCTCCATGAATTCTGGTAAGCACGGCGAGCAAAGTAAATCGGCATAGAATCTGAACACACATGTGTGGACCTTAAGCAGAAGTTTTAAATGCTGTGAAAAAATTCAGAACTTCGGAACACAACAGAGGAAAGAGCAGACGAGGTGGCCGAGAGGTGAAGGCGATGGACTGCTAATCCATTGTGCTCTGCACGCGTGGGTTCGAATCCCATCCTCGTCGCGACATGTGAATCGGGGGACCACCTTTGAAACTGTCACTTTAAAACATCCAAGCCTCCAAATTTTGTCACAGGGACGCCAGACAATTCGTTACGTGAGTCATGAAAAGCAATATTCATCATTAATTTATCACTAAATTTGGCCTCAATACGACAAAATACAGGAACAAAATTAGGCTATTCGGCTGACCGATCTCCGCCATTCGATCACGGCTGACGCCTCACCTTCAGTTTTGTGAACAGTCTAAAGTTTTGAGTCCCTCATCTTTAGAAATATGTGCTAGCATTGGAGAGAGTCTAGAGGACGTTCACAAGGATAATTGATGGCTCTGGGACTCCACTAGCTGGAATTCAGAAGGATGAGAAGGGGATCTCATTGAAACTATTTGAACGTTGAAAGGACTAGCCGGAGTAGATGTGTAAAGGGTGATTACCATGGTGGGAGAGTCTAGAATGAGAGAGCACAGAGTCAGGATAGAAGTGCGCCCTTTCAAAAAAGATTTTGGCCAAACGGTGGTAAATTTGTGGAATTTATTGCCACATCCAGTTGTGGAGGCCATGTCGTTGGGCGCATTTAAGGCAGAGATTGGTAGGTTTTTGATTGGAGATGGCACCAAAGTTACGGGGAGAGGGCTGGGAACTGGAGTTCATGAGGAGAAGATAAAAGGATCAGCCGTGATTGAATGGCGAAGCAGACTGGATGGGCCAGACGGCCTAATTTTGCTCCTATGTCTTATGGCCTCATGGTCATACACATCATTCCTCTCAACTCCATTCCCCTGCCTTCTCCTCGTCGCATTCGACACCCTTACTACCTGTCCACCACCTCAAACGCCGCTATAAATATACCCAGTTACTTGCCTTTCAAGCTGTCCGTGGCAATAAATTCCACAAATTCATAACTTTCTGTCTACAGGAATTGCTTCTCGTCCTTTTCTAAAGGGACGTCATTATCTGAGGTTGTGCCCGCTGGCCCTCGACTCTAGCACTACATGAAAATCCTCTCCATGGTCTGACCACAGACCTCTATCGAACACCACCCAGCCCATATCTCACCCGTCAGACCCTGAAGCCGTTCTCATACCACCCCACCATCACTGAAGCTGCATCTCCGCTCCCGCACTGGCTTGAGCAGCAACACAAGACCAGGGTACCTAATCTTGATTCTGTGGGCCCATAACTGCACAGCAGCCGCTCCCGCAGCCCCCATCTGACCCCTCACGCTCAGCAGACGCCTATTGCTCAACGACTACAGAACCCCACCACCCACCGGGAACATCGACACGAACAGCAAGCCACAGCACACCCCGACGCTCATTCATCTAACTGACTGCACACCGCCCCCTCGGGTCCGATATCTGTGGATCCACACACTCACTCCCCACACTCACACATCTAACTGACCGCACACCGCTCCCTCGGGTCCGATATCTGTGGATCCACACACTCACTCATCTAACTGACCGCACACCGCCCCCTCGTGTCCGACATCTGTGAATCCACACACTCACTCATCTAACTGACCGCACACCGCCCCATCGTGTCTGACATCTGTGAATCCACACACTCACTCCCCACTCTCACTCAACTAACTGACTGCACACAGCCCCCTCGTGTCCGACATCTGTGAATCCACACACTCACTCCCCACTCTCACTCATCTAACTGACCGCACATCACTCCCTCGGGTCCGATATCTGTGAATCCACACACTCACTCATCACACTCACTCATCTAACTGACCGTACACCGCTCCCTCGTGTCCGATATCTGTGAATCCACACACTCACTCCCCACTCTCACTCATCTAACTGGCCGCACACCGCTCCCTCGGGTCCGATATCTGTGAATCCCCGGGAGGATGCCTTTCGGCATTTTGACCCGGCGCTGCTTCGCGCGTCATTCTGCAGTTTCCCGTAGGTAGTGAAAGTCTACGTTGATTGTATCAGTACAAGCCAGGTTTAACAAAGCGATAAGGGGCAGAATCCTCTGATTCTGAACGGGGAAAGGGAGGAAAGAGGGAGGGCCATTCTTTGGGAAATCAGTTTCGCTGGCCACCACAGAAATAACCCAGTGAACGCTCTAGAAAGAGGTCACTCGCCCTATCTAATATAAGGTTCAGACTTTGTATATCACTGTTAGGGCTGCACTTTGAGTGTTGTGAGCAGATCTGCGCTCCTTCGCTTAGAAAGGGTATGCCGAAACTACAGAGGGCCCAAGCCTGGTTTACGAAAACGATTCCAGGTATTAATGGCTCGTCATATGAAGAGGGTTTGTTGGCTCTGTCCCGGTGTTCACCGGAATTCAGAAACATGGGCTGTGACGTCATTGGAACATACCGAACGGTGAAAGGTCTTGACAGAATGGATGTGGGGTGGATACTTTCTAAGAATGGATGTGGGGTGGATAATTTCTATGACGAGAGAGGCTAGGAACAGACGACGCTGCCCCAGGGTAGAGGGGGGTCTTTGTAGAACGGCGAACAGAATTAATTTCGTTAGCCAGAGAGTGGTGAATCTCTGTAGTTCTTTGCCACGGGCACCTGTGGAGACCAAGTCTTTATGTATATTTAAGAGGGAAAGTGACAGACTTTTCATTGTGCTGGTTCGGGAGAGAGAAAGCGGGACACTGGGGCTGAAAGGAAAATTGGATCAGCCATGATAAAATGGTGGAGCAGACTCGATGGGCGACCTGGATTAATTCTGCTCCTACTCCTGATGGCCTTATGGTCTTACCTTCTTTGTGCTCAGTATTATTGGAGCCGTCTCGTTAACTTTGAGATCGATATCTACACATAAGTTGCCCGTCATCTGTGTATGCAGTTACCTTTGAAGACTCCTGGTGAACCCATTTCCATCACAGGATCAGACAGCGTCATCCAATGCACAAACACTTCTTGTTTGTAAACCACAGCGTATGTAGCCCAGCTGGTATCCCGGTAAATCTTCTCTTCACCCACTTTCACGTTTCCACCGTTTTCCTAAACACAACATCTCAAGTGTGGTCTAACCTGTGCGTTATAGATCTGCAAACATTTTCTCACCACGTTTGAGCTCGGTTCCCGACAAATGAAGGCCAGCACGCCTTCCTAATAAAGCTCCCAACTTGTTCACAGTTCAGAGTACATTTATCATCAAAGTGTGTACACAGCACACAGCCTGATCCGAGATTGCTCGTCGATGTAGGTCTGTGCGTGTTATAGCGTGCCTCAGTAATATTACCAAGTTTTTCAGGGAGGTTAGCAGGAAAGCTGATGAAGGCTTTTGCCCGGTTAACTTCAGCAAAAGCTTTGTCAATATCCGGCATGAGAGGTTGGTCCGGTGTGTTCAGTCATTTGGCACTGTGGATGAAGTAGTAAATTGGATTCAACATTGGTTTACAGCAGGGTTTCGCTTCCTGGTGTGAACGGACACCTCGGTAAATAGTCGGGCTCCATGGCATAAATCATTTGGAAACCCTTGTCTTACAGGCAGAATCCAGGGATTCTGGTAGATGGTGGTCTCTCTAACTGGAGGCTTGTAGTTACTGGTGTAAAGCAGGTGTTGCTCTGGGTCCATTGTTGTTTGTCATATATATCAACGATCTGAGTGATAATCTGATAAATTGAATCTGCAGATTTGCGAATGATACCAATATTGGATGAGAAGTTGACAGCAGGAGTTGCTAATGGTCTTGAATACAGGCAAGCATGTGGTGTATCGCTTTGGGAGGGCAAACCGTGGCAGGACTTACACTGTAAAAGACAGGGCAGTCTGTACTGCGGTATAACAGGGGGACCTTGTAAGACCGGTTCATAATTCCTAGAAAGCGGCTTCACAGGCAGATCGGGTCGGAAGGAGAACTATTGGTGCATTGGCTTTCAGACATCAGAGTGATGTGTACAGGAGTTGTGATGCTCTGTAGAGGTTGTATAAGATGTTGGTAATGCCTGATAGGGAGCATTGTATGTGTTCTGGTCGCCTACTTGCATGAGCGATACCAATTATTTTGACGGAGTGCAGAGAGAAATTGCGAGGATGATGCAGGGACTTGAGAGCCGCTGTTAGAGGAAAAGATCGAGTAGGTTAGGAATAGGTTCCGGTTCCCTCAAGCGTTGGAGTCAGCGGGAACTTTTGTAAAGAGATGTACAAATTTGTGAAGGGCAGAGATAGGGCAAATACAAACAGGCGTTTTACACTGAGGTTTGACTAGAGTAGACGAGAGCTCATAAGTTACGGGTGAAAAGTGAAATATTTCAGGGCAATATGCGGTGGAACATCTTCTCAAGGCAGTGAGACTGTGGAACGAGCTTCCAACGGAAATGGTGGATGCGGGACCGATTTCAACATTAAAGAGCAATGGGATAGTTATGGACGGCGTGGTCCGGATGCAATGCCCATGGGACTAGGGAGAGTGTAAGTTCGGCACTGCCGGATGAGCAGAAGGGCCTGTTTCAGTGCCGTACTGCTCTATGATTCTCTGCTCTGTGACTCTGTTACCAAATGCAACTGCGGGATGATCTCCAGCGGGGGGAAATGTACCTCCATCAGCCTGGATGTGGCGTGGCATCAATATGGGACCACTTCCCATTCCTCTCATAGTCTGTTGTAGGCAGAAATATATACCACATTTTGTGTGCAAATCTAGCCAGTGAGTTAAGCAATAAGTTGCCAAAACAACATAGTATATTCTAAAAATCAATTTGGAATTAACTTCTGAATTTCGCGGCACTTGATTTGGCCCTGTGTAAGCACAGAAACCCCTGTGAATGAACCTATAAGCAACAGGCACGATGCTGGCGGAACTTTTAATGTCAGGCAGCATCTGCGGACGAATATGGACAGTTGTTTTTTGTGGGCGAGACAGCTTATGTTGACCCTTCATAGAATCCAGATCCTCAACACAATTAACCATTTTATTCTCATGCGCACAGAAAAAGGTTCGAGAATTAATGCCAGAATGCTCCCTGATATACCATTAATCTCCTTTCCCTGACACGCAGATATTTGAGCAGCTGTAATTTTAAGCCACTGCACAGCCGAAACCTCAGTTATTGATGCTGGTTTCAGAATGCTGTGTTCTTTCGAATACGTCTCTCTTTGGACCTACACTCTGTTACCGATGTCCGCAATTGACGAAGGATTCGTGTTGTAATCTGATGTTTCATGAAATGTCAAACAACCCAGGTCCCCTACTTCTGCATGTTTCTCTATCTAAACCCGAGAACAGCGAGTTTCAGGAATAGCTCGCTTTATATATCCTGATGTTTCGCTGTGCGCGTGTATTGATGTTCCACAGCGCAGTTCATCTCTGTTCAGCAGCTTCATACGCACTTTTTCTCTGAGTCAATTTCTTTCTGAAATCCAATTTCGAAAATCACCTGGTCACTCTGTAATATCGTTACTAGTACTTATTTGCATTTAAACTGGTGTTGATACAATGCCTTCTATTTGTCTCTGTCTCTGGGACAGCAGCCGATAATGTCTGTAATGCTGGAGTCATTGGTTTGCATTTCTCGCAACCATTATCTGTGTTTACTACTGACTCCGGTTACAGTGCAAACAGTGAGGGTTTGCGCCAAAAAAAAAACAAACATTAATGTTAATGTATCATATCCAGATAAAAAAAAATCACCGGAGCAAAGTAAGTGAATGATATTAAAGGTGCGTCATCACAGAGAGAAATAGCAAGGCAGAGACTCCATGTTGGAGTGGAATCAGCGCTGATGAGGTGGACTCAACAACAGGATTACAGACTACTGTCGCCACCAGCGATGCTCAGATAATGTCCTGTCATTGCCGGAGTAGTTTGGCAACATCGTACTTGGTGTTGTAATCCCAGCATCGGCCGTCTCTTGAGGCTTTAAAACTGGTGTTGCGTCCAGTTCAATGAAATAAGGCGTGTTATTTCCCCATTGGCAGTAGAGAAATAATTGCTAATTAGCAGTAATTAGCACCAGTCCATGTACGAGTTGTTTTCATCATTTTGTAACCGATTATTTTATAAAAGTACGTCATTCTGTGCTTCAGCTACATTTCGGACGGAAACATTCAGACGCGGTGGACTCTCAGCAACGTGTGATCGGTGAAGAGTTTTACCCAGTGGGCGTAAAAGAAATCTGCTATTTGGGCTTTGATATAACCGTTTAAGTTTATTTACTGGCTATTTACAACTTATAACATTTAGAAATTAGGAACATTCCGAACAGAACTGTAAATACTAACAGTCTGGATTAACAATGCTTGATGAGAGGACTATTTGTTACACAGTGATTATAATTGTCGGTATCCCGGGTAAGTACCTTTCTGTTACTTATACGGAAGCAGAGACCTCACGCGTCTCTGGGATACGTCCACACTACGCCGGATAATTTTGAAAACGAAACTTTTTCTCTTCGTTTACACCTTCTCTCCACACTGAAACGGCACTTTCATCCCCCGAAAACGGAGATTTTCAGCAACGATCTCCAGAGTGAATAAATCTGAAAACGCCTAATACCCGTTGTAGTGTGTACGGGGTAAATGGAGAGATTTAAAAACGCTGTAATGACAACACCACAACAACAATACTTTTTCTGCTTCTGCTTGGTGCTGCGCAAGCACTGCCGGACGGCTGTTATAACGGGCAGTCGGTGTGAATGGCGTGAGAGTTAATTTGTAAAGTGAGCTTCTTTGACTATTGAAAAACGCTGTCATGACGCGCCGGAACAGATCGCCGCAGCGCGGCATTTCGTTGTTTTCTTGAACGCAACCACCCAACAATTTCAGAACAGACGGTAACGAGACTGAAGCCAGAAGGGTTAGAAATGTACTCACCAAATACCTTGACCCATAGCTTACTGAATAAATAAGTATATTCACTTTGCCCTGTTTTCTGACCTTGCTTGTATGAAGGTGCTTCACCTACTTATGCAAGTACTTCTCTGACAATAGATGTGTAACAACCTAATGTAACATTGTATGGAAACAAAAGATAACACCGATGCAGACGTTTTATATATTTAACAAGGTGCTTTATTAATGCAACAGAGTTAGTCAGTTTTTCAATGCTCGTCGTCAGCCGGGTCATACTGTCCGTGAACTGCCTGTCGGTTGCCTCCATACGCTCCAGTATTTGTTTTTTTTTAGTTTTAAGTCCTCTTGCGCGAGAGCCAAGAGCAAGTCCTTTTAAGTTTTTCGACTCTAACTGGACAAACGCGCACCAAGTACACCGTTTTCTGTGTGTCCTGCGCATGCCCAGTGGGAGGAGATTCGCCCAAATATCCGTCTAATGTGGACGGAGATATTTTGAAAAACGCGTAGTGTGGTCGCCTGTCATTTTTTACTCGAAAGCGGCGTTTTCAAAATTATCCGGCGTAGTGTGGACGTAGACTCAGCTACTGCTGATGTTGTTATAATCGGTGTTTATTAAACATCTCTAAGATGCTGTCTCTTTCCCCTCAGTCTCCTGCCCTGTTAATATTTTAACCTGGGTCATGCAGACTTGTCACTGGGACTGCCTGTAGTCTTCTCATTTGTGACGTGAGACTTCTAACTGTACAGACACAACAAACACAATCCATGTCTATCAAAACCTCCTGTCATCAGCGAATCTCATTCCTTCCAACCCTGTCCCGTCAGCAGTAGACTAACGTTTAAACTCAAAGTAAGTAGCTTTGATTTCAACTTGTGAAATTCTGTTTCCTTTTCCTGTTCGGTTTCACGGGCAGTGAGCATCACAGGCAGTTCTGATTTTATTAGCGCCTTTCTAGTTTCCCCGATCAGAGGATTAACGTAACAATCCACAGGATTCTTGTCTCTACAGTCACATAAGAACCATATAAAGGCCAATATTCTCCTTCCCTAAAGGACATTTGTGAAACAAATGCGGCTTTACAACAACTTGGTAGTGTCGTGTGCTTCGTCACCGAGGCCAGTTTGTTGGGGAAGGGTGAAAGAGACTCGGCTAAAGACAGGAATTCAAATCGGGCGGCAGGGTTCCATTTCACCGTAAACGATGCGCCGCCACAGCTGTGATCCGGAGACTCCTGTCGCTCCACAAACACACACGCAACTTCCAGCGGCTGAGCGCCCAATTGCAAATTTACCAATTTCCACCAAAAAATTCTCTTCCCTCTTTCTGAAAGGTAAACTCAACTTTTCCCCTTCTATTTTTCCCTCCCAGCACTGTTCAATTAAAAAGCGTTCCATGTTCTGTTCTTTGACAATTCCCAAGTTTTTTCAGTCACCAAATTCTTATCTATGTTTCTTGGTGTCAGCTCTTTTCCCCCTAAGATGCGCGTGCACGCAGCTGCGCCATAACTGAAATGGGTCACTCTGTAAATATATTTTTAAAATCTTTGTTAATATCATTATTAAATACTGTGAAAATAACTGTATTACTGAATATAATCCATAAATGTGCTAAATACTGAATGTACGCATTTACATTGGAACGTTTCAGAGCTTCAGCGTATTTGCATTGTCATTGTTTCAAGCTACAACACTGTCAAAAATGGTAACAATAGAGACAGAAACCACCAACGCCGTTCAGTCAAAACAGTCTACTTTGGCACACTCCCTGTCAGATGTGACTGCCTAACAACGTTACTCGTGTTGTGTGTTATGTCTTGTCATTGTTCGACATGCATATTACAGATTTTTTTTAAAAAACTCACATTTAAAGTGCCGTGCACTTTTCAAACCGTGTAAAAATGTTCTGCTCAGAGCAATGGTTTGTCCCCGAAGCAGTAAAAAAAAATAAAGGGAACTTTGCTGGGGTGCAGGTTCTTGGTTTCAGAATCTGACCTTGCAATCGAATAGTAACTAAGACTTCGGAAAGAAGTGTAGATGAGCACTTTAATTACACCACCTCTCTGCTTGGAGATGCCGCGCTTGGAGTTCTGTGAACAGTTTTGGTCGCCCTGTTATCGGAAAGGCAGGAGTGCGCTGAAAGGAGAGCAGACAGTATTTACAAAGAAGCTGCGGGGACTCTCGGGCCTGAGTTACAGGGAGAGGTTCGGCCGAGTGGCATTTTATTCCTTAAGGCAGGTGATTGGCCAATGCGTTAATAGAGGTGCATAAAACCACGATAATGTATAGATCCAGTCATTCATCTCCATGGGGTTGGGTAATCGTGAGCAAAAGTGGGTATATTTAAAATCAGAGGACAGAAATGTAGTTGGGTTCCTAGCGACGTCTTCCCACACAGAAGTTGCTCTGTGTATTGAAGAGCCTGACAAAGGAAATGGGCGATGCAGAATCATTAACAATATTTAAAATACAGCTGGACATTTTGACAAATGTGAAAGCCTTAGAGAGAGGTGTTCCAAACGCGAACGAACGGGACCAGCTCAGATGGCCATGTCGGTCGGCAAGGAGATATTGGGCCGAAGGGCGCGTTTCTGTGCTCTATCATTCCTGGACTCTACTCATCGCTGCTGCATCTGTGATCGTGAGGAGATAATGTGAGCATGTGCTACTTACTGTAAAGCGCTTTATGCTGCGGTCAGGTTTTCAAACAAACCGCATAAACACAGGTATTCTTTACTTCCACTGATAATGTCCAGCAGAGATGAACGATGGATTTTATTTCAAGCGAACAAATCATGGCTGTATTTCTATGCACAATGCGTTTGATTTTCTCTATTGTTATTTTTGGTCTTTTTTTCTGTTTCATTGTAGTTAACCTTGTGGCAATCATCATTCTCTGCCGAGGAAAATGCGGTCTCTCCAAATGTATCACACACTACCTGGTGGCGATGGCCGCGGCGGATCTAATGGTGGTGATGATCGAAGTCCTGTTCTACCGGATGGGTCGAGCATACGGATTTGACACCGTCCTGGACAACGCTCCGTTCTGCCTTGTCCACTACGTCATGTGTCACGTGGCCGTTGATTGCTCCGTCTGGTTCACTGTCGCCTTCACTTTCGATCGCTTTGTGGCCATTTGCTCTGCTAAATTTAAAACAAAATACTGCATCCCCAAAATCGCGGGTTTGGTGATTGGCGCTGTATTTGTTGGTCTCTGTTTAAAAAACATCCCATTTTACTTCCTGTATATGGAAACAACAGGTTTTTTGAACGGTAACTGGGTCTGTTTCGGTAGACTCGCGCTTCCTTTCACGGAAGGGTTTGAGGGGTTTTATTGGGTGGACCGTCTGTTGAATCCGCTACTTCCTTTCTTCCTCATTTTGACCCTCAATGCTCTGACCGTCAGACAGATACTGGCGGCGAGCAGAGTCCGCAGGGGACTCAAGGGACGGGGAAATTGCGGGAAACAGCAAGATCCGGAGATGGAGAGTCGGAGACAATCCATCATTCTGCTCTTCAGCCTGTCGGCGAGTTTCCTTCTCTGTTGGGCGACAAGCACTCTGGTCTTCATTCTCATGCGATGCCTCCACACAGACCTGGAAATGTCTATTCGGCTTTTCCAGGCACAGTTTTGGGGTTCTGTGATTCAGAATTTCAGCAGCTGCACGAATACATTTATTTACGGAGTGACCCAGACAAAATTCAGAGAACAGTTGAAAGTTGTTCTATTCTTCCCTGCTATTTTAGTTTGGAAACATTTTAGAAGTTTGTACCGCTCAATTGAAAGGGTGAAATAATTTTCCCATTTCAAGAAATATAAGTTGAACTTCCGGAAAACTTTGCTGTTCCCAGCAGTTCTGCCTTTCCGTCATTTCAGAAAACAAACTATTTTTTTTTATATAGATTAGATTGCTTGGATATCTCCCTTCTGTAAAATGTATTTTACCTCGCACATTATATCACTGTAATATCCGGTATTGAAAACAAAGAGATCTAGTCTGGAAGGGTGCATTATGCAAACCTTTAGAGTGACCCAGCCGTGTCTGCCATCTCGACATCCGTTCTCTTTCCATCTTGCTCGGAGTTTTCCCTTTATTTAATGTTCCACTTTGCCTACTATACCAGCATGTAACCGGGAGATTTATTGCTCTTTTCTCTGTCTAGCTGAACTTTTCCAGTTTCGGCAAACATCGAAGCGCACAATATAATTGAATCGATTCACTGAACGGCTAATTCTGCTGCTGTAGTCTCATGATCTACTGGAACTTGTTTTGATTCCACGTCACATCCCGTCAGTTTCTCAAGCCTTCAAAACCTGCTCTTTGATTTTAAACTGTAAATCTCGAGTCAAAAACTTCGTTTCCCAATCTTTTTTTTCTTAACCGAATTTTCCTTGACAAGTTATTTAAATATTTCTGTGTGCTCGTCTGTGACGCGAAATTCACATTGTACAGTATTTCCAAAAGCTCGATGCCTCTCTCTCACTCGATCACAATCACTCTGGTCACTCTCTGTCACGCTGCATGTGTCATCAGGCTATCGTGAAAAGAGCGTGACGCGTCTGGAAATCCGGACGTCTGTCCTTGTTCTCGGAAAACATTGACTGGCGTTATATTAAAATAAGCAAGAGCAGTACAGATTGTCTAATAAGTAGTACTACACACGATTTATTATAAATTACCATAATTACACATTGCAAATTTAGACGGGAAAAATCGTAAAGATTTTTGCTGCTCTTTATACGAAGTATGTCAGAAATATAGCCAATTCAGTTCTTTTTTTTTTCTTAAGTCTGTCTGCCCAGTATTATCTGAAAATAAAAGTAACGTGCTGACAGTGAACTATGCCCACTTAAACGGACAATTTAATGCCATTCCAAATCACTTTACATAAACGTCCCAATCAGTAGAGCAACATATTATGATCGAGTCCCAACTTTTAAATTGCCCGTTCGTCTAACTCGGAATTTCTGGAAACATTCTGTGCAATCCAGAATTGCCACCTCACTTTAAAAACATTGAACTAGTGACAAGTCGTTTCCATTCACTTAAATACCAAAATTCTCTCGAATTTCCTCAATATGTTGTGTCACTTTGCTTCACGTTGCTCTCTTCAACAACAAGGTTGCAGAAAGGTTAGATTAGCTGTAATTTCAGTTTAGTTATCGCTATGAGAATATTTATAATTTGACGTGTAGCAAAATCCGGAATTCACTTCTAATTTTAGGTGCAATCAGTGCTTGATTATTGCTTTAAAATTCAGACAGATTAATTTGCGTTCAGACCGATCTACCTTATTGAAGCCCAGCGACATCTCTCAGACACCGTCTCTTACTTACCCCTCCAACGGGACCCCACCACGGAGCACCAGGCCATTGTCTTCATACCATCACTGACCTTATTAGCTCTGGGAATCAACTTCCACTCTAACACCCTCACAGTTCCCGCACCCAGCGACTCCCGTTGCTACCTTGTACCCAATAGCCTCAAACATGCCTGTTACAGCTTGTTCCGCCCCACTGAACTCATATCTGTATAACCTGACTCAGTTTCATCCCTTCCTATACACATCCATGACAGCTCTCACGCTTTGGATCTTTTCAATGTCTTCAGGTGCCCTGGCCCATGTCCAGTCCCTATACACATTATCCCTCACCAGGATGTTCCCAAAGCTCCCCCATTTCTATCTGGACACCAAACCCAACGACTTCCATTCCACCATCTCTTTCCTCCGTCTGGCGGAGCGTGTCCTCACTCTCAATAATTTCTCCTTTAGATCCTCCCACTTCCTGCAAACAAAAGGTGTGGCCATGAGCACTCGCATGGGTCCGAGCTATGTCGGCCTTTTCGTCCGCTCCGTGGAGGCGCGGGTCAATAAATTCAAACGGATATACCAAACACCAGAGAGTCTGCAGATGCTGGAAATCCAAAGCAACGCACACAAAATGCCAGAGAAGCTAAGCAGGCCAGGCAGCATCTATGGAAAAGAGTAAACAGTCATTTGTTTCGGGTTGAGACCCTTCATCGGTACAGGAAAGGGAGGGGAGAAGTCAGATTAAAAAGCTGTGGCTGGGTGCGGAATAGTTAAATTGGCAGTTGATAGATGTAACCGGGAGAGAGGGAGGGGTGAAATAAAGAGCTGGAAAGTTGATTGTTAAAGAAATAAAGGTCTGGAGAAGGGGGAATCTGAATCGAGCAGAAAGAAGCCCGTGGAAAAGAGAGACGTGGGGTGGGTAGGGGAGAGCACCAGAGGGTGGGGATGATCAGGGTAGAAGAAAAGTTGTGAAACGGAGACATGAATGCGGAATGGTGAAGAGTTTGTCGGGGTGGGGGTGGGCAATGACCAGACGTTAGAGAAATCGATGTTCATGCCATAATATTGCAGGCTACCCTGATGGAATACAAGGTGTCAGTGCTCGAACCTGTGTGTCGCCGCCTTGGCAGCAGAGGAGGCCACGGACTGGCGTGTCAGAATGGAAATGGGAAGTAGAATTGAAATGGGAGGCCACCGCTTTTCGTGGCAGGTGCTCGACGAGGGGGAGAGGCTTCCGATCTACGTTGGGTCTCATTGATATCTAGGAGCATCGGATACAGTAGATGACCCCAACAGACGCGCAGGTGAAGTTCGCCACACCAGGAAGGACTGTTTGGGGCCCTGAGGGAGGAGGTGTAAAGGAAGTTGTTGCGCTTGTTCCAGGTGCAATGATAAGGGCCAGGAGGAAGATCAGTGGGGAGGGACAAGGGAGTCACATAGGGAGTCATCCCTGCAGAAAACAGAAATGGTCGGGAGTGTATGAGGATAGAAAGATTTGCTCGGTGGCGGGATCCCGTTGCAGGTGGTGGAAGTTAAGTGCAATTATGTGCTGAATGCGGCTTGTGGTGTGGTAAGTGAGGACAAGAGGAACTCTATCCGTGATGGGGCGGTGGGAGAGTGGTGTAAGGGCAGATGCGCGTGAAATGGAAGAGATGTGGGTGAGGCAGCGTTAATGTTGGAGGGGAGGAAGCCCCGATCTTTGAAGAAGGCGGACATCTCAGTTGCTCTGAAATGAAAAGCCTCGTCCTGAGAGCACATACAGCGGGGACGGAGGAGCTGAAAGAAGGGGTGCCATTATTTACAAATGACAGGGTGGAAAGAGGTACCGTCCGGACTGCTGTGAGTCTGTAGGTTTATTAAGTACACCAGTGTCTCCGGTGACTGTCTCCGGAGATGGAGACAAAGATGGAGAAAGAGAAGAGAGGTGTCGGAAGTGGACAGGGTAATCTTGAGAGCAGGGTGAAAGTAGGAGGCAAAGTTGAATAAATCGACGAGCTCCGCACGAGTGCGGGAAGCAGCAACAATGCAATCGTCGATGTAGCTTTGGGTAATTTGGGGAACGTTGCTGCTGTAGACTTTGAACAAGTCCCGGTGACTTATCCAAATTGACGCTTTCCAAAAGCTCCAGCACATCCTCTTCCTTAATATCTGCATGTTCAAGCTTTGCAGTCCGCTATAAGTTCTCCCTACAATCTCCAAGATCCCTTTTCCGGAGTGAATACTGAAGCAAAGTATTCATTAAGTATCTCTGCTAGCTCCCCCGGTTTCATACACTCTTTCCCACTGTCACACTTGATAGGTCCTACTCTCTCACTTCTTATCCTCTTGCTCTTCACATACTTCTCGAACACCTTGAAGTTTTCCTAATCCTGTCCGCCAAGGCCTTCTCATGGCCCCTTCTGGCTCTCTTGATTTCATTAATAGAACATATAGAACATAGAATAGTACAGCACAGTACAGGCCCTTTAGCCCACAATGTTGTGCCGACCCTCAAGCCCTGCCTCCCATATAAGCCCCCACCTTAGATTCCTCCATATGCCTGTCTAGTTGTCTCTTAAATTTCACTAGTGTATCTGCCTCCACCACTGACTCAGGCAGTGCATTCCACGCACCAACCACTCTCTGAGTAAAAAACCTTCCTCTAATATCCCCCTTGAACTTCCCATACCTTACCTTAAAGCCATGTCCTCTTGTATTGAGGAGTGGTGTCCTGGGGAAGAGGCGCTGGCTATCCACTCTATCTATTCCTCTTATTATCTTGCTCACCTCTATCATGTCTCCTCTCATCCTCCTTCTCTCCAAAGAGTAAAGCCCTAGCTCCCTTAATCTCTGATCATAATGCATACTTTCTAAACCAGGCAGCATCCTGGGAAATTTCCTTTGTGTCCTTTCCAATGCTTCCACATCCTTCCTATAGTGAAGCGATCAGAAATGGACACAGTACTCCAAGTGTGGCCTAACCAGAGTTTTACAGAGCTGCATCATTACATCGCGACTCTTAAACTCTATCCCTCGACTTATGAAAGCTAACACCCCATAAGCTTTCTTAACTACCCTATCTACCTGTGAGGCAACTTTCAAGGATCTGTGGACATGTACCCCGAGACCCCTCTGCTCCTCCACACTACCAAGTATCCTGCCATTTACTTTGTACTCTGCCTTGGAGTTTGTCCTTCCAAAGTGTACCACCTCACACTTCTCCGGGTTGAACTCCATCTGCCACTTCTCAGCCCACTTCTGCATCCTATCAATGTCTCTCTGCAATCTTTGACAATCCTCTACACTATCTACAACACCACCAACCTCTGTGTCGTCTGCAAACTTGCCAACCCATCCTTCTACCCCCACATCCAGGTCGTTAACAAAAATCACGAAAAGTAGAGTTCCCAGAACAGATCCTTGTGGGACACCACTAGTCACAATCCTCCAATCTGAATGTACTCCCTCCACCACCACCCTCTGCCTTCTGCAGGCAAGCCAATTCGGAATCCACCTGGCCAAACTTCCCTGGATCCCATGCCTTCTAACTTTCTGAATAAGCCTACCGTGTGGAACCTTGTCAAATGCCTTACTAAAATCCATATAGATCACATCCACTGCACTACCGTCATTATATGCCTGGTCACCTCCTCAAAGAACTCTATCAGGCTTGTTAGAGACGATCTGCCCTTCACAAAGCCATGTTGACTGTGTCTGATCAGACCATGATTCTCTAAATGCCTATAGATCCTCTCCCTAAGAATCTTTTCCAACAGCTTTCGCACCACAGACGTAAGGCTCACTGGTCTATAATTACTCGGACTATCCCTGCTACCTTTTTTGAACAAGGGGACATCATTCGCCTCCCTCCAGTCCTCCGGTACCATTCCCGTGGACAACGAGGACATAAAGATCCTAGCCAGAGGCTCAGCAATCTCTTCTCTCACCTCGTGGAGCAGCCTGGGGAATATTCCATCAGGCCCCGGGGACTTATACATCCTAATGTATTTTAACAACTCCAACACCTCCTTTCCCTTAATATCAACATGCTCCAACACTAACCTCACTCATATTGTCCTCACCATCATCAAGTTCCCTCTCATTGGTGAATACCGAAGAGAAGTATTCATTGAGGCCCTCGCTCACTTCCACAGCCTCCAGGCACATCTTCCCACCTTTATCTCTAATCGGTCCTACCTTCACTCCTATCATCCTTTTTTTCTTCACATAATTGAAGAATGCCTTGGGGTTTTCCTTTACCCTACTCGCCAAGGCCTTCTCATGCCCCCTTCTTGCTCTTCTCAGCCCCTTCTTAAGCTCCTTTCTTGCTTCCCTATATTCCTCAATAGACCCATCTGATCCTTGCTTCCTAAACCTCATGTCTGCAGCCTTCTTCCTCCTGACTAGATTTTCCACCTCACTTGTCACCCATGGTTCCTTCACCCTACCATTCTTTATCTTCCTCACCTGGACAAATTTATCCCTTACATCCCGCAAGAGATCTCTAAACATCGACCATATGTCCATAGTACATTTCCCTGCAAAAACACCATCCCAATTCACACCCGCAAGTTCTAGCCTTATAGCCTCATAATTTGCCTTTCCCCAATTAAAAAAAATTCCTGTCCTCTTTGATTCTATCCTTTTCCATGATAATTATAAAGGCCAGGGAGCGGTGGTCACTGTCCCCCAGATGCTCACACACTGAGAGATCTGTGACCTGACTCGGTTCATTACTTAGTACTAGATCTAGTATGGCATTCACACTGGTCGACCTGTCCACATACTGTGACAGGAATCCATCCTGGACACACTTAACAAACTCTGCCCCATCCAAACCCTTGGAACTAATCAGGTGCCAATCAATATGAAGGAAGTTAAAGTTACCCATGATAGCAACCCTGTTATTTTTGCACCTTTCCAAAATCTGCCTCCCAATCTGCTCCTCTGTATCTCTGCTGCTACCAGGGGCGTAACTGCTCCCTTCCTGTTCCTGACTTCCACCCATACTGACTCAAAAGAGGATCCTGCTACATTACCCACCCTTTCTGTAGCTGTAATAGTATCCCTGACCAGTAATGCCACCCCTCCTCCCCCTATTCCGCCCTCTCTATCCCTTTTAAAGCACTGAAAGCCAGGAATATTGAGAATCCATTCCTGCCCTGGTGCCAGCCAAGTCTCTGTAATGGCCACTACATCATAATTCCATGTATGTATCCAAGCTCTCAGTTCATCACCTTTGTTCCTGATGCTTCTTGCATTGAGGTACACACATTTCAGCCCTTCTACCTTCCTGTCTTTACACCGTTTATTCTGCTTCTCTTTCCTCAAAGCCTCTCTGTATGTTAGATCTGGCTTAACTCCACGCACTTCTTTCATTGCTCTATCGCTCTGGGTCCCATCCCCCTCGCAAATTAGTTTAAACCCTCCGGAGCATGCCAGCAAACCTATCTGCAATGATACTACTCCCCCTCGATTCAGGTGCAACCCATCCTTGAGCTCCTTCCTGCTAGCCTTATAATCTTCTAGCTCTCTATCATTACCTAACTACTTGAACCTTTCGTAAGCTCTTCTTTTCTTCTCGACTGGGATTTACAACAACCTTTGTACACTTCTTCGGCTTCTCTGCTCCAGGACGACAAATAACAGTTTTTGCAGTCTAACTTGGGTCTGACGTTCCTTCCCGGTGGAAATATTCCCAGGAATATTCTCGGACACATGACGGAGACGTCCGCATACATCTTAAATTGACGGGACCAGAATTGGGAGCCATACAGTGCAGAATGAAAGAGAAAAAATACAGAGGAAAATTTCATCAACGGATCGTTCTCCATTCGGAAATCTGATTGCGGATGGGAAGAAGCTGCTCCTGAAACTTTGAGTGTATTGCGTCGGCCCCTGTACCCGCTAGACGAGGGAGGGGTTGGGGGTGTGAACTCTTTCCTGACGGATACGGCTTTTTCAGGCATCGTCTTTTGAAGGTGTCTTGCGGGTTTGGGAGTCTGGTGTCTATGATGCAGCCTAACGAGTCCACGTCTTTCAGCAGACTATTCTCATCCTGTGCAGTGGCCCCTCCATAGCGGACGCTGGTGCTTTCAGTTAGAATGCTCCCCACGGTATATCTGTCGAAATGTGCAATTCCCCTCAAACTCTGAATGAACTTAGGCCGCAGTCGTGCTCTGTTTGAGATTGCATCAATATATCTGGGCCCGGAATAGATCCTCAAAGAGGTTAAGACCAATGAAATTGAAGCTGCTCACTCTTTCCACTTCCGGTTCGTTAACGAGAGGACTGTTGGATGGTCGCTCCACCTCCCCTTCCTGAGCACAGAGGCTGAGGGGAGGCCCTGGCAGAAGGTGATAGAAGTTATCAGAGGCCTAGAAGGTGAATTGTTGTGGCCAAAATAGAAATATCAAGTGCGTGATGGTCTGTATTTATCGCGAGAGGACAGTGGCTTCGGCTTCGAGGAGATGCGCGGGACACGTTTGTTTGTTTGTTTGTTTTTTGCACAGATAATGGTGTGTATCTGGATAGTCTGTCAAGTGCCTTGTTTATTATTTATTATTATTTATTATAGTGCCTGCACTGTTTTCTGCACTTTATGCAGTCCTGGATAGGTCTGTAGTCTAGTGTAGTTTTTGTGTTTTTTTCTTACGTAGTTCAGTGTCGTTTTTGTATTGTTTCATGTCGCATCATGGTCCTGGAAAACGTTGTCTCATTTTTACTATGTTCTGTACCAGCAGTTATGGTTGAAATGACAATAAAAAGTGACTTGACCTGACTTGATTTGAAGTGTGGCAGTGGGTAATACATTGCTGTTTACGATGTTGTTGGCTTCGCACATGAGCATGCAGTGAATGAATGGAGATGGATCATGTACAGTCAATAGAGTTTAGGCTCATTAGGTATCTTGTTGAGCGCAGAAATAATGAGACAAAGGGCTTGTTCCTGTACTCCACTATTCCCACGATCCCAACATGTCCAGGTATTGTATTCACATTGTAATATGAGTCCATTCATCATCCTCTGTCCACTCACACCCATTGATCTCGTTCTTCTGCACTGATGGGTGTAATATAGGACCCTGCATCCTGTAGCACAGGAGTAACACTTCCGCACACCCTGTCCCTGACGAGGGGAACACTCCCAGCTGTGCAGTGACGTAATCAGTGACGTCACACTCTCAGGATTCTTCGGTCAAGCACGTGCTGCAGTGTGCAGCTCTGGATGATCCCAAATGGGAAACTTGAGCTTCCCTCGCATTCCCGCTCACAAACTCTTTCTGTGCTGCACAGGAGAAGGCTGTCACAATTTTATCAATGAAAAATGCATGGCATATTGCAGAGCAGTCCGAAGCTGTCATAAGAAAATCGAAATGAATATTATATTATTTATGAGTGGGAAATAACTGCAGTTAATTCCTGATCTTGTGCACATTGAGGAATACGTGACAGAATCAGCAAAGAGTGCGGAATACACGGTGAAGGGCGCAATTCAGAACTGTTGAGAGAAATGCCGCTCAAACATGAAACTCGCTGCCTCTGTGCGTTTTATTTTGATAAATTTATTAATTTAGTTGTCCTCTTATTTAATTAAATTAACTAACATATTTATTTTCCTTATTTTAATTCAACATTTCAGAGATTGTTTTGCCAAAGCATAGAAATTTACGGGTCAGGTGCTGTTCGATTGGCTCTATTTGTTTTAGCAACGAATCTCATGCAGAATGATGCCGGGCCGAATGGTCTGTTTGGCATATGACTCTATTACACAGGATGTACTGCTCCGTACAACCGTCATCATTCATCGGTGCACTGTCACTGTCACAATTTTAACACAAACCAACTGCAGGAGACTCTTGTTCTAAAAATAGCTCAGGGAATACAGAATCTATTTTAGGAGTTTTTACTGAATTTGAGGAACAGCGGGAAAGAAGGAGGAAAATAGACCCGCTCACACTGAATCAGAGGCTCAAAGGTACAGGACGGAGACGACACACGTAATGCTCGAGCAGAAACTGACAGATACAGAATGAACCCCAAAATCTCACAGTGTAACAGAGATTGATAGATACAGACAGAAACCCACACTCTCACACTGTAGCAGAGACTGACATATAGAGAATGAAATACCTGCTCTCAGGCTGAACCAGAGAGTGACACATACAGAAGCCCACACTCTCAATCTGAACCAGGGACTGATGTCTACAACATGAACCCTGCACTCTCACATTGCACCAGAGACAGGTGGCTACAAACGGAACCGTCCTTCAACATTTTACCGGCGACAATCTATAGAAATTTAAACCAGCAGTCTCATATTATTCGACTGAATGTCTCCCGTTGGTTGATTGTCTCTACACTGCTGTCGTTCTCTCTCTGGTTCTTCATTTCATGTGAAATGAAAATAAACTCTCCCTTCATTTTCAGCTTGAAGCCTGCTGCGCAATAAATACTTTGTTCTCCTGCAGACTGAGCAATTACACTATATTCTCCCAACTCACGATTCATTTTCTTCCTCTAGTTTCTGCAACATGGTACTGCGGCTGTTTAAATATCTCTTCTGCTTCTTCTGTCACTTTATCGATGGTCCGATCAGTCGTAAGCTACCCTGTTTAACGGGTTCAGTGAGGGAAGAGGAAGGAATGGTCAGGGAAATAATTTAGTACATGCATTGGCATTTATTTGCCTGTGTGCGTGTGTGTGTGTGTGTGTGTGTGTGTGTGTGAGAGAGAGAGAGAGAGAGAGAGAGAGAGACTCTGTGTGTGCACTCCATTTGTGGCGTCGTACCTCATTTACACTTGGGGCAACCGTGAACACGAATTGTCAATGTGAAAGAACCCAGCTGACTGTGCCCATGACAGTTAAATACCAATTTCAAGAGAACTTCTATTTAGCAAAAAGTATTTCCAATCAGCAAGTTCACCTGCTTTCTTGTTGTGAAGAAAACTGTCCTCTCTATTGAAAATAGTATTTATTACGTACAGCCTGCTGTGAACTCACTGCTAAACATTATGTAATTAATAAGTTGTGAATTGAATTGTTTTATCAAGAAAATGACAAGAATATTAACGGAATACTAAGTCTACTTGTATTTAGGCCACAAAGTGCATTTTGACAAGTACTTTATCGGGAGAAGGCTGGAGAATGAGGTTGAGTAGGAAATGGATCAACCATGATGAAATGCGCAATGGGCTGAAAGGCCTAATTCTCCTATGTCTTTAAAGTAGAAATATTCAAACGTTAATGCATGATGTTTGATCTTTAAAACATTATTTGTCTGGCAGAATACTATTTTAACAGTGGAGTTAATGTGATCTCAGACTCGTTTGTGACTACTAGGTGAATGCGCCACTTATTGAAGCTAAATTCCACAGTTTAGCAATCTGTCTCAAATGTTTGGGAATGGCCTTTTGTTCTCATTTAGAGACAAATGTTGTCCATTATTGGCGACCATTTGATGTAAGGCTGTTTCGTCTAAGAATAAGTTAGAGCTGGTTAGGTCTTAATTCTTTGGAGCGTAGAAGGTTGAGGGGGGACTTGATAGAGGTGCTTAAAATTATGAGTGGTATAGATAGAGTTGACGTGGATAGGCTTTTTCCATTGAGAGTGGGGGAGATTCAAACAAGAGGACATGAGTTGAGAGTTAAAGGGCAAAAGTTTAGGGGTAACACGAGGGGGAACTTCTTTACTCAGAGAGTGGTAGCTGTGTGGAACGAGCTTCCAGCAGAAGTGGTTGAGGCAGATTCGATGTTGTCGTTTAAATTTAAATTGGATTGATATATGGACGGGAAAGGAATGGAGGGTTATGGGCTGAGTGCAGGTCGCCGGGAGTGGGTGAGAGTAAGAATTCGGCACGGACTAGAAGGGCCGAGATGGCCTGTTTCCGTGCTGTAATTGTTATGTGGTTATACGGTGTGTGTGTGTGTGTGAGAGAGAGAGAGAGAGAGAGAGCTGCCTTTGGGAGACTTCCGCGTAGAGTCTTTCAGCACAGGAGCCATCGTCCCTCCACAAAGGTCGCCGTATACCAAGCGGTCTGTGTCACCCTCCTTTATAGCCAAACTGGAGCTGCTGAGTAAAAATGAAATAAAAGTCTGCAGGAGGAGACTGGGAGGGGTTTTCATGTGTCCCAGATCCAGATCACACTGAGGGGAAACCGGATCTATTTACAGATGAAACAGCAGGCGTGACAGTGCCAAGTGCAGAAAATGCTGGAAACATCGATTCCGGAATACTTGTGGAAAGAGAACCACAGTGAAAGTTTCAGGTGGGAAGATGGGAACAGTCGTGACCGCTTCCAGTACAACTGCGGGATGTTATAAATAGAGATCCTCATTGCTCACTTATTGTTCCCATTGCACATTTTGGTCGAATTACACAGGGGGATCTGAATGTGGTAATGCCAATGATATTGACGTGTTCCTGTTACATCCCCGCAGAATTTACACCTGAGACACTGCCGGTGATGTAAAGAGGTGGGACCTTGTCACTGGAGATTGATCCCCTGTATAAATCAGAGCCTGTTGCAGTACGTCAGCCCAGAGTGTCTTGCCGATCTGTGAAATTCAGAGCAATAGCGCTCACTGCCTCACTCAAATGGGATATCTAGTAATCTTACGGATAGAAGACATTTACTACCCCGTTATTTCAGCCGTTGGAATTCCCGGTAAGCCGCTGTCACACCTGCAAACTGGCAGGAACTGAGAGTTAATTCGGATGTTCTGAAGTGTTTCTCTCGCTACTTGTTTCCACAGACACCTGTCCAGACCCCGCATTTCAGTCATGGGCGGAAGGCGCTGACAGTATTAATCCCATTGCTTTCGTAGCTGGCAGCGTTCCATATTAGAGCCGAGATGCTTCCTGTGACTGAAAACCTCTCCGCTGTCTCGATGTCATGGAATAATTGTAAATTGCACAGGAGGACACCGGTCTGCACTGCATCCGCGGGAGCCAGCCGACCTGCTCTGTCCGTCAGTGAATTGCGTGACTGGGTGATGGAACAACCCGAATGGTTTATTTATTGTAGAAATGTGATCAGAGGGAACTGCCGGTATGGATTTCATTTCATTCCTGTGCTGCTCAGAGCCAGTGATGCTGGTATTTAATGCCCATCCCTTACTGCGGCCAAGGGGGCAGTTAGACAGCTGTCATCTCGGCGGTGTGGGACTTCACCCAGATGTAACCCATTTACAAAACTCGCAACAAGTTCTCTGCCGCTCCGATATTGCACATGTCAGTGGCTTCATATGTTCTTGGTCCGGTTTCCACCATTTGAAGCAGAAAAAAAAACACAAAGTCTAGTCTAATACTATTATAGTTTTGCTCTATTTCGCTGAGTCAGTAATTTCTCTGCTTCTTTCCCTCTCTCTGGTAGTTAACCTGGTGGCGATTGTTATCCTGTCCCGAGGAAAGTGCGGTATCTCCAAATGTATCACTCGCTACCTGCTGGGAATGGCAACGGCCGATCTCCTGGTCGTTATCTCTGACCCTCTGCTGAGGTGGACTGTCTTGATATACTTTAGGTCTTCCTTCCTCTATTGGACTCCCGTTTGTAGGGTTGTTCGTTGTCTGCTTTTAGCAAGCACCGGGGTCTCTGTCTGGCTGACAGTCGCGTTCACCTTTGACAGATTTGTGGCCATTTGTTGTGAAAAGCTGAAAACAAAATATTGCACCGAACGAACGGCGGCTGTGGTTATCGGGACAGTAAGTGTTCTGGGCTGTTCAGAAAGTATCCCTTTCTACTTTACATTAGAGCCTTCGATGATAATTAAGGGAGTTTTCTATGGGTGTGTGACCAAAGAGAGCTTCTATATGTCCCCCTCGTGGTCCGCACTTCAGATGATTCATCGCATTTTAATACCTTGTCTGCCGTTTATTCTGATTTTATTGCTCAATGCTCTGACAGTTAGACGGATTGTTTCCGCCAATAAAATCCGGAAGGGGCTCCGGGGCCGCAGCAACGGAAAGAAAGACAAGGACCCGGAGATGGAGAACCGAAGGAAATCGGTCGTTTTGCTATTCAGTATAACCAGTAGTTTTATATTTCTGTGGTTAACGCGGCTGGTTTTTGATATCTACGTACAGATTGCAAACATCCCTCGCTACTCTGACACTGATCCGATTTATATCGCAGACTCCGCGGCGACGATGCCGCAGATCCTCAGCTCCAGCACCAACACGTGTATTTACGCCGTGACTCAGAGCAAGTTCAGAGAGGAGCTGAAGAACGCGGTGAAATACCCACTGAAACTGTTAACTAAATTCCTTAAATCATAGAGCGACTTGCTGGTTTCTGCAGGGGATTTGAGTCAAACACCATGTTTCCACCATAAGCTGTCCACTTGCCGATATGTAGGACCATGGGTAACAACTGAGCGCTCTGAAATACTCGTGCATTTTGTGGTGATATATGTCACTCGCTGTTTACCCTGTACACGTGAAATGTGTCCTTCATCAGATATGTAATAAGTAAGGATCACCGCAGCTGTAATTCACCCCGATGGAAGGTCTATCGTCAGGTCCCGCCAGTTTTATTTTAATCATCTCCATTACATCTGACAGCGTTTTACTCTGGGCTGGGCCATTTAGGAAGAATCCGCTCCCTTTTGTCCATTCTGTCCGTCGTTTCTGATTCATCCTGTTTAGTGATGCTGGCGGTGTTTTGCTCCCAATATCTCTCACGTTGTCATCGCTTACTCCTTCTACGCCGGTGAGGGAAACGTTATCAGACTGCAACATAGCGGAGTCATGTGTGCGCGCGCGTGCGTGCGTGTGTGTGCGTGTGTGTGTGTGTGTGTGTGTGTGTGTGTGCGTGTGTGTGCGTGTGTGTGTGCGTGTGTGTGCGTGTGCGTGCGTGTGCGCGCGTGTGTGTGTTTCTTTCCTTTTCCGACTCCGTTTCCATCTCCGGACTGGTCCGCTTTGTCCTTTCATTTCTGCCTCTTTACCTCCGTTCACATCCTAAAGTCCCGTGAAAATCTGTTTCCTCTGTTCTCTGCTCCCGTCTGTCCACACGTCCGGTCACGCTCTGAACAAAATTTAATCTTATTGGAAACTAGTGAGTTTCACGTGAGGGAAACATGATCGCGTTGAAAGGTAGCGTGTGTTTTTTTCTCTTCTTTTTTTCAACTGCATCTCCATCCCGACCTGTTCCCACGTTGTCCCTGCATATCTCCGGCTTCATCTCTGTTCACATCCCAAGGCCTCGTCACAGTCTGCTTCTTTCCTTCCCCGGCCGTTCTCTGTTTCTCTCTGACTACACCTTCTGTCCGCTACTGAACAAAATAAATCTCATTGCAGGAACATATATTTATATTGATAATAAACGTACACTGAAATTTAATGAACTTCCAGAGCAAGAGGAAGAAGTTATTTGTGCTTTTTTTTCTCTTTCTCTCTCGAACTAACAGGAAGGCTTATCAATGTTTGAAAAATAAAAGAGTGACACTGGAAATCCGAATTAAAATTACTTTAAAAGATGTTGTACCACTTTCTGACGGAACGTTACCCACTCTGTTGTATTTCCAGTTCCGTGATGCTGATGTCTTCCCTGCCACCGATCAGCGTTATACAACACCGGTGATCCTCCTCGCCCGGGGCTGACGGAAGTAAGAGTTGTCACGGCCAATATCTTTTCGAGCGCACGATAGATCAATGCACTTCGCGTCAGTTATTACCGACTCAAAGCTTATCATAAATAATATTTCCAATGATATGTAAGGATTATGTCCCAACTCCGGCTTCATTCTAGTCTCGGCCAATTTAACTCCCAATCAGATTGAGTGGCTTAAAGACTACAACATAATTGCCTGGCAAGATTAAATGTTAAGACCAGAGCATTCCGGAGCTGGTAATGAACTGGGGTCAGTTTTGTCTCTTGTCTGCAGCGCAGGTTCTTATGTTGTTGACTGTTGTCCGAGTCTAATCGCAAATATGAGAACATGTGCACAAGCTGGAAAGCAAAATAATACCCACACAATCCTAAGGAACTCAGCAAGCCAGGTAGAATTTATGCGAAAGAGTAAACAGTCAATGTTTCGGGCCTACACACTTCATCAGGAAGGTCCAATTTAATAGGATTGGACGTTTCTACCATGGTTATATGTATAAGATGATGAGGGGAGTTGATCGTGTGGAGAACCAGAGGCTTTTTTCCCGGGGATGAAATGGTTAACACGTGAGGTGTACTTTTAATGGGCTTGGAAATAGGTACGGACGGAATGTCAGAGTTAAGTTTGCACAGAGAGAGTGTTGGGTGCGTGGAATGCACTGCCGGTGGCGGTGATGGAAGCGAATACAATAGCCTCTTAGATAGGTACATGGTACTCGAAAAACTAAAGGTCTATGCGCCAGGGAAATACAAGGCAGTTTCTGGAGTAGGTCATATGGTGAGCACAACATTTTGGGCCGAAGGGCCTGTAATGCGCTGTAGTTTTCTATGTTGTATGTTATCTAATTGTCGTGTCGGTGACCGGTGTTAGACAGCCAATCATGTCTCTTACAGCTGCTGGTAATTGTGCAGAACACCATGCAGTGTGTTGTCTGCGGCCCCGAGTCGTTCTGTTAAATTGCCATTAGTAAACCCTTGACGTGCTATCTTGATAATCGCCCTTAAGTATTGCAAAAAACAGTCATTCATTATCATGACCTGGTGATATAAGAGAATTACAGGGACTACAGGTTGGTAGTAACATTTCATGACAGGTTTCATACTTTCCATTGCCTCCAGTCACAAATCATACTGAAGTATAGAGGGTAGAATAGCATAAATCTTTGAGTGGTGGGGCGGAAAGTACAAGTTCCTCGTGATTTTTGGGAATCGCCCACAAGGAGGGAGGTACCTGCGAAAGCAACACGTGTACGACATATTCAGGCAAAGTAGGGGGAACAAACGGGTCAAACTTTGTTTTAACGATGAAGAGGGAAATACTATACATCCAACCTGAGCGGAATGGAATGAAGTTGTAGAGAAGCATTAGTACTGAACAGATTTATGCACTGTGTTCGGTTTAGCTCCTGAAAAGTCTGCAGCACGGGTTCGAGCGGTTCAGAAGTTGCAGGGATTTTGATGGCTCTAGTGTCATGAGGGATTGAGTTCGGCAATTTAAATCGCTCATTCTGTTCTGCATTCAAAAATACTTCTGCCACGACGCCCTCTGGGCCGTAATAGATGCGTCCGGTTAAGGAAAGAGTTTCTGCTCTGTTACACACGGAAAGGGGCTTTTGGTGATTGCTCGGCTGAGATGTTTCAGTGTATCGGGCGGTGCAGTGTAAATGTATCAGGGGTTGGCATGTCAGAATAAGCTGCCGTTGATAATAAGCATCGTCAGGCAGTTTAAGAGTGTGCGCACCATTTGTATGGTAGCGCGGAGCTGTCCTGCAAGACTATTCCAGCAGAAGATTGCCATCTGTCAGGGAAACGGAAAATACATAGACACATCGAAAACCTACAGCACGATACAGGCCCTTCGGCCCATAAATCGGTGCCGAACATCTCCTTACTTTAGAAATTACCTAGCGTTACCCTTAGCCCTCTATTTGTCTGAGCTCGTGTACCTTTCCAGGAGTCTCTTAAGATACCCTATTGTATCTGCCTCCACCACCAAGGTTTGGGCCCATTCCACGCACTCACCACTCTCTGCATAAAAAATAACTTACCCCTGACAACTACTCTGTACCTACTTCCAAGCACCTTAAAACTGTGCCCTTTCGTGCTGGCAATGTTAGCCCTGGGAAAAAGCCTCTGACTATCCACACGATCAAGGCCTCTTATCATCTTATATACCTCTGTCAGGTCATCTCTCATCCTCCGTCGCTTCAAGGAGAAAAGGCCGGGTTCACTCAACCTATTCTCATAAGGCATGCTCCCTGATCCAGGCAATCCTAGCAAACTCCTCTGCACCCTTTCTATGGTTTCCACATCCTTCCTGTAGTGAGGCAACCAGAACTGAGCACAGTTCTCCAAGTGGGGTCTAACCAGGGTTCTCTCTAGCTGCAATATTAACACCCGGCTTTTAAACTCAGTCCCACGATTGATGAAGGCCAATGTACTGTATGCTTTCTTAACCACAGAGTCAACCTACACAGCAGCTTTGAGTGTCCCATGGACTCGGACCCCAAGATCCCTCTGATCCTCCACACTGCCAAGAGTTTTATCATTAATACAGTCAGAAACGGGAAATACAGTCAGTTATGTTTCCTCTTAGTTTTTGCCTGCACCTGGTAACCTCGCGGAAATAACTATGCTGCCGTGATGCCGCACAATTGCAGCCTTACAGGGTCCCCTTTCACCCCGATCCATTGATAACGTTATCTCCGTCGTTATCGTTTTTCCCTTTACATATCCCTAAGAAGGTTTGGAGTGAGGGAGATCGTGGATGCGGGTTGGAAGGAGTGGGCTCAGTGGGAGGAGTCACCGAGACGGAAAGGTTTGGGTGATTTGGCAACACATTACAATGGAGGATCTGCAACCTGCGTGTTTGAAAGCCTCTAGCCCCTCACGGTACATTTTTTTTTCTGGATTTTGACTCTACTTCCCCACACAAAATCATCACAGAATTTCTCCCGCGCCCACAGTTTCTCTCTTCCGTCTCTCTGCCAAACCCCGGTCTCTTTCTCATCGCAGTCTCTCTTTACACCCCCATCTCGCTCTCCCCAGACTCGTTCTCCCCCTTCCCGCCGTACACAGTGCCCTGTCTCTCCTCACTCTGACTCTTTCCAGTCTCGCTCTCTCCCTGTCTCTACTCCGTTCCAGTCTGTCTTCCCCACCCACCCGTCTCTCCCCAGTACTCTCTTAGCCCTCCCCCAACTCCGGCCTCTCTACCCATCCGAAATCTCTCATCACCCCGTCCTCTCTCTCTCCACCCAAGATCCTTCTATCCCGATCACTCTGTCCCCGTTGCTCTCTCCTACCTCACTGGCCTCTCTCCCGTCTCGCTTCTCCACTCTCCCCTCTAGTCTCTATCTCTGAGATTCTTCCTCTACCCATTCTTTCTATCCCCAAATCTGCCTCTCGCTTTTACCCAGTCTCTCTCTTCCTCCCCCAGCCTCCCTTCCCGACCACTCTCTCACCTGTCTCTCGCTCTCTCCCTGGTTTCTTTCTCCCCCAGTACGGCTCCATGGCATGCCTTTCCTCCTATCTTTCTCTCCCCTCCGTCTCTCTCTCTGTCTTCTCTCGCCCTCTCCCTTTCCCGTCATCTTCTCGCCTGTCTCGCTCCCTTCCCATCTCCTTTCCTGTCTCTTTCGTCCCTTGTCATTATCCCTAGCCCAGTCTCTCTTAACACTGTCACGGACCCCGTGACGGGGATAAAGAACCAGCAGAGATGGAAACCACTTTGAAATCTCGTATTGCTAAAAACTACTAATATTTATTAGTAACTACGCAATACAGTAATATCAATGTAGATAAATCACACAGGTTAGCAAAGATTACATATAAAAGTAAGTGTGGAATATTTGTGTATGAAAACCAAGCTTCTTTAAGTCTAGGGGTAAAAAGATACAGTCTTACGACGTTCGGTAAAGTTCAGTACAGTTCGTGGTATTTAGTTGAGTAGTGATGGAGAGAGAGACAGAGAGAGAGAAAGAGTCAGAGAGAGAGTGACAGAGAGAGAGAGAGAGACAGAGAGAGAGAGAGAAAGAGAGAGAGACAGAGAGAAAGAGAGAGACAGAGAGAGAGAGACAGAGAGATAGACAGAGAGAGAGAGAGACAGGGGGAGAGAGAGAGCGTGAGTTGAGTCTTCAGGTGAGCTGATGCCGTCGATCTTCTCGTCGTCCTCCGAAATCCTTCACAAGTCACCGACTGTGACTTTAACAGGGGCACTGGTTTTCTGTGGTGGGGCTATCACCCAGGCGAGGGTGGCCACATAGACAACTCCCCACCAGTCAACCCCTTCTTCACCGATGGAATAGCAATTTGGATCGATCCGCTTGATCGATCCTCCAAAACCCACTTTCTCTGCGGCCAACAATGCTCATTCAGTGTCCAGATCATGTGTCCAGAGGTCTGTATTATCTGACCTCTCATTTATTTCACCAGGCTGAGCATCACCTGTCATTGAAAGAGTCCCTCCCGCCTTTGTAAAGGAGTGCAAGCAGGCAGCATGTCCTTGAAAGTAACATCAACAACCAGCCTTCGGTCACCATAGCAACCTTCGAGCTGCTCGGTGCTGTCTCCAACTCCAAACTCAGTAAAAATCCAAAGTTACTTCCAATGCCTTAAAGTGACAGTCCAACCATTAATCTTCGTCTCTCTCTCTTTTCAAAAGCAACATATTGGTGGTGAATAACTCTGTCTCTCGCTCCTTTCCAAACAAACCATCAATGATAAATGTCTCTCTCCAAACAGTTAATAGGGCAGTCCTGGATCCCCTCCCGCTCCCCTTCCTCAAGGGAAAAAAATGTCGAAGACGATTTTTTTGTTTAAATGTCCATCACAGGGTTTTAAACAATACAGGGAAAAAAAAACAGCAGATGACAAAGCAAAAATGTGTACAGTTTTCAACTTAACATCGGGATAAGCAATCAGCTATGATGTTATCAGTACCTTTTACATGTTTTATTACCAAATCAAATTCCTGCAATACTAGATTCCAATTTAACAACCTCCTATTTTATCTTTCATTTTATTTAAAAATATCAGCGGATTGTGATCTGTGTAAATCAAAAGAGGTCTTTTGGCAGGGCAAGTATAAACTTCAAAATGTTGTAAGGCCAGAATAAGTGCCAATAACTCCTTTTCAACAGTTGAATAATTTTTCTGGTGTACATTAAATTTCTTTGAGAAATAAGCTATTGGGTGTTCAATATCATCCGCACCCTTCTGTAACAGTACTGCCCCAGCAGCTTCATCACTAACATCTGTGGCGATTGAGAATGGCTTCGAGAAATCCGGCGCTTTGAGCACAGGTTGATAACACAGGATGGTTTGCAAATGTTCAAACGCCTCCTGGCAAAGATCACTCCATGAAAACCTTTCACTCTTCCCTAAGAGCTTTGTTACGGGGAGAGCAATGCCAGCAAAGTTCTTACAGAATTTTCGATAACACCCAACCATCCCTAAAAACCTTCTCAAAGCTTTCCTGCTAGTTGGAACAGAAACTTCAGCAATGGGTTGAAGCTTGGCCTGTACGGGAGCCAGCTGGCCTTGGCCCACCGGATACCCCAGATATGTGACCATGGCATGGCCAAACTCACTTTTAGCCAGGCTCACCGTAAGATTGGCCTTGGAAAGTCTATCAAACAGTTGCTCTACTGCTGCATTATGTTCTTCCCATGTGTCACTCCAGACCACCAGGTCATCAATATCGGCCTCTGTGTTTTCTAACCCTTTAATCACCGAATTGGTCATTCTCCGAAATGTCCCTGGTGCATTTTTCATCTCGAAGGGCAAAACATTGTATTCATACAGCCCTGAGGGTGTAACAAACGCTGAGATCTCTCTGGCCCTGTCGGTCAATGGAACACACCAGTATCCCTTCAACAGATCAATCTTCGTGAGGTACTTAGCCTTTCCCACTTTATCAACACAGTCATCCACTCTGGGGATAGGATAAGCATCCGTCTTGGTTATGGCATTAATTTTCTGGTAGTCAGTACAGAATCTCATGGTACCGTCCGGCTTAGGTACAAGGACGCATGGTGACACCCAGTCTGAGGTAGATGGCCTAATAATACCGGTTGCTAGCATGTACCCGATCTCTTTTTCAACTTCTCTATTTTTTCCTGAAGTTCATTCTGTGAGGATGCTGTTTAATGGGCTGAGCTGAATTCAGAATGACATCATGCACTGCCCCGATGGATCGTCTTGCTTTGTCAGGAAATAAATCTTTATGTTTCTTAATGAGCTCCTGCAATTGCTCTCTTTGTGCAGGCCCCAAATGGCCAACGAAGGGTCTCAGCCTGAAACATCGACTGTACCTCTTCCTAGAGATGCTGCCTGGCCTGCTGCGTTCTCCAGCAACTTTGATATGCGTTGCTTGAATTTCCAGCATCTGCAGAATTCCTGTAGGTTGTGTGTGACCAACCTTATCAGTAAGGTTCTTTAAGATAAGGGAATTTGTAAGTCTCGTGGACACGATACTCAGTTTAGTGAAATGATTTTTCTCCTCTTTATCAAATTCCTCAGCCCCCCCCTTGTTTTCGTGGTCATACCTACTGGTACCACCTCAGACTCATGATACGGTTTCAACATATTAACATGAACAAACTGCGTGGCCTTCCTCCTGTCAGGAATTTCAATATCGTAATTCAAAGAATCAATTTTCTTCACTATGCAGTATGGCCCATGGAATTTTGCTTGGAGGGGGTTGGACACAAGAAGCAGTAGTACTTTGTTACTGACTCTTACTCACTCTTCCTTCAGTTAGTCCTGACGAAGGGTCTCGGCCTGAAACGTCGACTGCACCTCTGCCTAGAGATGCTGCCTGGCCCGCTGCATTCACCAGCAACTTTGATGTGTGTTGCCAGTACTTTGTTTCCCACTTCAAACACTTGCTCCCTCGCTCTCTTATCAAACCACTGATTCATTTTAATTTGGGAGTGCTGCAGATTCTTCCTGGCAAGGTCGCAGGCCTTGTTAAGCCTTTTTTCGGAATTTTAAAACATAGTCTAACACGCCGACACACACGTCTGGGTTAGACCATTGCTCTCTGAGCAGGGGCAAAGGTCCTTTGGGCCTATGGCCGAAAATGAGTTCAAACGGGCTGAACCCCAGGGACTCTTGAATAGTGTCCCTCACAGCAAAAAGTTGTAAGTGTATCCCCTCATCCCAGCCCTTCTCATTCTCATGGCAGTAGGTCTTAATCATAGTTTTTAAAGTGGAATGAAACCTCTCCAGAGCCCCTTGAGACTCCGGGTGATAGGCAGATGACACAATCTGTTGAGCTCCCAGCTCAGGCACTACTTGCTGGAACATTTTTGAATTGAAGTTGCTGCCCTGGTCGGATTGAATTTCTTTGGGTAAACCTACCAGTGCAAAAAACTTGCTGAGTGCTTTTACCACAGTCTTGACCAGGATGTTTCTGAGAGGCACAGCTTTCGGAAACCTAGATGCAGCACACATTATTGTTAACAAATACTGGTGACCAGCTGCAGTCTTTGGCAAAGGGCCTGCACAATCCACTATGACCCGGGAAAAGGTTCACCAAAAGCAGGGATTGGCCGAAGTGGGGCTTTTGGAATGGCCTGGTTAGGTTTTCCCACCACCTGACACGTATGACACCCTCTACAGTAATTGACAATATCCTTCCTCACGTTAGGCCAATAAAACTCCCTCATGATCCTGTGCACCGTCTTTTTTACTCCAAAATGTTCCCCTAAAGACATCTTACGGGCCAGGTTTAAAAATTCAACCCTGCAAACCTTTGGAACCACCACCTGGTGCACAATAGCCCAATCCTCAATGGCAGGCACAGTGGCTGGTCTCCACGTCCTCATCAACACCCCATCCTTAAGATAATACCCCATTGTTTCTTTCTGAATTTCCTCCTCAGGGAGAGCTGTCTCTTTTAAATCCACAATTTCTAGATCTCTATTTTGCTCCTCTATGAACTCCTTCCTTGACAAGGACAGGTCTTTTCTCTCCTCCTTGCTTTCCTCAGCCTTACTACCCCTAAATCCTGTTGGTATAAGGACGGTAGGAAAGTCTCGGATAAATCAATATTATCAGCAGCAGCCTTTCTGTGCCACTGCGCATGCGGGATACACATCAGCGTCTCTGGGCGGGTCCTCAGCAGCAGCAGGCTTACTTGTGAGCTGAACTGCTGGATAAATATCCCCACCTGCAAAGTCATTACCGAGTAAGATATCAACATGGTCTATCCGTAGTTCAGATTGGACCCCTTTTCTGACTGGTTTCGTTACCAAGTCACATTTCAAGATTATCTTATGCAAAGGCACGACCTCTGTTCCTTTTCCAAGGCCCTTAAAGATGTTTACTTTCCCAGTGTCTGTCTCAGCACCGAATTCCAAAACATTATTTTATATCAGTGACTGGAAAGCTCCAGTACCTCTCCATATTCTAACTGGGACTGGGTTTGACCCCTCCTTCACAGACACAAACCCTTCTTAAATAAATCTCTCGAGTCCCTCTTATATTTTAACCGTCTGAACGCCGGCAGTTGGGGTTTTCTCTTTCTCCTTTCCTTTTCCCCTTTTCGCAGCAAAACAATTTGACGCCACATGGCCAGGTTTTCCACAAGAGTAACACTTAAAACTGGGAAATTTTCTCCCCGACTGCTTCCCTTCCTCCTTAGTTTTATCACTAATCCCCGGTTTACTCTCTGGTTTAGCCTGTGGATTATCTCTACTCCCTTGTGGGTTAATCTCAGTGGGGAAAAACTTAACTTTATGAGTTAGAGCATATTCGGCTGCTAACTTAGCATTTTCTGACAGTGTCGCTGCCCCTTTTCCATCTAAGTGCGTTCTTATCTCCGCCGAGACGCAGTTTTTAAACTCTTCAATCAATATTAAATTCTTCAAGTTACCAGTATTCTCATTTTCCTCTTTTGAAGCACACCACCGATGAAAGTATACGCGTTTCTCATGGGCAAACTCCAGATACGTTTGGTTCCAGGATTTTCTCAAACCTCGAATCCTTTGGCTGTAGGCCTCCGGGGCTAACTCATAAGCCTTAAACACAGCATCCTTCACTTTATCATAATCTTTTGCGTCTTCAAGAGACAGGGCTGCATATGCTTGCTGGGCCTTTCCCTTTACCACACTGTGTAGTAACACCGCCCACTGCTCCCGCGGCCACTCCCGATTACGGGTCACCTTCTCGAAATGTAGGAAATACCTATCAATTTCTGCTTCATCAAATGGAGGCACTAACCTAACTTCCCGACTGACACTAAACTTCTCCTCACGGTTCACCACCTGAGCGTTCTGTTGCCATCCCTCCCTTTCAAACGCTCTCTGTTTCTCTGCCTCTCTCATCTACAATTTCAACCTCTCTAACTTTAACTGTTCCAGGTGTACCTCCACCTCCTCATTCACTACAGGAAACCTCCTTAACTTCCCCTCTTCAAGTGTCTGTATAGAGACATAATATTCAGCTATTTTCCTTTGAATTTCTGCTTTCATCATACCTCTCTTTACATTCACTTCTTTAGCAAGGTCCCGCAACTCATATTTTCTAGCCTTCTTCACGGACACGGGGTCTGGCGGTTCCAGAAATCCCGAAACTTCCATTTCTGCTGTTTTTCCACACAACCAAATCAAAATTCCAAATCAAAAGGGATTTTTCCCAATCAATTCAAACCAGCCTCCCGACCGATTTGTTCATATCGCGGACATAGGCCCCAATTTTGTCACGTACCCCATGACAGGAATAAAGTACCAGCAGAAATAGAAACCACTTTGGAGTCTAGTATTGCTAGAAACTAATAATATTTATTAATAACTACACAATACAGAAAACTAAGTGAACATAAATCAAACAGGGTAGCAATAAGTAGATGTAAGTAAGTGTGGAATATATATACGTGTGAAAAACCAAGCTTCTTTAGGTCTAGGGGTAAAAAGATACAGTCTTACGATATTGAGTAAAGTTCAGTTCAGTTCGTGGAATTTAGTTGAATGGCGATGGAGATGGCGATGAGAGAGAGAGAGAGAGAGAGAGAGAGAGAGAGAGAGAGAGTTGAGTCTTGAGGTGAGCTGTTGCCGTCGATTTTCTTGCTGTCCTCCGAAATCCTTCACAAGTCACTGACTGTGAACTAACAACAAAGAGGACCGTACTTCGGTGTGGTTGAGCTGTCTACCCAGGCCAGGGTCGGATACATAGACAACTCCCCACCGGTCTTGCCTTTGAATCTTCACTGGCAGAGCACTTGGATCGATCTGCCTGATCGGTCCTCCAAAAACCCACTTTCTCTGTGGGCACCACAAAGCTCATTTAGTGTCCCGATCATGTGTCTGAGGTTTGTATTATCTGACCTCCTATTTATTTCCCTGTGCTAAGCATCACCTGTCATTCAAAGAGTCCCTCCTACCTTTGTCTGTGAGGACATGTAAGCAAGCAACAAGTCCTTGGAATTAACATCAATAATGTCCTGTCGAGCACCTTCGAGCTGTTCAGTATTATCTCCAAAGTTAGCTCCCGTGACAGTCCAACCATCACTCTTTGTCTCTCTCTCTCTCTCTCTTCAAAACAAACCATCAATGATAAATGACTCTCCTGTAACTCTTCAAACAGTTAATGTGGACACTCCTGGATCCCTTCACACCATAAACCTCCCTCACCTCCTACCATCTTCAGGAAGGTGTGCAGAAGTTCCTGAAGTCCGATAATATCCACCTCCTCCGCCAGGAGAAGGAACATAGTCCGTTTTGCAAAGTCGTCAACATCCACACGACCCTCGACTTTCCTTGTAACTAATAAACCCATCGGCGTCCATGTCAAATTCCGTAAACGCCGCCCTGAGTTCTGTCAAACACGGAATTCGGGCGTCCCCGCCAGTTTCCAGGTTCACAGACCCGTTGAAAATGAACTGGAAGGAGCCCCATTGGGAGGCAGATAGTGGGCGTGAATAGGAAGGGGTGGGTCCCATTGGGTGTGAACGGGAAGGGGTGGGTCCCATTGGGAGTGAACGGCAAGGACTGGGTCCATTGGGTGTGCGGAAGATGGGAAGGAATGAGAAGGGGTGGGGTCCATTTGGAGTTCAGGCGATGGGGATGAATAGGCAAGGGTGGAGTTTGATTGGGAGCGTGCCCCGTGTGAGTGGACTGGAAGGGACCGCGTCCTCCTAGGAGTGCGGATGGTGGGAGAGGACGGGAAGGGGTGGGGTCCCGGTTTTGCAAAATTTTCCTCATCTTCGATTTCATCCTCAGCTACTTCTGGACCCTAGAAATCAAATGTGATTGTTAACTGCAGGGGTTCTAATATCGACCTGTACTCCCCTGCCCGTGTGTGCCCCCTCACACCTTTGCCCACTCCGTGCACCCCTTCGTTACACTACTTCTCTTCCTGCCCCTCTGACCTTCTCTACAGAGATTCCTCTGGTGTGTGTGTGGGGGGGGGAGGGGGCCGTGGTCCCTGTGCTACGAGCTGAGAGTGTCCTCACTAATCCGTTTCAACTTGAGAATTTAGCTGATATATTTCACTCTACAGAGACCTTTTCTCCATGTCTGGGCAGGAGATGGCAAGATTGGACAGTGCAGAGGGAGCTTCACTCTGTGTCTGACCCCGGGAGTGTGTGATGGGACGGTGTGGGGGGAGATTCACTCTGTGTCTGACCCCGGGAGTGTGTGATGGGACAGTGTGGGGGGAGATTCACTCTGTGTCTGACCCCGGGAGTGTGTGATGGGACGGTGGGGAGGGAGATTCACTCTGTGTCTGACCCCGGGAGTGTGTGATGGGACGGTGCGGAGGGAGATTCACTCTGTGTCTGACCCCGGGAGTGTGTGATGGGACGGTGGGGAGGGAGATTCACTCTGTGTCTGACCCCGGGAGTGTGTGACGGGACGGTGCGGGGGGAGATTCACTCTGTGTCTGACCCCGGGAGTGTGTGATGGGACGGTGGGGAGGGAGATTCACTCTGTGTCTGACCCCGGGAGTGTGTGATGGGACGGTGGGCAGGGAGATTCACTCTGTGTCTGACCCCGGGAGTGTGTGACGGGACGGTGTGGAGGGAGCTTCACTCCCTGTCTGACCCCGAGAGTGTGTGATGGGACGGTGCGGAGGGAGATTCACTCTGTGTCTGACCCCGAGAGGGCGAGACTGGACGGTGTGGAGGAAGATTCACTCTGTGTCTGACCCCGGGGGTGTGTGATGGGACGGTGTGGAGGGAGCTTCACTCTGTGTCTGACCCCGGGAGTCTGTGATGGGACGGTGTGGAGGCAGATTCACTCTGTGTTTGACCCCGGGAGTGTGTGATGGGACGGTGCGGAGGGAGATTCACTCTGTGTCTGACCCCGGGGGTGTGTGATGGGACGGTGTGGAGGGAGCTTCACTCTGTGTCTGACCCCGGGAGTCTGTGATGGGACGGTGTGGAGGCAGATTCACTCTGTGTTTGACCCCGGGAGTGTGTGATGGGACGGTGCGGAGGGAGATTCACTCTGTGTCTGACCCCGGGAGTTTGTGATGGGATGGAGTGGAGGGAGATTCATTTTGTGTCCGACCCCGGGAGTGTGTGATGGGACAGTCAGGGCCACAGACAGTCCTTGCAGGTGAGGCGACATTTCACCTGTGAGTCGACTGGGGTGATATACTGCGTCCGGTGCTCCCGATGCGGCCTTCTATATATCGGCGAGACCCGACGCAGCCTGGGAAACCGTTTCGCTGAACACCCACACTCTGTCGCCAGAGAAAGCAGGATCTCCCAGTGGCCACACATTTTAATTCCACGTCCCCTTCCCATTCTTGTATGTCTGTCCACGGCCTCCTCTCCTGTCAAGATGAAGCCATACTCAGGTTGGAAGAACATCTTATGTTCTGAGTGGGTAGCCTCCAAACTGATGGCATGAACATTGACTTCTCAAACCCGTTAATGCCCCACCACCCCTTTCTACACCATCCCTTGTTTATTTATTTATTTATAATCTTTTATGTTTTTTTCTTTTGTTTCCCCTCTCTTTTTTCTCCCTCTGTCCCTCTCACTATAACTCCTTGCCTCTCCTCTCCCCCTTTCTTTCTCGCTTGGCCTCCCATCCCACGATCCTCTCCCTTCTCCAGCCTTGTATCCATTTTGACAAACATCTTTCCGGCTCTCAGCTCCATCCCTCCCCCTCCTGTCTTCTCCAATCATTTTGAATCTCCCCCTCCCCCTCTCAAATCTCTTCATTCAGTTAGTCCTGACGAAGGGTCTCGGCCCGAAACGTCAACCGTACCTTTTCCTATAGGTGCTGCCGGACCTGCTGAGTTCCACCAGCATTTTGTGTGTGTGGCTTGAATTTCCAGCATCTGCAGATTTCCCCGTGTTTGCATTTTCTGATCTCCTTTGTCGTTTTTTTTTCTGCGAGAGCAAGGAGAGTGCGCAGGGAGGTGGAGGTCAGGGTAGTGTAAGTATCTGGGGAATGAGGAAGCAGTGGTCAGCCTGGATGGGGATGGGGAGTGAAGAGATCCTGGGGACCAGACACTATTTTACTGACATCCCTGAGCTTGGAGCTGAGAGGCTGCTGTACCAGTGTGAGGAGCTCAGACCCATTCTTGCAGTACACCGGGTGCGGGGGGCAGCAGGAACCCCAGGTCACTGTTTCTCCTCTAGTGAGACTCGAGTCCAACACCAAGACAGGCAGTTACAGCGGTTTATTGATTTCATCAGGACAAATGTAAATTAAACAATGTGTGAGCTGCTGACGTGCGAAAATAAATAAGCTGCTCCCGATTCACTCACAGTCACACACAGTTAACTGTCCGGTGACAATGAGAGACTGGTTGAATAATCAGTCCCGTTTCTCACCGTCACTCTGCATCGGGGAACCGATGATTACAAAATCACACTTTAGGGTCGTGTCCGAGATCGCTGCAGATCCAGGGTCACTGCCGAGGTATTTGTCAATTTAACATCATTATATCAGCCAGACAGCCGAATGCACCGTCCTCAGCAAAGGGAGCAAAAGGATTCTCTCCCGGGATAATCCCACCCCGGGACACCGGTGTCCCAGACTGAGCCCCGGCCACCGGTCTCTTCCTGTCTGTGTAATTCCCCGGGGTCTCACGTGGGGGAGTCTCGAACACGCACATCCGGCGGAAGCTGTGCCGTTGGACAACAGGCGGAAATACGTCACTGAGGGACCGCTTCCGAAGTCACAGAGCGCTGAACGGGAGTCAGCTCCGTCAGAAACGTTGGGAATTAAAGCCGGCGCGCGGCCATTAAAGGTAAGGGCAGGAGTTAAAGGGGAGGGCGGGGAATCGGCCAAAATGACCCCATCCCGCGGGCGGGGATGTTCACACATTCAGATGTTCCAACAGTCACTGTCAGTCCGGGTCTGGGTTCCTGCAGAGATCTCAGTTCCTTCTCCCCAGTCTCACTGAACTCATTGTTCCCCAGCCTGAAACAGCAGGGAAATAAAGACGAAATAAACAGATTATATAACAGTGTCGGTAACAGGGGACTGGGGTTAATGTTTCAACAGCACTCGCAGACAAATATCACCAGAAAACCCGCGGATTCGCTGATATTTTATCACATTGAACATTAACACAAATACTCACCAGATCCACTCCAGACTCGGGAGGGTCAGTATGAGGCGGCGGAGAGCGGGGACAGATCGGTCTGTCAGCGAATTTAATCCCAGCTCCAGCTCCGTCAGTGATGAGTTTGTACTGAGAGCGGAGACGAGATCCTCGGCACCAGAATCTGTGAGACCGACACTGTCCAGCCTGGAGATGAGAGAGAGTGAGGGTGAAGTACACAGAGAGACAGGAGACGGTACAAATCCCCAGTGTTTATCAGTAACTCAATTACTGATCACATTATGTTCAGTGTCAGACACCCAGTGACTGTAAACACAATCTCCCACAGTCTGGTACTTACCACAGTTTCTGTATTTTACACTCCGGGTTCCTCAGAGCCGCAGACACCAGTTTCACTCCTGAATCTCCCAGTTTATTAAAACCCAGGTCCAGTTCCGTCAGTGATGGGTTTGTACTGAGAGCGGAGACGAGATCCTCGGCACCAGAGTCTTTAAGGCAAACACCGCCCAGCCTGGAGATGAGAGAGAGTGAGGGTGAAGGACACAGAGAGACAGGAGACGGTACAAATCCCCAGTGTTTATCAGTAACACAATTACTGATCACATTAATGTTCAGTGTCAGACATCCAGTGACTGTAAACACAATCTCCCACAGTCTGGTACTTACCACAGTTTCTGTATTTTACACTCCGGGTTCCTTAGAGCCGCAGACACCAGTTTCACTCCTGAATCTCCAAGTTTATTAAAACCCAGGTTCAGCTCCGTCAGTGATGGGTTTGTACTGAGAGCGCAGGCGAGATCCTCGGCACCAGAATCTGTGAGACCGACTTTGTCCAGACTGTAGGTGAGAGAGAGTGAGGGTGAGGGACACAGAGAGACAGGAGATGGTACAAATCCCCAGTATTTATAAGTAACACATTTAATGATCACAATAATGTTCAGTGTCAGACACCCAGTGACTGTAAACACAATCTCCCACAGTCTGGTACTTACCCCAGTGTCTGTATTTTACAGTCCAGGTTCCTCAGAGCCGCAGACACCATTTTCACTCCTGAATCTCCCAGTTTATTCTCCCCAAGTCTAAGCACAAACAGACAAATTGATGAACAAAGTGATTCAAACGGCGGATATTTCCACAGATTGTACGGGAGGGGTGTGTCTGAACTGAGGCCCACAATCGGGAGTGGAGATGCGCCCATGGGTTCTGGGTATCTGGTAGTCAGCACAGTCACACAGGTGGACTGATGGTGATAGTCACACACGGGGAAGGGCAGGGGAGGACAATCTCACAATGGTATTTATTTCCTTCTCACTGGGACAGTCTGCTGACGGTCTCTTGTCCCTCACTGGGAAGGGGGTGTGAATCTCTGACCCACCTGCTGCAGTCAGTGTTGGTAACAGTGAGAAGGAACATTGTCAATGGACGTGTCACAGGCAGCGAGAAACACGGCCATTCCTGTGATTTACTACCATTAAACCAATGGCCGTTGTTCACTGATCTGATGAAGTCTCCAACATCCCTTCACAAGGAACCACAGAACCCTCCTGTCCTTGGGGAATTACTGACTGATCCCCGGGCATTTGTCACAATTCATCACAATCTGATTTTGCTAGTTTTAACCAAATCCCTTAACATTGAAGCAACACAATGGAACATTTTCACAGCTCACAGTGAAAGATAAATCAAGTTACCTCAACTCCTGGCACTTGTGCAGCCCGGGTCCCAGCCGCTGGATTCCTTCACACTGAATGTGGCAGTTCTCCAGGTCGAGCTGTTTTATTGTATCACAGAGTCCGATGGCATGAGACAGGACCGCGCAGTCAATCGGGGTCAGTGTCATTCCACTGAATGAAAGTGTTTCCACAGATCCCAGTGCGGCCTGAGCCAGTCCACGATTCTGAGACTCAAACAGGTAGTGCAATGTGTTCAGGAGGCTCCTTTTACCAGCTTCACTCCTTGTGTTTCCACTCTGGCGTTTAACCTCCTCCTTCACCCAGTCAATCACCCGGCAGGTTGTTTGATGAGGAAATGGACCCAGAAACTCCTCCAGGCCACGAGTTGTAATTGGAGAGGAGAGACCAGCAACAAAACGGAGAAATACCCCAAATCGCCCATCTGTCGTGTTGTGGGCTTCAGTGAGGAATTTCAGGATATCCCCGGGATGTGGATTCAGGAATTGTGCGACTGCAGCTACAAACTCTTGGATGGTGAGGTGTGGGAATGTGTACACCACGCTCTGGGCAGAATCCTCTCTCTCCAAAAGCTCCATCAGGAACCCGGACAGGAACTGGGAAGGCTGCAGATTGTAGTTGATTAAATCTCCATCTGTAAACACAATCTTCTTCGCGGACACTCCTCTGAAGGCCATCTGACCAACCCTGAGTAACACATCACGGGGGTTCCCAATCTCACGGCCGTGGTTTTTCAGGATGTTGTAAATATAGTAGGAGTACAGTTGGGTGATGGTCTTGGGAACTCGCTGCGGGTCCCTGACTCTTTGTGTGAAGAAGGGGCCCAGTGCCAGAGCGAGGATCCAGCAGTAGGAGGGGTTGTAGCTCATGGTGTATAGGATCTCGTTCTCCTTCACGTGTTTGAAAACAGCTTCTGCCACCGTCTGATCTTCAAAATGCCTGAAGAAATATTCCTTCCGTTCCTCACCAACAAATCCCAGGATTTCAGCCCGGACACCGATGTCTGCCTTTTCCAATAAATGTAACGCAGTGGGGCGAGTGGTCACCAGCACTGAACACCCTGGGAGCAGCTTGCCCTGGATTAAACTGTACACAATGTCAGACACCTCACACCACCACTCGGGATCTGGGCACTGGTGCTTGGGTTCTGTATCTCTCTGACCGTCAGCAAAGTCGACGTTGTGTTTGAATTCATCCAATCCATCGAATATAAACAGTAATCCCTCCCGGTTCTTCCAGACCTCTCTCAGGGAATTCCCAAAGTAAGGATACTGATCCAGAATCAGTTCCTTCAGGTTTATTCTGCAGTTAATGGAGTTTAAATCTCGGAATTTGAAACTGAAGACAAACTGGAATTGTTGGTATATTTTCCCCGTGGCCCAGTCATAAACAATCTTTTGTACCATTGTTGTTTTCCCGATTCCCGGGACTCCGGCCACTGCTGCGGACATGCCTGTTTTGTTTCCAAAGACAGATCTTTTAAATTTTTGCAGAAAACTCCTCGTAAATAATTGATCAGTGCGGATTTTTTCCAGCTGTCCGCGGAGATGTTTTTCTCTCCACTCCTCGTGGTCTCTGCCTCTTGCCAGCAGCTCATGTTCCACCAGTCTCCGATCTCGGACAGTAGAAATGACCGTGAGCTCAGCGTATCGATCAACCAGCTGGAAAACCTTCACCTTCTCCCTCATCAGGATCGTGTTCACTCTCAGTGTTTCAGTTTGTGCCCGCAGGGTCTCCTTGTGTTTCTGCTGAACATCTTTGGATGGACAGAAATAGGTTGTCAATGCCCAATCTGATGAACATGGAGCACACAACAGTTTTTCTTCAATAAAAATAAAAAAACTTGTTAAAGGCATTGTTTGGGTAAAATTGGGAGGTCAGAGCTAAGAGTGTCTGAGAATGAACGATAGCCCAGAAACATTTCTGATCTGATTCAGTTTCACTGTGAAAGGCTCCGCTCTCCCCTCTGTTCGTAGTTTGCAGATTCCCCGGTGTTCCAGCGAGCACCAAGTGCACACGTGATTCTGGAGAGGAGAGTGTTGTGTGGAGCGGCTGGTTTCACCGCTTTCACTGCTCAGCTTCTGCTGAACTGGGCAACACTGCAGACGGTAACAGTGGGGGGAGGGGGGCATCTACTTGCTCTACTGACTTTTACTTTTCTCACAATGGACCCCATGTTCTTGACAGTCCTTTAGGATTAAGCTGTCAGTACTGAGCCACAGAAAAGGAACACTATTTCTGTTTCCTTCTCCAGGCTGTACCAGTCTCAATGTAACACACCCCGCACTAGTCTACTGTCTCTTATTCTCTGAGGAGCTGGTACATGACCTCAGGCAATTCCCCGATGATGTGCGGAAGAGCAGGAAGCTGAAGAGGATGGCAGCGGTAATAGGGAACTCTATAGTCAGGGGGACAGGGAGGCGATTCTGTGGACAGAAAATGGAAACACCGATGGTCTTCGCCTCTCAGGTGCCTTTGTCCGAAATGTTTCTGGACGCGTCCACAATATCCTGAGAAAGGATGTTGAGCAGCCAGAGGTCGGGGCAAACGTTCGTACCGACGACATAGGAAGAGAAAAGGGAGGAGGTCTGGAAAACAGAACATAGGGAGTTAGGTAAAAAGCTGAGAAGCAGGACCTCAAATGTAGTCATCTCAGGATTGCTGCCTGTGCCACCTGACAGTGGAAATAAGAGTAGAATGAGGTGGCAGAGAAATTGTGGTTGAAGATTTGGAGCAGGGGGCAGTGATTCAGATTTCTGGATAATTGGGACCACTTCTGGGGCAGGTAAGACCTGTACAAAACGGATGGGCTGCACGTGAATCCGATGAGGACCAATATTCTTACGGGCAGATTTACTGGAGCTGTTGGGAGTGTTTTAAGCTAAAATGTCAGGGGGATTGGAACTCGGACGATAGAGTTGTGGATGAACCAGCAGGTTTACAAGTAGACGATGGGTGTAACATGAATGTAAGGAAGGACAAGCCAATGACTGGGTTCAAATCTGGACAGAGCAAAGTGTTCAATTGGACCACATAGACTAAATTCAAAAGGACGCAGATGCAGGACTGAACGCATTGTATTTAAATGCGCACAGCGTTCGGAATAGGCTGGACGAACGCTTGGCGCAATTAGAGATTGGTCGGTATGATGTTGCGGGCATCACTGAGTCGTGGCTGAAAGAAGACCACAGTTGGGAGCTTAACGGTATAGGATGTACGTCTTGTCGAAAGGACAGGCAGGAAGGCATAGGCGGTGGTATTGTAGCTGTGTTGGTTCGAGATAGAATCACATCTTTAGAAAAGTGATGGCATAGGGTCAGAGAATGTTGAATCTTTGTGGGTGGACATAAGAATCCGCAACGGTTAAAAAAAAAAGATTTATGGGAATCCTTTATTGCCCTGCAAATAGTAGCGAAGGTGTGGGGTTGAGATTGCAAAGGGAGCTGGAAAAGGCATGTAATAAATGTGATGACGCAATTGTAATGGGGGACTTCAATATGCTCGCGGAATAAGAAAATCAAACAAACTTCAGGAGTTGGATCGCAAGAGAGGGACTTTACTGAATTCCGATGAGTTAGCGTTTTAGAGCAGTTTGTGCTTAGCAATACTCAGGGAAGGGCTATCTTTGATTGGGTGTTGTGCAATAACCCTGATCCTATGAGGGAGCTTAATGTAAAAGAACCCTTAAGAGGTAGTGATCATCATTTGAATGAATGAATGAATTGATTCTGCAGTTTGAGAGGGAGAAGCATAACTTACAGTATCAGTATCGCAATGGAATAAAGGGAATTACAGAGGCACGAGAGAGAAGCTTACCCAGGTAGATTGGAGAAGGATACCAGTGGAGATGACGGCAGAGCTGAGATGGCTGAAGCTTCCGGGAACAGGTCACAAGTTGCAGGATAGATATGGGCTACGGAGGCAGAAGTTCTCAAGTGGCACGTATAGGCCACCATAGTTGACAAAGGAATTTAAAGACTACATAAAAGCCAAGGAAAGGGCATACAAGACAACAAACGTGAGGGAAAGTTGGATGAATAGAAAACTTTTAAAATCCAACAAAAGGCAACTAAAAAAGCTATAAGAAGGGGAAAGATGAAATATGAGGGCAGAAAAGCCAATAATATAAAGCAGGATAATAAACACTAAACACTTTTTTCAGTTATATAAACAGTAAGAAGGAAGTGAGAGTTGATACTGGAACACTGGAAAATGATGTTGGTGACATAGTAATGGTGGACAAACAAATGGCAGAATAACTTAATGTGTACTTTACATATATCTTCACTGTGCAAGACGCTAGCAGCGTGAAGTGGTCTGCGAGTGACAGGCGGTAGGAGTGAGTGCCATTCTATTACAAATTAAAAAGTTCTCGGCATACTGAAAGCTCTTAAGGTGCAAAGTCACCTGTGCCAGATGGACTACATCCCACAGTCATGAGAGAGGATGCTGAAGAGTTGACGGATGCATTGGTCATGAACTTTGAAGAATCACTTGATTCGGGCATGGTCCTGGAGGACTGGAAGATTGCAATTGTACCTCTACTCTTTAAGAAGGGAAGAGGGCAAAAGAAAGAAAATTATAGACCAGTTAGCCAAACCTCAGTGATTGGGAAAGAGTTGGAGTCTCCTATTAAGGTTGAGATTTCAAGGTACTTGGAGACTAATGACAAAGTAAGTTAGCGTGGGTTTTGTTAGAATTCATTATGGAAGTAACAAGCAGGGTGGACAAAGGAGTCAGTGGATGGCATTTACTTGGATTTTCAGAAGGCATTTGATAGGGTGCCGCACATGAGTCTGCTTAACCAGATAAAAATCTATGGTGTCACAGGAAAGATACTGGCATGTGTCGCGGAATTACTGACAGGCAGCGAGTGGGAATAAAAGGGGCCTTTTCTGGTCGGCTGCCATTGACTGGTGCTGTTCCACAGGGATCAGTATTGGGACCACTGGCTTTCAGATTGTTTGTCAATGATGTAGACGATGGAATGAAAGTTTGAGGATGATACAGAGATAGGTGCAGGGGTAGGTAGTGCGATTGCAACAGGACTGAGACAAATTGGAAGAATGGGCAAAAAGTGGCAGATGGAATAGAGTGTTGTAAATGTTCGATGATGCATCTAATATAAATGCTGAGCCTTTACAAGACGGTATTCAGGCCGCAGTTGGAGTATTGTCAACAGTTTTGTGCCTCATACCTCTGAAAAGATGTGTTGTCATTAGAGAGGGTCCAGAGGAGATTCAAGAGGATGATTCTGGGAATGAAGGGGTTAACATATGAGGTGTGTTTTGGCAACTTTGGGCCTATACTCACTGGAATTTTGAGGAATACGAGGGAATGTGTTTGAAACCTACCAAATGTTGAAAGGACCAGACAGGGTGGATATCCAGAACTAGAGGGCACAGCCTCAAAATTGAGGGGCGATGCTTTAAAACAGGTAAGGAGGATTTCGTTTTAGCTAGAGAGTACTGAATCTGTGGAATGCTCTGTCACAGACTGCAGTGGAGGCCGAGTCCATGGGTATATTTAAGGCAGAAGTTTCTGATCGGTCAGGGCATCAAAGGATATGGCGAGAGGGCAGGTGTATGGGGCTGACTGGGATCTGGGATTAGCCATGATGGAATGGCGGAGCAGACTGATGGGCTGAATGGCCTAATTCTGCTGCTATGTCTTGTGGGCTTTGGAGGAATAACAACAACTCTCGGCTTCGCTTTGGATCGGAGGTATGGGGTTTCCCTTGCTGAAGTTGGATGTTCCAATTGGAATGGTTTGCCTTCAGTTTTGTCAGATCCCAGGATATTCGGCCCTACAGAAAGGGGAACGCCGTGGTTTCATCTCTGACTGACTGGAATGTCTGTTTATCAAACTCGTAGAGGCCTCTGGGTGCACAGCCTGAGACCCGGAAGGTGTCGGGTGTTGTGACAAATGAAAATCGCTTTCTGTCCTTCAGCCACAGCAACAAAAACCTGTCTTCCCGACTCTGGCAGTCTCTAAACCGGCCTCTAAATACAGGTATTCAGACTGTCAGAGTGAAATAAAGACTTTGAGATTTCCGTTCCATCTCTTACCCTTCAGATGCACCGGCACTTCAGATACACCCCGCTCAGTGTCCATGTAGGCGAACTGGCTGTCACCTGTTCAACAGATTAACCTGCATGAAGTCTGTTCTGTGTAATACTGTAAATTCATCAGCATTTACATCTGTAACACACAGTGTATTGTTCACCGTACCACGTTCCCGTATTTCATTCAATATTCTGCTCAGCTTCGGTAAATGGTGGTGTAGTTTCACAAAGGATTCCCACATCACCCTCCGGGCCCCGGAGCCCTTCTCCATCACTAGGTCCAGGAGGAGTTTGGAAGCTCCCGCTCGGTTTCCCTTCTCCGCCAGCTCAGTCACGCTCTGTAATGAACAATGGGGAATATATTGAGGAGCGGAGGGATGGGTACAAATCTACCCTGAACATGGACTGACCCAGTGCATTCTGCTCGCCGCAAATCACTAACAGCCATTGAAGTGTTCATAGTGGGGGAAAGAATTTAAAAGAAGTGAGCGGGGTCAGTCATGTCCTTCTCAACGCCACAGATTGTCGGGAAACATCCGCTTGGCAAGTTTTAAGTGGAGTAGACACAGTGTGAGTGAGCCAGGGATAGAGTGGGGAGTTGAGGCTTTGTGTCAGAGAAGGTTCAGTGAGGCGAGGTGGAGGCTTTAGGTAGATTTTGGATAGTATTTTCCCTTCCTTTTCACGGTTAGAACAGTGAGAATACCAGGCAGGATAGTGGAATGCTCTTCATACTGCGTGTAGCAAGGCAGGGAGACCGCCAGTGTCCCAGATAACTACACCTTCAGGAATTGCATCCAGCTGCAGCTTCTTACAGACTGTGATCAGGAATTGGAACTGGAGCTGGTTGAACCCAGGATCATTCAAGAGGATAAGAGGTTGACTGACAGGCTATACAGGGATGGAGCTATACCTAAGGCGCAGGACACAGGTAACTGAGAGGCAGCCACTGCAGGAAACTCCTCTGTAACAGGTATACAGATTTCTGTTTCGGGGTATGACCTAGCAGAGGAAAGCCACGGTCATTAAGCCTCTGATACCGAGTTTGGTTTTGTGACTCAGAACGAGTGAGAAGCGTGAGCTGAACTAACAGGGGGAATTCCGCGGTTAGGAAAACAGACTGGAGATTCTGTTGACGAGAACAATATTTCTGGATGGTGTGTCAGGGATATCTCGGTTCGAGTCTGAAACTTTCTTAAGGGCAGTGTGAGCAGCCAGAAGTCATGGTCCACGTTGGTACCAATGACAAGAGTAGTAAGTGTGATGAGGTCCTGCAAAGTGAGTTCATGGAGTTAGATGCTAAACTGAAGTGCAGGAACTCCAGGGTTGTGTTCTTAAGATTGCTACCCGTGCCCCATGCTGGGGAGGACTGAAATAGGACGATAATACAGTTTAACGTCTGGCTGATGAGATGGTGCATGACCGAGGGCTTCAGATGTTTGGATGTTTGGGCTCTCTTCCAAGGAAGTTGTGGCCTGGACACCCGTGATCGTTTTACACCCGAACTGGAGGCAGACTGATACCCCTGTGGGAAGGGTTGTTAGCGCTGCATGGGGAGGGGGAGGTGTTAAATTTGAGTTGCAGGGGGTGAGGAACCAGCATGGATGGTGGAGTGGTTGTGTGGGAAAGATGTTGTTAAGCCAACATACAAAGTCAGGAAACTAAAGGATGAGAATTGTTTTTCCCAAAATACGTATTATTTCAATGCAAGGAGTACTGTATGAAAGACAGATCAGCCTAGCATGAGGATCAGCACATTGAATTACAGCATTGTAACCATTGTTGTGATTTGGTTGGAGGAGGCGCAGGATTAACAGCTCAGCATTCCAGTGTTCCGTTGCATTAGACACGATTCGATAGAGTGGGAGGGATTACAGAGGGAGGGGTGGCATAACTAGTCAGAGAAAATGTCACTGCATTGCTCAGACAGGACAAACTGGATAGCTGGTCCAATGAGACTACATAGGTGAAACTACGGAATAAGAAAGGGATGACCATGTTAGTTGGATTATATTATAGAGCACCCAATAATCAATGGGGTTTAGAAGAACAAACGTGCAGGGAGATCACAGAAACAAGAAACATAAGATTCTGATGGTAGACAATTGACTTTCCATTTATTGACTGACTCACTGGGTTAAAGGGCTGGATGGGATAGTGCAGGTCAAACGTGTCCAGGGAAGTTTCTGTAATCAATATACTCAGGTCACAACTGGAGAGAGCGCATTCTGGAATTACTATTAGGGAACAAGACAGGGCAAGCGGCAGAGGTGTGTGCAGGAGAACACTTTGGATCTGGTGATCATAATGCCATTAGTTTAAATATCATTATGGAAAAGGATAGGTCTGGTCCTCGGGTTAAGATTCTAATTTGGAGAAAGGCCAATTTTAATGGTACCAGAAAGGATCTGATGAAAGTGGATTGGGACTGGTTGTCTTCTGGTACAGATGTGCTTGGTAAGTGTGAACCCTCCAAAACTGATATTTTGAGAGTACAGAGTTCAAATGCATAAATGACCACAAGTACAGAGTTTGAAAGTTCCTGACAGAATAAAAGGCAGGGGTACCTTCGTTTAGAGAACATTGTTTTTTTAGAGCTATCAAGGCCCTGAGCACATCACAAGTATAGGCTCGAAGGATCAAATGAGGTACTTGATGAGTACAAGAAATGCAAGAGTTACTAAAGTAGGAAATCAAGAGGGTGAAAGTACGGCATGAGTTTGCTCTAGCAGACAAGGGAAAACAGATCCCCAAATCCTTCATGAAATATATTTGGAACAAAAATATGCCAACGGACTAAATTGGTCCTCTTGAAGTTCAGAGTGGGCATTTGTGCATGAAGCCGAAGTAGGTGGGGGAGATTTAAAATTGATTTTTTGCAATTATATTTACTCAGGAGACATACCAGCGTCTTTAGAGTGAGGCAAAACAGCAGTGAGATCATGGACTCTATACAGATTACAGAGGAGGAGGTGGTTTCTGTCTTGAGTCAGATTAGGGGGGGTAAATCCCCAAGGTTTTCCTTCGTAATTGTCTGAGGTGAGTGCAGAGATTGCAGGTGCTCCAGTAAAGATATTTAGAACGTCAGATGTGGAAGTATTGGAGGGTAGATAATGTTGTTCTGGTGTTTGAAAAGGCTGTAAGAAAAAGCCAGGGAATTACAGGTTGATGAGCCTAACACTAGTGATGGTAAAGTTATTGGCAGGTATTCTGAAGGACTGGATATGAGTATTTGGATGGACAAGGATTCATTAGGGATAGTCAACACTGATTTGTACCTGGTATATCCTGTCTAACCAGTCTTATGGTTTCTCGATGACGTTACCAAACGAGTAATGAAGGCAAGTGAGTGTATGTTGTATACATGGACTTCAGCGAGGCCTTTGACAAGGTCCTTCATGGCAGCCTGGTCAATAAGATTAAATTGCTTGGCATTCATGACATGGTAGTAAGTTAGTTTAGATATTGGATTCGTGTAGAAATTTGCTTGACTTACTGGCGGTCTTAGACCAGTGGTGTGCTTCAGGGATCTGTACTGGACCTGGTGTTGTATGTCATATACTGTATATAAATGCTCTGGATGACAATGTGGTACACAGAGTCAGCAAATCTGTGGATGACATCAACGTATTAATGGCGAGGAAGTTTATCAGAGCTTGCAGCGGGACCTGGAACAGCTGGAAAGAAGTGGAATGGAGTTCGGCAGATAGAATTTAATGAAGACAAGTGTGAAGTGTGCACTATTTGAGGCCAAGCCACGATAACATTAAGACATTGACTGGTTGGGCATTGAGCGGTGCGGTAAAAACAAGGTATCAGGGAATACCGATCCAAAATTTCTTAAAAGTTTTGTCAAAGGTAGATGTCCTGCTAAAAACTTTAGAATATGGGATTTCATAAATCAAAGTATTGAAGACAGAAGTTGGAATACTATGTCAAATTTGATCTTGCAGGGACTAATTGGGAGCAATGGGAGCACCTACCTCTCGGAACGATATCAATGTGATTGAACGAGTGCAGAAAAACAATACAAGGTTTTGTCAGGACTTGAGGGCCTGAGATATAGGGAAAGTTTGAATAGGTTAGGACTGTCATAGAGTGTAGGAGGACCAGAAGAGATGTGATAGAGGGAAAAAAGTTTATAAATTGTACAGATAAAGTAGATGCAAACAGGCATCTGTTACTGAGGTTGGGTGAGACCGGAATTAGAGGTCATGGATCAAGGAGGAAAGATGAAAGAAAATTTGAGGGAGAACTTCTTCCTCTGAAGCTGGTGAGAGTCCGGAACGAGCTGCCGTCGGAAGTGGTATATTTGCATTCGATTTGAACATTTAAAAACAAGTTGGATAAGTACATGAATGAGAGGGGTATGGATGTATCTAGTCGGTGTGCAGATCAATGCGACTTGACATATAATAGGTCAGTGTGGACTTGATGGGCCGAAGAGCCTGTTGTTGTACTGTAGAGTTCGATGACTATGGCTAAGTCAAACTATGACAAGCTGTCTCATGTGGAATGTTAGGGATAGGAATAACGTGTGGCTCTTCACTAAAATTCAGTCTGGTAAGCATATAACCATATAACAATTACAGCAAGGAAACAGGTCATCTCGTACCTTCTAGTCCGTGCCGAACTCTTACTCTCACCTAGTCCCACCGACCTGCACTCAGTCCATTATCCTCCATTCTTTTCCTCTCCGAATAGCTATCCAATTTAACTTTAAATGACAACCACTTCTGCTGGAAGCTCGTTCCACACAGCTACCACTCTCTGAGTAAAGAAGTTCCCCCTCCTGTTACTCCTAAACTTTTGCCCTTTAACTCTCAACTCATGTCCTCTTGTTTGACTCTCCTCCACTCTCAATGGAAAAAAAGCCTATCCACGTCAACTCTATCTATCGCCCTCATAATTTTAAATACCTCTATCACGTCCCCCCTCAACCTTCTACACTCCAAAGAATAAAGACCCAACTTGTTCAACCTTTCTCTGTAACCTAGGAGATGAAACCCAGGCAACATTCTAGTACTCTTTCAATTTTGTTGAGATAATTCGGTGACCAGAACTGTACACAATACTCCAAATTTGGCCTTACCAATGCCTTGTACAATTTCAACATTACATCCCGACTCCTATACTCAATGCTCTGATTTACAAAGGCCAGCATACCAAAAGTTTTCTTCACCACCCTATCAACATGAGATTCCAACTTCAGGAAACTATGCACCATTATTCATAGATCCCTCTGTTCTACTGCATTCTTCAATGCCCTATCATTTACCATGTATGTCCTATTTTGATTAGTCCTACCAAAATGTAGCACCTCACATTTATCAGCATTAAACTCCATCTGCCAGCTTTCAGCCCACTCTTCTAACTGGCCGAAATCTCTCTGCAAGCTTTGAAAACCTACTTCATTATCTACTGCTCCACCAATCTTAGTATCATCTGCATACTTACTGATCCAATTTACCACCCCATCATCCAGATCATTAATATATATGACAAACAACATTGGGCCTAGTACAGGTCCCTGAGGCACACCACTGGACACCGGCCTCCAATCTGACAAATAGCTATCCACCACTGCTCTCTGGCATCTCCCATCTAGCCACTGCTGAATCTATTTTACTACTTAGATATTAATACCTGCCGATTGAACCTTCCTAACTAACCTTCCGTGTGGAACTTTGTCAAAGGCCTAACTGAAGTCCATATAGACAATATCCACCGCTTTACCCCATCAACTTTCCTAGCAACCTCTTCAAAAAATTCAGTAAGATTTGTCAAACATGACCTTCCACGCACAAATCCATGTTGACTGTCCCTAATCATACCCTGTCTATCCAGATAATTATATATACGAAGCTATAGGTGAATGCGCCCCAGTAACACGAGGACCATTAGAAAGGAGTTTCTTGGTAATTCCGTGTTAGCTGCAGTTCTTGGACTATTTTCAATCGTATTATTTTGCAGTTCCCAGTGTTAACAGTATATGCTGTAGCAATTAGAGACTCCAAATGGAACAGTGACAAGAAACAGAAGGTAACTGAACCATAAGGCATGTTGGGATATTGATCGAAAGCAAGAGCGTCAGTTGTTGAAAAGAGAGACGATATTCAGCACTGCCTGTTCAATTGACGATGGGGTTGAAGGTTGACTCGAGAATGATCTGAGAAATAAATCAGTATATATTAGATTTGTGGGAAGCCCGCGGGTAATGAAAAGATTCTGGTGAATGGCCATTAAGGTCGAGCATTGGGAACATGATGTGATGTCAGACTGAATGGTGTAAAGTGGTTCTCTGTCTACTTGCAATGTCCGTCAAGTATCACAGCACTAAAATCAGCTCTCAATCATTGTCTGTATCCTAACCTGTCTAAAAGTGAATGTGTTCAGAAAATTGGACAGAGGCTTATATTGGTAAATGAAGGTTCAGTGTTTCTGAAAACCAAAATTCTTTTCCTGATGCTCACCACAAGCATTGCAGGATTTTAATATCCCAGAGGTGCCGTTGCGCCCGTTCTGTCGGTCCGTGATTGATTCAGTAGAATCTACAGTTAGTCTATATCCCTCCCACTTACGTGATAGTCTCGCCCGGTGAAGTGATCCTCGGCCATTAACATGAAGCCGACTCCCTCCACACCCTCCTCAATCGCCTGCTCCAGTCGCTCCATGTAGAATCTCGTCAACAGGAACAGTTGGTGATCCTCACAATTTGACAGGAAGGCGGAGATTGCGGAGTTCAGATCTGTAGTCAGTCACAGAGCATAAAATAGTAGAGTGTACCATGTGTATGCGGACACGATGCCAATTTAAACCAATCCCATCTTCAGGAACATGGTCAATATCCCTCCGTTCCCGGCCTACTCATGAGTTCAAACGCCTCTCAGATGCTGCTGAGTATCTGTTTCCAGTCCCTCCCTCGGCAGCTCATTCCAGACACCGATCACTCTCTGTGGAAAACATGCGTCCTAAATCTCCTTTAAACTTTACCCCCTCACCTTAAACCTATTCACTCCAGTGCTTGATATTTGCACTGAGTCACAGACTATCGAAGTGTGCTGTGCCTCTCGTAAATTTATGAAATTCTCTGAGATAAGGCCTCAGACTCCGACACTCCAAAAAAGCAATCCAGGTTTGTTCGACCCCTCCTGGCAGCCAATATCCTGTAATCTGGGTAACTGATTATATTCTGTAATCGTGATGAAACTCGTCTGCACCCTCGCCAGACCCTCCACATTATTCTCATGATATGGCTACCATATTTGTGCACATTACCGAGACTGTCTCTTAACCAAAGTTTATCCAGTTACAGAACAACTTTAAAAAATACATACTCACACCTCAACCCGTCCTTAGCACGCTGCCAGTTATGTTGTCACTTTCAGGAAGCTATGCACATCCATCACAAGACCGGTCCATACATCAGCCTTCCTAATCGCCCCAGCATTCACTGCACACTTCGTTCGGGAACTTGACCTCCCAAGGTTCAAATCCTCGCATTTGCCCGAACTATCTGTACTTGGTGTCTCTCCGTTCATATTTCTAATTGGATGCTGAACATTTTGACAACAGTCCCAATTTACACAACTCCGCCGAGTCTGTAAATCAACGAATCAGTCCGCCTATGTGTTTCTATATATAGAATTATTTTGAGTAATAAGTTACTTACATCACATATGACGCATAGCGAGCCAGTGATCCTTGCGGAGACTACTGGTCACAGACCTTCGCCCAGAAGAATGCTCCTCCAGTCCTTCTCTATTTTATGTGTCCAAGACAACACTGAACTCAATGTACAAAGTCTCCGCTGAAGATTCCTCAACCCAGAACGTCTATTGTTCATTTCCCTCTATAGGTGCTGCCTGACCTGTGAGCTCCTCCATCATTGCGTGCGTTGCCCTCTCTACTTACCCTCTTGATTTACTTTAACCTTATTCACCAAGGACATTCATTGCCTCGGTAGCCTCTCCCAGATTCCCTGTTTAAAATTTCTCCTGTTCATTGCCCCCCGCACCCAGCCTGTTCTCCCACAATATAACATTCTTTAACTCGACAACAGAAAACAGACACCGGGAAACTTCCCTCATCTCCTTTGAGCAACAACCTGAAAATCCGGGAAGAATTCAGCATTGCCCTTCCTAAAGAAACATCTGTTTCTTTCACCGGCTGTCTGCTGCCTGGACTGTTACATTGCCCGCTGTTGTATTCCTCTCTGAGTTTCACCCACACTGACTGTATTTTCAGGAGCTCCTTCCCCTTCACTCAGGTGAAGATTTGCACAGAGTGATTCCCCACGCTGGGCCTGGTGAATTGTTCCAGTGCTCAAGGTCGCTTTACCAGTAGGATCAATGATGACAGTTTTTCTGCGCCCATTTAGCGCCTACGTTTATTCCTCTGAACTATTGATCATTTGACTACGCGTGTACCATGATGACAGAGTTTTAATGAGAAAGAGTCCAGTGAACATACCTGTGTACATTCTGACTCTGACTGACGTTGGTTGATTGTCGGCTGCTTGTCTGCCGTCCGGGTGGAAGAAAGCACCACCTGCTGGCGATGATCTGAATTACACAAATAAAACAGAGTGAGTCAGTTACTCTGCCCTTCAAATTTAAAACACTTTGTGAGGTCGCTGCTCAGTCTCCTACATTCCAGGGAGTAAAGTCATAGAGTGGCCATCCTCCCTCCAGCACTGAGGACTGGGACAGCACACTCGCAAGTCTTCTCTGTACTCTTTCCACTTTAACCAAGTCTTTTCAAACATATAGCGGCTAGAACTATACTTCATACTGCAAACACAGTCTCACCAATGAATTATACAACGGCCCCATAGTGGTAACACAAGTCGTTACAGTTCGAACGACCCAGTTGCAATTCCCGCCGCTGCCAATCAGAGTTTGCAGGTTCTCGCCGTGATCGCATGGGTTTCCTCCAGGTGATCCGGCTACCCCAACCCCCAACCGTCTTAATGGTTAGTTGGTCATTGTAAATTGCCCTGTAACAAGACTAGGATCAAATTGGGGGACTAAATGAGCAGCGTGTCTCACTGTATCTCAATAAACAAAATAAATTAAATAATGTCCTAACTCCTGCACTCAGCACCCTAACTGTTGAAGGACGGCGTGGTAAACATCTCTTCACCACCCCGTGTCACCGCCTTGAGCGAACTGTGCACTTAGACTCCTCGGTCCCTCTGTCCTACGACAATCTCAGACCATTAGCTGCAATATTGCAATATTCAGAATGAAACTGAAGAGTGCCAGGAAAACCAACGTACCAGCAAAGTTTGATGGTGATAGCATCCCTCAAAAATAAGCAGTGGAGGTGAAGAACAGATTCATGGATTAAAGCCGGTAGAGGGAAAACCAGAAGAGCTATGGAGAGAAGCAAGGAGCATTTCACAAGAGGTGCCAACAAAAAGTATTGCAAACAAAAAAAAGATCAGGAAAGCAAAATAGATTCCTGTGGAAGCTGAGCAGCGAAAAGAAGAGAAGTGAAGGACAATGGAGATTGAAACAAACACCTCCAAATAAACACAACGTTCAATAAGATAGAAAGGAGAAGTAAGGAAACATACTTAAAGGAGCAATGCAAAGAAGCTGAAGAATCCAACAGAATTGGAAAAAGAAAAACAAGAGATCTATTCAAGACGATTAGAGAAATCAAAGGAACATTTCATGCAAAAATAACTATAGTAAAAGACAAAGAAGCCCTTACAGCAGAAGACATCAAAAAGAGATGGCAGAAATATACTGAAGAATTGTACAGGAAATATCCCAACAGGAAGACACCTGCCGTGACTCCCTCGACGATATAGGGCCGGACATTCTGGAAAGTGAAGTCGAATGGGCGATAGAAAACGTTGCTAATAATAAGGCTACAGGATGTGACAGGAGTCCAGTTGAATTGTTTAAAACTTTCAAAGGTGATGATGTAAAAGTGTTGCATGCAATTTGCCAGCAGATCTGGAAAACCTAGCAGTGGCCTTTAGACTGTAAAAAAGAAAACGGTTTATATCCCAATTCCCAAGGACCAACAGGCTCCGGGACAGCTTCTTCTACCAGGCCATCAGACTAATTAATTCACGCTGATTTGAGTATACTCTATATTGTATGGACTGTTCAATTTACTACAAATTATTATAAATTAATTTGATTGCACGTTGCACATTTCGACCGAGACATAATGTAAAGATTTTTAATCCTCAAGTATGTGAAGGATGTAAGAAATCAATTCTATTTAGTTCAATTCAATTCAAACTTGCTAATCGTGCCATACATACAAATCAATGGCATGAATAATGAATTTTAGAGGTCTCTACACTGACACACACATCCCACTCGTCACAGGCCTCCATTCGCTAAAACCAGCTTCAATCATCTCCCTCTGCTTCCTGTTCTCGAGCCCAGTGTGAATCCACCTCGCCAGCTCCCCGTGAATCCAACGTGACCGAACCTTCCAGATCAGCTGCCATGTGGGATCTTGCTACGGACTTTACCAAAGTTCAGAAGAACAACATCACTGGCCTAATTCACCAAACTCCCTAGTTAACTCTTAAATAATCTCCAAAAATACTTGACAGATATGTTGTCCTGTTGGGCAGTGGAGACGGTGATTTCCCCATAACCCATGTCCAACCGCCCGAGACTTCAGGTTCACTGCAGACTGAGAAAATTCCGATCCCGGCTGTCGAATTACCAACCTGGACTGAAGCCCGTATACTGCCAGTTCCATATCATCAGAGTCACCAGCCCAATATTATCACCCATACAAAGACGCTTTGATGCCGGCGATTTGCTGTGGGTGTTCCTGCCATTTCCGATTCACAAACTAAGGTGGAACTGGAACCTCATGACCCTCTGCCGGGGCCGGGGCTCCGGCTGGTTCCCCGGTCTGTATGGAGGATGCGGATACACTTCAACCTGTCCCCAGCAGCTAAACCAAACACATTTGATTACAATCTTCTTGCTGTGTGGGATCTCGCCCGGCATAGCTGGCTGCCATGTTTCCTGCAGTGTAGCAGGAATAAAATGTAAAATTATAAAGTAGAAAATGCTGGGAACTCAGTAGATCAGACTACATCTCTGAAAGGACAAATGGTGGAAGACCCAGTTTCAGAAATGAGACTGTTCGAGATGCTGCCTATCTGCTGAGCGTTTCCAGTATTTTCTCCTCCTTACTTTGAATTTCCTGCAACTGTAGTATTCTCTCCCTCTTCATTTTAATGCACAGATAGTAACTGATTGTAAAATATCAGCAACACCCTAAACTTTAAATGCCACCCCACCCCAACCCATTTGTTAGTTCCTCAGTTCATCCTGACCCTGGTGTAATACATCCCATACAGTCAATGCTCACAGCATCCTTTCCTCCCACTGTCACTCTGTTACATTTGCTCCTGAGGCCACTGTCTCTACGCTGAGAGGCGGTGACCACAGAGCGATAAAAAGTGCAACACTTGCTGCAGCTCTGACGGGCTGTTACCCTGGAAACGGAGGACGTGGCTCACTGCAAAAAAAAAACAGAAAAAGAAAATAATAAACCCAACATCAGATTCTATGAGTTCCATTCTGTCAAAGATTAACACGGCATCCAGTTTGTAACAGTGAATCTAAAATTGAAATGGCTACCTTTATCTGCCACGTGCTGTGTTGAATTAAACCTCTGGTAGTCCTAACTATCAAAAAAAAAAATCCTGGAAAAGATGCCAAAAAAAACTTCACAATGATGGCAAAGTTTGAAAGAGAGATTCCTGAAATGTATCATTGCGGCAATGGGATACAGGCTGGACAGATGTTGAACAAGATGGTAGATATTTATCATTGATGTGGTAGGGTACAGGCTGGACAGAGATTGAACAAGAAGGTTGATATTTTTTCACTCAGGTTGTAGGACACAGGCTGGACAGAGGTGGAACAAAATGGTTGATATATATCACTGAGGTGGTGGGATACAGGCTGGAGAGAGGTTGAACAAGATTGTTGATAAATGTCACTGAGGTGATGGGATGCAGGCTGGGCAGAGATTGAACAAGACGGTCGATATATATCATTGAGGTTGTAGGATACAGGCTGGACAGCGGTTGAACAAGATGTTTGATATATGCCACTGAGGTGATGGGATGCAGGCTGGACAGAGGTTGAACCAGTTGGGCAGGGGGTGAGTAGATAGAGCCGGATGGGAGAAGGGTATCATGGCCGATCTCTGATGGTCCTCCAGCAATACGCAGATCCTGAAATAATAGTACGCACTAGTAGATAACAGATTCCAATATAACAAAGCCAGAACAAACAATAAGAACTTTGGTGTATGCCCTTTTCTACTTCACACACTTTATCAATTCACCGCAGAAAGTATCCCATCCCGGTACTTCACATCTTCACATGGCTACTGCTCTTCCTTTAACGGAATGAAGTAGCGGAGAACTGTGGACACAGCTGAGCACATCACAGAAACCAACCTCCCCTCCATGGACTCAGTCTACACTTCCCACCGCCTCAGTAAAGCAGCCAACATAATGAAAGATCACCACAACCCCGAACATTCTCACTTCTCACCCTCCCATCAGGGCGAAGATAAAGTAAAACAGAAACATACCACCAGGCTCAGGGATGGTGTCCATTCGGCTGTGATAAGCGAACTGAATGTTCCCCAGCGGGATGAGATGGAGCTCACAGTCTAAATCGATCTGACCTTGCACCACATATCTACCGGCACTGCACTTTCTCTGTAACCAGAATGAGTTGTCACACTCTGGTATCGTTTTACCTCAATGTACTGCTGTAATGTATTGATCTGTGTGGTTAATACCGAAGAAACGATTTTCACTCTACCTCTGTACATGTAAAACAAAATAAAGATTCCCCATTTTAATCATGTGGGAATATTAGACAGCCCGGGTTGCTCCTTCGGAAATTCTGGAGGGAATGTACACAATTCCGAGAAACCCGGATAAATGAACAAGACATAATTCTCTCATTACTAGGGACACATCGGAAAACACTGTCAGCATTTTGGCAAGATGTAGTCATGGAAACAAGATGGAAATAAACTTCCCAGTCCCCCGAGAGGACGTGAGAGATCTGGATCTCACTGTCCTGTCTGAACGGGGAAAGATGAAACTACTCATACACGTGATTCAGTGTCTCTGTTTAACCCTCGTGTCTGCAAGAACACAACAGACCGAACGGCCGCTTCCGGAGGGCTGGAGTTATGTAAAACTACTATCGACACCAGGCATCGATCATGGTGAAGTTTGGATCTGATTCCGGGCCGGGTGACGGAGGTAAAATCTGAACAAAGCCGACATAATTGTTACGGTAATTACCATATTTAAACGCGAGAAAGCTTGCAAACGCTGGAAATCCAAACAATACACACAAAATGCTGGAGGAACTCAGCATAACAGGCAGTATCTATGGAAAAGAGTAAACAGTCAACATTTTGGGCCACGAGCCTTTTTTCATTCCTGAGGAGGAGGGGAAGTGATCTGAATAAAAAGGTCGGGGAGGGGAACGAGGTGAGCTGGAAGGTGATCGGTGAGGTCAAGTGATGGACAGGTCAAGGGCTGGAGAATAAAGAATAGGAGATTTGGCAATGGGAGAAAGGGAAAGAGGGGACCCAGGGGGAAGTAATAGGCTGGTGAGCAGAAATGAAAGTTCAGAGTGGGGAATAGAGAAGTGGGTGGGGGGTATTTGTTTACTGGAAGGATAATTCAGTCGGGTTGGAGGGAACCCAGACTGAATATAAGGTGCTGCTCCTCCACCCCGAGGACGGTCTCATCTCGGCACAAGAGGAGGCCATCGATCGAGACGTCGGAATGGGAATCAGAATTAAAATGTTTGGCCACTGCGAAGTCCCCCTTGTGGCAGATGATACAGAGATGCTCAACAAAACGGTCTCCCAATTTGTGGCGGGTCTCACCAATGTAAATAAGGCCGCATCGGGAGCACGGGACACAATAGGTGACCCCAGCAGATTCGCAGGTGAAGTGTTGCCTCACCTGGAAGGACTGTTTTGTGTCTGAATGGAGGTGAGGGAGGGGGTGTCCGGGTAGGTGTAGCACTCAGGCCGCTTGCAGGGATCAGTGACTGGAGGGAGATTAGAGAGGAGGGATGAATGAACAAGGGAATTGTTGAGAGAGTGGTCCCTGTTGAAAGAAGAAGGCGGGGTGCGAGCGAGGAAGGTAAAGATATGTTTAGTTGTAATATCTCTGTGGAGAACAGTACCAGTTCCGTAATCCTGGAGTCCCATTCTAGGATTATAGCCCAAGCAAAAACACTCCCAGGACTCTTTCCTGCTGGTAATATTCAGCAGTGTCTCGTCTAATCCCAGTTCTGAAACTCACACTCCCCTCCATCCCATAACAGAACTGGAATCTGATGATGCTTTAACCGGGCGGGGAACCCGGGCCGTGGGTCAGCAGCGCCTGGCAATATATCTTAACTTGTCTCCAGCAGGTACGTTGAGCACATATGTTTATTATCTTATTGCGGAGCGCGACCTGGATCAGTGCAATTCGCCGCCACATCTCCCATGGTGAAACAATAAGAAAATTCCTTTAATATAAAAATGAAAATAAATCACTGGAAACTCAGTACAGGTTGTTGTGTTTTTGATGCACAAACATTACTGACTGCAAGTTGTTTGTGGCATCCGGAAGAGATTTGCATAAATGCAATCCCTACATTCATTTGTTATCTCTTTATTGCAATATAAACTCCAGACAGTGAATGCTCAAGGCATCCTTGCATCCACTCGGACTCCTGAGGTCACTGTCTCTCCGCTGAGGGGCGGTGACCAGAGAGTGATAAAAATGTTCAACACCCCTTGCAGTTCTGGTGGGTGTTGCCCTGGTGATGGGGGAAGTGGTTCAGCAGAACTAACTGAAAATAGGAAATAAGGAACAACTCACATGCTCCAAGTTTCATTATGACAAAGATGAATACTGAGCTCTCAGTCATTTTGTAATGGGGAAGCTGAAATTCCAGTGGCTGTTTTAACCCTATCTCGAGGTGCATCCAGTAAATCTGTTGGTATTTCCACCTCTACAAAACTTCCAGCAGTACAGAAGCTAGTTCCAAAATCAAAACAGATTGTAGGATGCGGCCTATCTGCTCCACATGGCAACTATGGGATATTTACAAAAGATATCACAGAATACATTGTGGTGATAACCATAAAGTTTACTTCTTTGTTCCATCAAGTGGTTAAAATTCCATCACATTCTTGTGTCTGCAAATAGCTTATATCTATGATCAACCCCAGACATTGATACAGGTTCAATTCAGATGCTGCTATTGGACAGAATGATGGAAAGGAAGGTACCCAGATACAATTGAATAGATTGAGATTGTGACATCAGTTACAAGACTCCCTTACTGTTGAATACATCTTGTCCCTATCCACTCTATCTAGACCTCAGGATTTCATTGAGGTTCCTGTTCCGAGAGTCACCACCCCTCCATTGAGAACAGGCCCAGAAACACCAAGTGCTCCTCATACATAAAACTTTTCATTCCAGAATCACTCTTGTGAACTTTGTAAACAACAACTGTAATGGGCACTTTTCCACGGATACAGACAATTTGGTGGCGGAATAATTTATTGAGCCAAATATTTCTCACTGCCGAATTAACTGTTAGAAAAGATCAGCGTGGTATCTAGACAAGGAACCGAAGGGGATGGAGTGGATATTCAATGACTTTTGTATGTCTGTATTTACTTGGGAGAGAGATACAGAGAATATAGAAATCCAGAAAAGTTAGTCTTTTTGTAGATTATATACGGATTACAGAACAGATTACAGAGGTGAACGCTGTGCCAGTTCCCATCCCAGGCTTATAGCCCAAGCACCAACACTCCCAAGACGTCTAATCCCAGTTCTAAACTTAACACTCCTCTCCATCCCATAATAGACCTAGAAGCTGATGATGCTTTAACTGGGCGGGGAACCCGGACCATGGGTCACCAGTGGGTGGGAACATATTTTAACTTGTCTTCAGCAGGTGAGTTGAGCACATATGTTTATTGTCCTATTGCGGAGCGGGACCTGGATCAATGCAATTCGCCGCCACATCTCCCATAGTGAAACAATAAGAAAATGCTTTTAATATAAAATTGAAAATAAATCACTGGAAACTCAGTACAGGTTTTTGTCATTGTGAATCACAAATATTGCTGACTGCAAGATGTTTGTGACATTCTGAAGATATTTGCATAAATGCAATCCCTGCATTAATTCTTTATCTCTTTATTGCAATAGAAACATCATATATTCCGTACAGTGAATGCTCAAGGCATCCAGACATCCACCCCGGTTTCTGAGGTCACTGAGGGGCGGTGACCAGAGAGTGATAAAAATGTTCAACACTCCTTGCAGCTCTGGCGGGTGTTACCCTGGTGATGGGGGAAGTGGATCAGCAGAACTAACTGAAAATAGGAAATAAGGAACAACTCACATGCTCTGAGTTTCATGATGACAAAGATGAATACTGAACCCTCAGCCATTTTGTAATGGGGAAGCTAAAATTTCAGTGGCTGTTTTAACCCTATCTCGAGGCGTATCCAGTAAATCTGTTGGTATTTCCATCCCTACAGAACTTCCTGCAGTGCAGAAGCTGTTCCAAAATCAAAACATGTTATTTGATGCGACCTATCCGGTCCAAATGGCAACTATGGGATATTTAAAAAAAAATATCACAGAATAGATTGTGGTGATAACCATAAAGTTTACTTCTTTGTTTGATTAAGTGGTTAAAGTTCCATCATATTCTTGTGTCTGCAAATAGCTTATATCTATGATCAACCCCAGGCATTGATACAGGTTCAATTCAGATACTGCTACTGGACAGAATGATGGAAGGGAAGGTACACAGATACAATTGAATAGATTGAAATTGTGACCTTAGTTACTAGACTCCCCTACTGTTGAATACTGTTGACCCTATTCACTCTATCTAGACCTCAGGATTTCATTGAGGTTCCTGTTCCGAGAGTCACCACCCCTCCATTGAGAACAGGCCCAGAGACACCAATTGCTCCTCATACATAAAGGTTTTCATTCCAGAATCACTTTTCTCAACTTTGTAAATAACAACTGTAATGGGCACATTTCCATGGATACAGACAATTTGGTGGCGGAATAGTTTATTGAGCCAAATGTATTGTTTCTTACTGCCCAATTAACTGTCAAAAAAGATTAGCGTGCTATCTAGCCAAGGAACCGAATGGGATAGGGTAGATCTTCAATGTTTTTGTTTGCCTGTATTTACTTCGGAGACAGATACAGAGACTATAGAAATCTGGAAATGTTAGCCTTGTTATGGATTGTATACAGATTACAGAACAAGTGCTTGCTGAATTAGAATGGATAAATCCCCAGGGCCTGACAAGGTGTTCCCTCAGACCCTGTGGGAGGTCAGTGCAGAAACTGCTCGAAATCTGGCAGAGACATGTAAAATGCACAGAGCTGTGGGTGATATGCCAGAAGATGGGAGGAGAGCTGGTTTTCCACAATTGTGTTAGAAAGGCTCGAAGGGATACAATATGCACGCGATCCTGACATCAGTCTTGGGTATGTCCTTGGAAGGTATTTTACGAAATGGAATTGATAGTATTTCGAAAGACTGGGCTTATTGATCAGACTGGCAGGTCATGTCTAATCAAATTATTCTGCATGGAAGGCTGGTCCAAAAGGGAAAGGTGCGTAGGGTCAAGTAGAAGACAGAGATTGCAGATGGTTGTCTCTCTGAATATAGGCTGAGACTCGCCAGGTGCTGCAGGGAAAGCGACTGGGTGCTTGGCACTGATAGTAATGATAGAGAATACCGATGAAAATATGGCAAACGAGAGCAGCAAATAAGTGGATTATACCGAGATGGGATGTAATAGACAGTGAAGAAATTGTCTGTAAAATAATAATACATTTCCCAGTTTAGTTGTGTGGAGATAATGGACAAGCTGGGCCAAAAATAATTTTAAAAAGGTGCAAGGAGACTTGGGAGAGTTTGTGTAGTTTCCTACATATTAATATACAGGCTGAGCCGGTGGTGAAGAAAGCAAATGCGATCTCTGCATTCATTTCAAGAGGACTGTAATATAAAAGGAATGATGAACTCTTGAGAATTTATGAAGTCCTGATTATGCAACATATAGAATCATAGAAAACATACAGCACAGTACAGGCCCTTTGGCCCACCAAGCTCTGCCGAACATATACCTTGGAACTACCTCGGCTTTGCCCAAAGCCCTCTATTTTTCTAAGCTCCATGTAGCCATCCAGGAATCTCTTAAAAGACCCTATCGTTTCTGCGACCACCACCGCTGCCGGCAGCCCATTCCACGTACTCACCACTCTCTACGTAAAAACCTTACCCGTGACATCTCCTCTGTATGTGCTTCCAAGCACCTTGAAATAAGCCCTCTCGTGCGAGCCCTTTCAGCCCTGGGGAAAAGCCTCTGACTATCCACACGATCAATGCCTCTCATTATCTTATACACCTCTATCAGGTCACCGCTCAACCGCTGTCGCTCCAAGGAGAAAAGGCCGAGTTCACTCCACCTATTCTCACAAAGTGTGCTCCCAAATCCAGGCAACATCCCTGTAATTCTCTTCTGCATCCTTTCTATGATATCCACGTCCTTCCCATAGTAAGGCGACTAAAATTGAACACAGTACTTCAAGTGGGGTCTGACAAGGGTCCAGTATATCTGCAACATTACCTCTCGGCTCTTAAACTCAATCCCGTGATTGATGTAGACCAATGCATGGTATGCCTTCTTAACCACAGAGTCAACCTGCGTCGGAGTTTTGAGTGACCTATGGACTCCAGACCCCAAGATCACTCTGATCCTCCACACTGCCGGAGTCTTAACATTAATGCAATATTCTTCCATTATATTTGACGTACCAAAATGAACCACCTCACACTTATTGGGTTGAACTATATCTGCCACTTCTCAGCCCAGTTTTGCATCCTATCACTGTCCCGCTCTAACCTCTGACAGTCCTCCACACTATCCACAACACCACCAACCTTTGTGTCATCAGCAAATTTATCATCCCTCCACTTCCTCATGCAGGTCATTCATTAAAATCGCACAGAGTAGGTGTCCCAGAACAGATCCCTGAGGCACATCACAGGTCACCGGCCTTCATGTAGAATATGACCGTCTACAATCACCCTTTGCCTTCTGTGGACAAACCAGTTCTGGATCCACAAAGCAATGTCCCCGTGGTTCTCATGTCTCGTTACTTTCTCAATAAGCCTTGCATGGGGTACCTCATCAAATGCCTTGCTAAAATCCATGTACAATACATCTGCTGCTCTACCTTAATCAATGTGTTTAGTCACACCCTCAGGAAATTCAATCAGGCTCCGAAGGCACGATCTGCCTTTGACAAAGCCATGCTGACTATTCTTAAACATATTATGCCTCTCCAAATGTTCATAAATCCTGCCTCTCAGGATCTTCTCCATCAACTTACCAACCACTGAGGTAAGACTCACTGTTGTATAATTTCCTGGTCTATCTCTACTCCCTTTCTTGAATAAAGGAACAACATCCGCAACCCTCCAACCTCCGGAACCTCTCCCGTCTTCGTTGATGATGCAAAGACCATTTCAAGAGGCTGAGCAATCCATTCCCTCGCTTCAAACAGTAGCCTGGGATACATCCCGTCCGGACCCGGTGACTTATCCAAGTTGATGCTTTCTAAAAGCTCCAGCACATCCCCTTTCTTAATATCTATATTCTCAGGCTTTTCAGTCCACTGCAAGTCATACGTATAATCTCCAAGATCTTTTTCCACAGTGAATACTGAAGCAAAGTATTCATTAATTACCTCTGCTATTTCCTCCGGTTCCATACACACATTTCTATTGTCACAATTGATTGGTCCTATTCTCTCACATCTTATCCTCTTGCTCTTCACATACTTGTAGAATGCCTTGGGGTTTTTCTTAATCCTGTCTGCCAAGGCCTTCTCATAGCCCTTCTAGCTCTTCGAATTTCATTCTTCAGCTCATACCTGCTAGCCTTATAATCTTCCATATTCATATCATGACCAAGTTTATGGAACCTTTCGTAAGCTCTTCTTTTCTTCTTGACTCGATTTACAACAGCCTTTGTACACTACGCACCTTGTCCCCTACCATTCTTTCCATGTCTCATTGGAATGTACCTACTCAGAACCCCACGCAAATATCCCCTGAACATTTGCCACATTTCTTCCGTACATTTCACTGAGAACATCTGTTTCCAATTTATGCTTCCAAGTTTTGCCTGATAGCCTCGTTTTTCCCCTTACTCCAATTAAACTTTTCTCTAACATTATCTGTTCCCAACCCTCTCCAATGCTGTGGTAAAGGAGATAGAACTGTGATCACTATCTCCAAAATGCTCTCCCACTGAGACACCCGACACCAGACCATTTCCCAATTCCAGATCAAGTACAGCCCCTCCTCGTGTAGGCTTATCTACATACTGTGTCAAGAAACCCTCCTGGACACACAGATCAAACTCTACCCCATCTAAACCCCTCACTCTAGGGAGATGCCAATCAATATTTGGGAAATTAAAATCTCCCACAACAACCCTGTTATTATTTTTGCTTTCCAGAATCTGCCTCCCTATCTGCTCCTCCATTTCCCTGTTATTATTGGGTGGTCTATAAAAACACCCAGTAGAGTTATTGTCCCCTTCCTGTTCCTAAGTTCCTCCCACAGAGACTCCGTAGACAACCCTTCATGACTTCGTCCTTTTCTGCAGCCGTGACCCTCTCTCTGATCTGCAGTTCCACGCCCCCACCTCTTTTGTCTCCCTCCCTATCCTTTCTGAAACATGTAAATTCACGCCCTTGAGGTAGCCATCCCTGCCCCTGCACCATCCACGTCTCTGTAATAGCCATAACATCATAGCTCCAAATGTTAATCCATGTACTAAGCTCATCCGCTTTATTCATGATACTCCTCGCATTAAAATAGACACAACTCAAACCATCGGACTGAGCGTGTCCCTTGTCTATCACCTGCCTATCCTCCCTATCTCACTGTCTCCAAGCTTTTTCTATTGTGCGCCAACCTCCCTTTCCTCCGTCACTTAGAGTATTGTGCGCAGGTTTGGGCCCCTAACATGAGAAAGGATGCGTTAGAAATAGAGAGGGTTAAAAGGAGGTTCAGGAAAATGTTTCAACATTTGATTCCAAAGAGCAAGATCCCGTGATGTTATGTTCTATCTCCCTTCGTCCATACGATGTCGGAGGAGAATTAGGCCATTTGGCCTTTCGAGTCTGCTCCGCACTTTCTTCATTGCTGATCCAATTTTCCTGACATTCCCAATCTCCTGCCTTCTCAGCACATAGTTTCATACCCTGACCAATAAAGAACCTAATAACCTCCGTCTTAAATATACACAAAGATTTGGCCTCCACAGCTACCTGTGGCAAAGAAAGAAACTTCCACAGATTCAATGTTCCCTCGCAAAATACATTCCTGCTCACCCCGTTCTGAAAGGACGCCCCTCTATTCTGAGGGAGTGTTATCTGCTCGTAGACTATCCCAGCAGAGGAACCATCATTTCCACATCGACTCTACCAAGTCTTTTCACCATTCGATCGGTTTCAGTCAGGTCACTCTTCATTCTTCTGAATTCCAGTGAATACTGGCCCAGAGGTATCAAACGCTGTTCATATGACAAGCCTTTCAGTCGTGGAGTCAGTTCCGTGAACAATCTTTGAACCCTATACAGCTTCTGCACAATCCTTTCGAAGTTAAGAGGCCTAAACCTGTTCACAATGCTCCAAGTGCGGCCTCACCAGTGCTTTATCAAGTTTCAACAATCGATCCTTGGTTTTATATTCTGTTCTTTTTCAGATGGATGCTAATATCGCGTTTGCCTTTCTCACGATAGGCTCAACCTGCAAATTAATCTTTAGGGATTCTTGCACTAGGACCCCCATGTCTGTTTGCACTTCAGTTTTCTTTTGTATTTTGAAAGTAACTAACCTTTTCATTTCGTCTACCAAAGTGCATGAACATACACTTCTCAACACTGTATTCCATTTCTCTGCCCAGTTTCCTAATCTGTGGCCATTCTAATTCCTCAAAACCACATCCCCCTCCACCTATCCTCATTCCGTCTGCAAACTTTGCAACAAAGCCATCAATTCCATCGTCCAAATCATTGACAAACGACGGAAAAGAATCTGTTCCAACACAGACCCCTGTGGAATATCACTGGTACCCGGGAGCAATCTGGAAAAGGTTCCTTTTATTCCCACGCTTTGTCCCTTTACAATCAACCACGGCTTTATACAGGTCAGAATTTTTCTTGTAATACCATGAATCGTAGCTTGTTAAGCAACCTTATGTGTGGCAGCGTTACAAAGACCTTCTGAAAATCCAAATACACAGCATCAACCGGTTCTCCTTTGTCTATCATGCTTGTTATTTCCTCACGGAACTCCGTCAGATTTGTCCGGCAAGATCATGACCTATTTTATGACGGGTCTCCCAGTCCTTTGAGACCACATCCTTAATAATCGACTGCAATATCTTCCCAAATACTGAGCTCAGACAAGTTGGCATATTGGCACCCTTCTGCCCCATTCCTTTCTTGAAGAGTGAAGTGACATCTGCAATTTTCCACTCTTCCGGAACCATTTCAAAAGCTAGTGATTCTTGAAATAAATTTATTAATGTCTCTCGATGTCTTCAGCCACCGCTTTTAGAATTCTGGGGTACACGCCATCTCGTCCAGGTGATATATCTAACCTCAGACCTTTCAGTTTCCCAAGAGACCTCTCTCTAGTTATGGTAATTTCACACACGTCATGCCCCCTGACACCTGGAACTTCCAGTTTACTGCTAGTGTCTTCCTCCATGAAGACTGGTGTAAAATACTTATTCAGTTCGTCCGCCATGACGTGTCCCCCTTTACTACCTCTCCAGTATCGTTTTCCAGCGTTGTGATATCAATTCGTGTCTCTGTTTCACAGTTTATGTATCTGAATAAACGTTTAGTAACCTCTTTAATATTATTAGCTTTTTTACTTTAGTATTCCTCCTTTACCTTCTTAACAACTTTTGTTGCCTTCTGTTTGTTTTTATAGCCTTACCGACCCTTTAACTTCCCACAAATTGATGCTCTGCTGTAAGTGATCAATTCCAAACAATTCGGTCCAATTCCTCTCTCAGGCCTCTGTAATTCCATTTACACCACTGTAATATGGATACTTCTGAGTTTAGCTTCTCCTTCTCGAGTTTCTATTTGACTCCCACTAGCTGACAGACAGGGGACAGTGTGAGGGACTTTCCAAACTTGGATTGAACACTAAACCCCGGACCCACGTTTACTGCTGCAAACACGGAACAGCCCATTAACTCACAGCCACTCACTGTGGTGGAGGGAATGGCAACTCATTCTCTTCTTTGCTTCTAAATGAGCCACAGACCCAAACATCTGAGCAGAGAACATAAATACTAATTCATCACCTGATACGCCCGGGCAGCTTGATCGATGGGTCCATTATATATGTGTCTACACTTGTGTGGTATCCCAGGACCCGTCCTCACGGGATCCCAACCCACCCCCAAGAGATTCGCACATCTTCCCCACGTCTCACACAGGATGGTGTAATCAGAGATTCCCCGCAACCCGTACCCATCTGTCCGAAACTTCTGCTACCTTGCGGAAGGTGGAATCTCCAGCACCATCAGTAGAAGCAATAAACTCGGGCGAAGCTTGGAAGGGACAGATAAGGTAGAAGTAGGAAAGTTGTTTCCATTGGTAGGTGAAACTAGAACTAGGGACATTGTCTCAAGATTCAGGGGAAGATTCAGAACGAAGATGCGGAGAAACTGTTTTTTTTTCCCACAGAGTGGTGAATCTGTGGAATTCTCCGCCAGGGAAGCAGTTGAGGCTTCTTCACTAAATATGTATAATATACAGTTAGATAGATTTAGCATTGTAAGAATTAAGGGTTATGGGGAAAAGGCAGGTAGATGGAGTTGAGTTTACGGACAAATCAGCCACAATTTTATTGAATAGCGGGGTAGGCCGGATGGGCCGGATGGCCTACTACTGCTCCTATTTCTTATGTTTTTATGTTTTAAACTCAAACACTGCAAATTCCATATTCTTGGCATCCCCATCCCAGGATTACAACCATGGCCTAGCACTCCCAGAATTCTTTGTTACAGGCAATGTGCTGCAGTGTCTCAGCTGTTCCCGGTTGACAAACTAACACTCCTGAAAAACTCATGTCTGAACTGGACCCTGAACAACCTTTGCCCGGACGGAGATTGTGGTTGAACTCCAGGCCTTGGGTCACAACGTGGACGTGGATACGTTTCAACTTGTCTCCACAGCTGAATTGAACATACGTGTTGATTATTCTATTGGTAAGTGAGATCTAGACCAGGTTAGTTAGCCGCCACATTTCCCGTTGTGGAACAGGAAGAACATGTTTTAACAGTTAATAGTAAATATAGCCCTGGAAGCTCAGTAGAGCAGATTTGTCTTTTCTTTTGATTCACAGCTATTGACCGATTGCAGGATGTTTGTGACATCCTGAAAAGATTTGACCAAATGCAATCTCAATATTCATTAGTCATCTCTGTATTTCAACACAGACATCGTATATTCCATACAGAAAATTCTCAAAGCTTCCTCGAATCCACACTGAATCCTGAGGCCATTGTCTCTCCGTTAAAGGGCTCTGACTACAGAGTGATAAAAATCTTCAACACTCCTTGCAGTTCTGGTGGGCTGTTACCCTGGTGATTGAGGAAGAGGCCCACCAGAAGTAAACGAAAAAGGAAGTAACATTCAACCTCATATGCTCTGAATTTCCTTATGACCACAACGAACACTGAACACTCTGCTATTTTGTAATGGTGAAACTAAAATGCCAGTTGTTGTTTTAACCCTGTCGAGGTGCATCCAGTAAATCTGCTGTTAACTGCAGCTCCACAGAACTTTCAGCAGTGCAGAAGCTGGTCCAAAATAAAGCACTTTGTTGAATATGACCAGTCTGCTTCAAACGTCGGTAATGTATTATTCTGAAAAGGCATTACATTGTGGTGATATTTATGAGGTCTCTGTCTTTGCTTAGTTAAGCGACTCAAAATGCTGTCAAATTTCTGTACCTTCAAATAACATAAAACTGCAGTTGACAATACAGCCAGGTTCGGACCCTGCTACTGGATAAAATGTTGGAGGAGTAGATTTACAGATAAAACTGAATGGCTTGTGGGGTTATCCTCTCAGTTCCTACACTCCACTGCTGATGAAAACTTTTTCATCCGTCCACCCCATTGAGATTTCAGTATCTGCTATGTTTCAATGAGGTTCCTACTGCCAGCGCCCCATGCCTGCTTGAGAACAGCCCCAGAGACAGCAAAGGCACTACATACATAAAGCTTTTAATTCCACAAATCATTCTTGTAAACTTTGTAAACAACCAGAGTAATAAGCACATTTCCACGAATAACAAACTATTTATTGGCCGTATAATTAAATGAGAAAATCTGTTGTTTCCTTACAAGATGGGGGAATTCTTGAAGGATTTATCTGAGTCTGCACGTACTTGGGAGAAAGATATAAAGACGATAGAAGTGAGGAAACATGAGTCAAGTCATAGATTGTATCCAGTTTACAGAACAGGTGCTTGCTCTCCTGAGGTGAATTTGCATAGGTAAATGTCTAGAGCATGACAACTTGTTCGCCATGTGCATTTGGAACGCTAGTGATGAAACTGCGCGAATGCTGGCAGAGATATATAAAATGCCCACAGGCACAGGAGATGGCCTTAATAAGAGGATTTGGGATGTTAACGTTAAAGTTGTAAAAGACACTGTGTATCCGAATTTGCAGAATTCTGTGGAGTTCCGATCAGTTACTTGAAAAAAAAAACTCAATAATCGTGAAAGAGTCCAGGGGAAATTACACAGATGTTGCTGCTAGTTAAGGAAATGATGGCATGGGTTGGTTGAACAGTTTAGAACTTGATTTCCTGGAGCACAGGAAAATGAGCGGAGATTCCAGCTGTGGTACCCGCCTTTTTAATATCATACAACACTACCATTAACGAGGGGTCCATGGAAACATCTCCCAGCAGAAGTGGTCGGTGCAGATCAGTATTTAAGAATAGTTATTTACATCTATATGGATGAAAGAGCTATGGAAGAGTATGGTATGGAGGCATGTGGATGGGACCATGCTGGGAATGGCACAGACGAATGGGCTGAAAGACGTCTTTCTGCGCTGTAAGAGAATGAATCTAAATTGAACGTTCTACACAAGTCCATTTCCAAGAAGAATTTAATCATTCCAGAGTATTATCATAAGAAGCTACAAATGCAAGAAACACCCAAAAGTTAAAGAACTGAAAATAACCGAAAAGAGAAATAACAAACTCAACATCACATGCTGTGAGTTTCATTATGGCAAGAATTATCACTGCAGCCAATTTGTAACGGTGAAACTAAAAATTGCAATGACTGCTTTTACCCTGCCTTGAGCTGCGTTCAATTAACCCTCCGGTAGCTCTAGTTAAAAAAAAAAGTTCCTGGAAGATTCTGTGAGGTAAAAGTGGCAAGAAAATACATCACAATGAAAGCAAATGTTAGAAGAAATATTACAGATATATATCATTGAGGTGATGGGATACAGTATGGACAGTGATTGAACAAGATGGTTGATATATATCATTGAGGTGATGGGATACAGTATGGACAGTGATTGAACAAGATGGTTGATATATATCATGGAGGTGGTGGGATACAGACTGGACAGAGGTTGAACAAGATGGTTGATATATATCATTGAGGTGATGGGATACAGACTGGACAGAGATTGAACAAGATGGTTGATATAGATCATTGAGGTGATGGGATACAGTATGGATAGTGATTGAACAAGATGGTTGATATATATCATTGAGGTGATGGGATACAGTATGGACAGTGATTGAACAAGATGGTTGATATATATCATTGAGGTGATGGGATACAGTATGGACAGTGATTGAACAAGATGGTTGATATATATCATTGAGATAGTGTGATACAGACTGGACAGAGATTGAACAAGATGGTTAATATAGATCATTGAGGTGATGGAATACAGTATGGATAGTGATTGAACAAGATGGTTGATATATATCATTGAGGTGATGGGATACAGTATGGACAGTGATTGAACAAGATGGTTGATATATATCATTGAGGTGATGGGATACAGTATGGACAGAGATTGAACAAGATGGTTGATATATATCATTGAGGTGATGGGATACATACTGGACAGTGATTGAACAAGATGGTTGATATATATCATGGAGGTGGTGGGATACAGACTGGACAGTGATTGAACAAGATGGTTGATATATATCATTGAGGTGATGGGATACAGTATGGATAGAGATTGAACAAGATGGTTGATATATATCATGGAGGTGGTGGGATACAGACTGGACAGAGATTGAACAAGATGGTTGATATATATCATTGAGATAGCGGGATACAGACTGGACAGAGGTTGAACAAGATGGTTGATATATATCATTGAGGTGGTGGGATACAGACTGGACAGAGATTGAACAAGATGGTTGATATATTTCATTGAGATAGTGTGATACAGACTGGACAGAGATTGAACAAGATGGGTGATATATATCATGGAGGTGGTGGGATACAGACTGGACAGAGATTGAACAAGATGGTTGATATATTTCATTGAGATAGTGTGATACAGACTGGACAGAGATTGAACAAGATGGGTGATATATATCATTGAGATAGTGGGATACAGACTGGACAGAGGTTGAACAAGATGGTTGATATATATCATTGAGGTGATGGGATACAGACTGGACAGAGATTGAACAAGATGGTTGATATATATCATTGAGATAGTGGGATACAGACTGGACAGAGATTGAACAAGATGGTTGATATATATCATTGAGATAGTGGGATACAGACTGGACAGTGATTGAACAAGATGGTTGATATAGATCATTGAGGTGATGGGATACAGTATGGACAGTGATTGAACAAGATGGTTGATATATATCATTGAGGTGATGGGATACAGTATGGACAGAGATTGAACAAGATGGTTGATATATATCATTGAGGTGATGGGATACAGACTGGACAGTGATTGAACAAGATGGTTGATATATATCATGGAGGTGGTGGGATACAGACTGGACAGTGATTGAACAAGATGGTTGATATATATCATTGAGGTGATGGGATACAGTATGGATAGAGATTGAACAAGATGGTTGATATATATCATGGAGGTGGTGGGATACAGACTGGACAGAGGTTGAACAAGATGGTTGATATATATCATTGAGGTGATGGGATACAGACTGGACAGAGATTGAACAAGATGGTTGATATAGATCATTGAGGTGATGGAATACAGTATGGATAGTGATTGAACAAGATGGTTGATATATATCATTGAGGTGATGGGATACAGTATGGACAGTGATTGAACAAGATGGTTGATATATATCATTGAGGTGATGGGATACAGTATGGACAGAGATTGAACAAGATGGTTGATATATATCATTGAGGTGATGGGATACATACTGGACAGTGATTGAACAAGATGGTTGATATATATCATGGAGGTGGTGGGATACAGACTGGACAGTGATTGAACAAGATGGTTGATATATATCATTGAGGTGATGGGATACAGTATGGATAGAGATTGAACAAGATGGTTGATATATATCATTGAGATAGCGGGATACAGACTGGACAGAGGTTGAACAAGATGGTTGATATATATCATTGAGGTGGTGGGATACAGACTGGACAGAGATTGAACAAGATGGTTGATATATTTCATTGAGATAGTGTGATACAGACTGGACAGAGATTGAACAAGATGGGTGATATATATCATGGAGGTGGTGGGATACAGACTGGACAGAGATTGAACAAGATGGTTGATATATTTCATTGAGATAGTGTGATACAGACTGGACAGAGATTGAACAAGATGGGTGATATATATCATTGAGATAGTGGGATACAGACTGGACAGAGGTTGAACAAGATGGTTGATATATATCATTGAGGTGATGGGATACAGACTGGACAGAGATTGAACAAGATGGTTGATATATATCATTGAGATAGTGGGATACAGACTGGACAGAGATTGAACAAGATGGTTGATATATATCATTGAGATAGTGGGATACAGACTGGACAGAGATTGAACAAGATGGTTGATATAGATCATTGAGGTGGTGGGATACAGACTGGACAGCGATTGAACAAGATGGTTGATATATATCATTGAGATAGTGGGATACAGACTGGACAGTGATTGAACAAGATGGTTGATATTAAGGTGGAGGGACAGTGGCTTGACAGATGTTGAACAAGTTGGGAGTGAATGAGAAGATGGAAACAAGGGGTAAAGGGATCAAGGGCAATCACTGTTATTCCTCCAGCAATACACGGATACTGAATTAATAGTTCATAGTAATGCATGAAAGATCCTAAAATGACGAAGATAGAAGAAATAATAGGAACTTTGGTTTATGACCTTTGCCCCTCACCAACTTTCATCAAGGTACCATAAGAGGATACTTCACGTCTTCATTTGGCTACTGCTCTGCCTATGGCTGCGAAGAACTGCAGAGAACTGTGGACAGAGCTGAGCATATCACAGAAACAAACCTCCCTGCATGGACTCTGTCTGTACTTCCCGCTGATTCAGCAAAGCAGCCAGCATAACCTCACAGCCCTGGACAATCTCGCTTCTCAGGGATTGGTGCAGCAAGTTAGATAGGGGTTCCAAAACCTTTTGTTTACGCCAAGGTCCCCCTCCATTAATCGAGTGGTCCTTTGTCGTCAGGTTGGGAGCCCCTGATAGAGGTATACCGTATTATAACGGTCTATATAGAGTGAATGCATGAAGGTATTTTCCCCTTAGTTTTGGTAAGGTCATGAATTTAGGGTGACAATTGAAATATTTAAGGGGAATCAGGTCAGAGCTACTTCATTCAGAAGGTGTTGCGAATGTGGAATCAGCTCCCAGCGGAACTGGTAGATGCAGGTTCATTTGCAGCATTTCAGCGCAGTTTGCGCGGGTACATCGATGAGAGAAGTATTGAGGGCTGTGATTTGGGTGCAAGTGGATGGCCCAAGCAGAAAACTTAACGGTCTAGATGGGCTGAGAGACCTGTTTCTGCGCTGTAGGGGAATAAATCACAACTGAGCATTCTACCGAAGTCCATTTCAAAACAATGTTTTCAAAAGCTACAAATGCAAGAAACATATTCAAGATAATGAACCGAAAATAACCCTAAATGGAAATAACAAATAATCTCACATGCTGCGAGGGTCGTTGGGACAAATAATAACGCTGCAGCAATTTTGTAAAAGTAAATCTCTAGAACAGTAATAGTTGCTTTTACACTGTAAGAGCATCGATTTAGGAGCAGATTTAGGCCATTTGGAACATCTAGTCTGCTCCTACCATTTACTCCCAGCTGATCAATTTTTCTTCAGCCCCAATCTTCTACCTTCCTCCATTTAATCCCTGGCCAATGAAGAATCCTTCGATCACTATTTCAAATATTCATATAAACGGCCCCCGCAGCTGCCTACGGCAAAGGGTGCCACAGATTCACCACTCTCTCGCTAAAGAGATTCCGGCTCATCCCCGTTCTAACAGGGCGTCCCTCCATTCTGAAGCTGTGACGTCAGGCCTTAGTCTACTCCGGCAGAGGAAGCGTCCTGTCCGCAGCCAATCTATCACTCGATATGTTTTTCCTTAGGTCACCCCTCAGTCTTCTGGGTTCCAGTGAATATTGGCCCAGAGTCATCAAACGCTCCGCATTTAACAAGCCGCTGAATCCTGGATCATTTTTGTGAACCTCCTTTGAACCACCTCCTGTTTCAGCACATCCAATATAAGATAAGCCGCCCAAAACTGTTCGTAATACTCCAAGTGAGGCCCCGCCAGTGCTTTATGAAGTCTCAACGTTATATTCTTGCTTTTATATTCAAGTCCTCTTGAAATGAGTGTTAACATTGCATTTGTCTTCCTCACCACAGACCCAATCTGCAAATTAACCTTTAGGGAATGCTGTACAAGGTCTTTCAAGTTCCCCTTTGCGTCTCAGTTATTTGTATTTTCTCTCCATTTAAAAAAAAAGGAAACCATTTCATTTCTTCTACCAGAGTGCATGACCATGCCCTTCCCGACACTATATTTCACTCGTCATGTCATTGCGAATTCTGCTAATCTTCTTAAGTCCTTCTGTAACCTCTCTACATCCTCAAAAATACCTGCCCCTCCACTTCTCTCCATATCGTCTGCAAACATTGCAACAATCTTCAATCCAATCATCCAGATCATTGACATACAAGCTAAAAAGAATCGGTCCTGTCTCAGACCCTTGCAAAACACAACTTGTCACCCGCAGCCAAAGAGTAAAGGCTCGCTTTATTCCCACTCCTTGTCTCCTGCCTATCAACTACTGCTTTACCCATGCTGGAATGTTTTCTGTCATACCCTGGGCTTGTAGCTTGTAGCTCTTACCCTACCAGGTGCGGCATTCAATTAAACCTCTGGTAGTTCCAGCTAACAAAAAACGATTCCTGGGAAGCTCAACGAGATAAACGGTGCAAGGTAAGAGAAAGGATAGAGGAGTCATTGCTGATATGACATTGAGGAAGGTAGTCACGGGCTGGATAGAATTTGCACAAGATGTGTATGAATGAGGAGATGAAACAACGTGTGTGAGGGATCAAGGACAATTACTGGTGGTCATTCAGCAATACACAGATACTAAATAGTAGCTCATAATACGATATAAAAACACGAAAATGACAAAACTACGTTTGTAGATCAAATAACAATAACTTTGGCTTATCCTTTTTACCCCTCCTCAAACCTTATTAACACCCCATAAAAAGTATCCCATCGGGATACATAACGACTTCATACGGCTACTGCTCTACACTTGACTACTAGACACTGTAGAAAGCTGTGGGCACAGCTGAGGACATGGCAGAAGCCAGACTCCCCTCTCTGAACTGTGCGTGCACTTCCTTTGGCATCGATAAAGCAGACAGCATTATCTAAGATCCTTATAACCCTGGGCATTCTCGCCTTTCACCCACATTGAAGACTTGAAAACATGGAAAACACATCGACCAGATCTCAGGGACCGCTTCCACGCTGCTGTTAGAAGCAAACTGAATTGATCCCACTACGACAAGGTAGTCTCCTGACTTCAGAATATAACTCCATTTGATCTTGCACAGTATGCCGAACTACACTGCACTTTCTCTGCAGCAAAAGTGCTTTATAATACCCTATTATTGCCTCGAAGAACTGTTGTAATGTGTTGATCTGAATGAATAGTATTTAAGACAGGATTTTGACTGTATCTCCGTACATGATAATAATAAACGGATTCTGAAGTGATGTTTAACTGAAGTTTACAAATTATTCAGAAACCCAGAAAAATGGAAAAGGCTTATTTCCCTTATTATTTGGGTTATAGATATTGGCTGCGATTCGGCATGTCGTGACAGTGGAAAGGATTCAACAACAAAAACAAAACGATGTCATCCCACAACGAAAGGTCGCGACAGACCTCGATCTCACTGTCTTGTCTGAACGGGTTAAAGGTGAAACGTATACGTGGAACAGTGTCCCGAAGGTGCAATTACTCTGCTTAAGCAACACTGACAGCAAAAACACAACAAGCCGAAGGTACGCTTCCTAAGCCCTGTAATTAAGTGAAAGAGTTATCGATCCATATGAACGTTGGATCCGATACCGAGGCGAGTAATGGAAGTAAAATTCCCGGAATATATCACAACGGATGGGTTTAATCCCGGCATCACCACCTCATTCCGCTGCTAGGACCAGAGCAATAGGGGTTGAGCGGCGGCTCACCTCATGCGGCTCGGTGTGAAAGTCCGACTTCGCGGGCCGACCCCGGTATGTTCTCACCAGCAAGCGTGGAGAGGCCGCCAGAACGGAGAAGTGAATGGGAATCACTACCCGATAACAGGCGAGCACGCTGAGACCAGTTTCAATACTCACCAATGAGAACTTGATGCCTTCACGGTCGGAGAATGGATCCTTTCCCGGATTCCCGACCCTTGGGGTAATGGTCCTCTCCCAATCCCGACCCCGCAGACGATCCGCCGCCGCCGACCTGCTTCCACACAGAACTGAAGGAAAGCCGGGACTGTAGTTGATACGTCACCAGAGCTGGGGGCGGGGCCTCGGAAACAAACCCGCAGAGTCTGCAGAGCTGCGGTAAAATGGGAGCGGGAAAAGGGCTCACGGGATGTACACATACATATAGGTTTATGACATTTTACAAGTATTTGCAATTTTCGCCGTCAGCTGTGATTCTACCAATAAAAGTACATAAGCACATGCGAATATATCAACAGATGTTGTGGCTATGTTTAGATACACATACACAGACATGACAGATTGTGCAGCATTCGACTGAACACACATCGTTCTGGTGTGCTTGGGTTAAGTCTCAGCGAGAAGAACGTTTGTACTGATCTGCATTGACTGTGTTCTCCCGCTAAGGAAACTAAGGATCTAGTTGCAGAGAGACGTGCAGAGCCCAAGTCTGAAGCTTGTTGATTCGTACTGAGAGGATGATGGTGTTAAACGCAATTTCTCTCAACAACAGCAACTTCGGATGTGCTTCTTTTTCTTTTTTTTTTTGTTTTATGCGCGAGGTTATTTCGTTGCTCCCAAGTAGAATAAAAAGCCAGTGAAAGTGTACTGCTGAGATTCTAATATCTGTCCAGAAGTACTTAAATACGAATCATCGGGACTGCCGTGATTTTCACATTCCTGCAAGCATTCGCTATTTCCAGCAACTACTCTATTTGATCCTGTCTCCACTGCTCAGGGAAATTGCCAGCATGTCCTGCTTCTCTGTTCCAGCTAATTCTGTCCTTCTCAAATCTGTCTGCCCTTAAACATTCATGTTCCCATGTAACAAACCTGCAGAAAGCATGAGAGCGGATAGCGTGCAACAGGGAGGAGATGCGGAAGTGCGCACAGAAAATGCGCAGACTCCTCTGTGACACCAGGGCCACGCGGAGCACGTGACAAGGTACACACACCAGAACAGATTACCCGTGAACCCTACAGGTCAATAACTGCGTCGCCTCCATTTCTGGTAGGCTGAATGCACGTTTCAATGCACGATTTGACCAATTGAACAATGAAAGAAAAGCCTCCTTTTGTCCAGAGGAACAGGGACTCTGTCTGGCCGCAGCCGAGGTGAGGAGGACACTACCGAGGGAAATACAAAGCAAATCCGCAGAGTCGGACAATTTACCCAGTTAGTGGCCAATGGGCCATGTGGCCCAGGAAAGAGAAGACTTAACAGACAACTTTTATATCTCTCCGAAAGAGTCCACTGTCTCTTCAAGCTTCAAGGCAGCCGCCATGATTCCGGTGCCCAGGAGAACAACGATAACTGGGCTAAATGATAACGCCCAGTGGCTCTGAATTCAACAGTAATTCTGTGCTTTGAGCGGGTGGTAATGGGTCGTATAAAATATCGCGCGGTTACATGGGATCATTTCCAGTTCGCCTTCCGCTCAAACGGTTCCATTGATGCTGTCATGATCTTGCCCTTCTACCCAATTCGTCACACCGAGAAGACGATGCCTCGTACGCTAGGATGTTGTTCACATATCTCAGCTCGGCGTTAACACGATCATCCCTCAAAGGCTGGTGGGTGAACTACCCTCGCTGAGATTCAACACTCCTCTCTGTAACTGGAGCTTAAACTTCTTGACCGAAAGCCCCACCCAGTCCGTGTTGGCAGAAACATCACAAGCTCCATTACGCTGAGAGCTGATCACCCCTCTCCAAACCCACTCAGGGTTTTGTACTCAGACCGCTGCTCTCCAAATTGTTGAATGACGTCTGCACTGCCATATTCTACAGTGCTTGGTATCATCAGCAACAATGACGAAATATTACCAAGAAGCAACGAATGTAAGAAGCAATCAGTGCAAGAAGCAATGAGCGTGTTAAGCTGCACCGGGCTTAGTGAGTTTGTGCAGCCGAGAAACCGTTTCCAACGTGCGGGATAAATTGGGTAAATTACACAGCGTCCTGAACCTTCCACAGATTCCACAATATACAGATCAGAACACCGAAGTTCGTCCTTATCTGAACCTGGTTGGGACCAAAAGTGGAAAACTTGCCCCGTAAGGTCGGACAGGTCTTCGCACCAGAGGGGCTGCTCCTCCCTGAAACCCCGTACACCCCGGTTATGTAGCGCGTTACCTGCAACTATGGGCAGAGAAATGGCAGATGGATTTAAATTAGGTTAGGAGGTGAGGTATTGCACTTGGGAGTTCTAATATTAATTGAAGGCCTGCAGTAAACAGTTGTATCATTTACGAACAGGGGCATCTCGTGGTGCAAATGTATCGCTCTCTGAAATGACAATCCAAGTAAATGAGGAGCCAAACAAGGCATAAGGCGTTTTTCTGGTCAGATGTCGAGTTGTTGACCTTAAACGGCGGACTGCAGTTGCAGATGGACATGGAGGCCCTGACGAGGGAGCAGAGGAGTTTCATCAATATGCTGTCCGAGCGGTTTGCTGTATTTTGTTACCTCTGTCAAGCCCTTCGAGGGCTTATTTTGCAGATTGTGTCAAGGTGGTGTTTCGCTGGTCTGGTGCCCTCACTTTCGAGGTGAGGGTAGCCAGTCGGTGCTCTGCTTCTGATACCTGTTGTAACTAATTTTCAACAGCATGTCCAATAAGGCCGTATCCTTGCTCGTCTCCTGATCAGAAAACCGATTATTATTTAACACAGTGGAGACTATACCCTGATATTGATATTACTGCACTTTAACTCACGGGAAGGCAACTTACGGGCAATATGTTGGCCGGTTCTCCCAATCCATGACTGCTGTCCGTCCACTCCACTACGTTAAACTCAGTCTTCCCTTCGGTTACGTCATGCTATTTCTGGAACATTGTGGTCAACCCTGCCGACTAGACCAATGCGTGACGAAAATATTTTAAAATTCGTCCCTTGTGCATTTTTGTTTCAGCAGCAAAGGTACCGCAAAGCAGGCACGGTACACGTAGTACAGGTTAAAAGATATTGCTTCAGCGGATTCATATTATGAATAAGCTAAAAAATAACGATACATATAAAAAAGAGACAAAACAATATTCCCAACCAATCACTGTGCAAACACGAAAAATCTGCAGATGCTGGAATATCAAGCAACACACATCAAAGTTGCTGGTGAACGCAGCAGGCCAGGCAGCATCTCTAGGAAGAGGTACAGTCGAAACATATGTGTCGCAATCACTGTGCAACTCTATACAACACAGTGCTGCATAGAAACGCAGATGCCAACGGTATTTTTTCCTCTCTCTCCATGTCCTTGTCTCTATCTTCAAATCTTATGTTGTAACCCAGCATAAGAGACCTTGCCCAACGACAGAAGAAAAAAAAATGCCCGATTTATACCTTTCAAGATCTCAGTACTTTTCCAGACAAATATCATCTTCTATTCTCTAGGCTGTAGACTTCTAATTACCCGAAGTTCTTACACATTCCGATAGACCAGTTCCGTTGCAGCTCTCAAAAAATTCCCTTGACAAAACCGTTTTGTCTTACAACTTTCCATTTTCTGTTACGTATTTTCTGTGACCTGATCCAGGTGTGTAAGGTGATGAGAGACATTGATCATATTGATAACCAGAATCTTTTTCTCTGGGCTGAAATGGCTAATACGAGGGGAGGGCATAGTTTTAAGATCCCATCCCCCCTCCCCCTTATCCCATCCCCCCTCCCCCCTTATCGCATCCCCCTCTCATCCCATCCCCCCCTTCATCCCATCCCCCCTCCCTCCCCTCTCTCATCCCTCCACCTCTCTCTCCCCCCTCTCAGGTTTTATCCCTCTCTGTCCCTCCTCCCTTCATTCACACTCTCTCATTCCTCTCCATTTTCACCTTTCTCCCCCTCTCCCTTCCAATTTCTCTCTCTCTCTCTCTCTCTCTCCCTTGTTCCCATCCGCTCTTCCTTTCGTTTTCCTGCCTTCCTCTCGCCGCTCTCCTCCTTTCCAGTCTCTCTCTCTCTCTCCGTCCATCCCCCCCCCGTCCGTTATCTCTCTCTGTCCCATCACTGTCCCTCCCCACCCCCTTCTCTCTGTCGTTCTCAGTCTATCTCTCTCTCTCTCTCTCTCTCTCTCTCTCTGCGACAGACCATCGCCTGCCTGGTCGCGAATGTGATCTGCGCTCTCGCCTGCACTCCCGCCGTCATCCTGTACTCGCTGACCGTCCGGGTCTTCCCCTGCATCGGGTACTGCTACACCGGGTGCCGGATGGTGAGTGTTCCGCCCCCCGCCCCGCACACCCAATACACTGGCGAACCAGCCCTCAACACCCCCTCAACCCCCGGAGATCTCCACTCGGCCTTCCCCTCTCCCGCGACGCTTTCCTCCCTCCCGGTAGCGCTCCCTCCCTCCACGCCAAGCTCCCTCAGAACCCCCCCTCCCCTCGGTTGTAGCGTCCCCTCCCCCGGCAGCTCCTTCCACAGACGGGCCACCCTCTGGGTGAAACAGTTTCCCCTCGGAGTCCCCTATTAAATCTCTAAAACCTGCGCCCTCTGGTTCTCGATTCCCCGACCCTGGGGAAATGTCTGTGTTCGTTCACCCTGTCTGTGCCCCTGGTGGTTTTACACACCCCTGTCAGGTCACCCCGACACTCCCGGGAATAAATTCCCAACCCGCCCGACCTCTCTCCGTAACTCAGTCCCTCCAGTCCCGGCGACATCCCCGTAAATCCCCAGGATCTCCGGTCTCCTGTTCCCGGTGTCCGATCCGACGATGGCGGGGATGCCGAACGCCGCCTTCACCGCCCCGTCTCCCCGTCACCCCACTTTCAAGGAACCGTCACCCGAAACCTGGTGTGTTCCATCACCACTGTCACCCCCTCTCCGTCACCCAAAACCTGTCACCCCTGTCACCCCCTCTCCGTCTCCCCACTTTCAGGGAACCGTCACCCGAAACCTGATGTGTTCCGTGAAGAGAAAGCTACATTCCCGAGACAGGAGTTACCAGAGATTTCTCTCCACTCCCCCCAACACTTGTAAACACATCTCCCTCTCCCACACTCCCCCTCTCTCCCCACCCAACGCGCTCCTTCCCTCTCCCCCGACTTTACCCCCATACCCAAACAACTCTTCCCCTCCTCCTTCTTACCGGCCATCTCTCCCTCTTCACTCCCCCCCTCACTATCTCTTCCCCTCTCACCCCTCCCTCGGAACTACCCCTCTTCTCTCTCACACTCTCAACTCTCCCACACTCTATCTCTCCTCTCTGCTCAACTTTGTCTTTCACCCCCCTTTCCCCCTTTCCGTCTCTCACCCCCTCTCTCCCCTCTGCCTCGTTCACCCCTCTCTGTCCCTCATCCCCTCTCCGTCTCTCCCCCCTCTGTTCTCCACCTTTCTCTCCCTCCCTGTCCGACCTCTCTCATCATCTCCAGCCTCTCACATTTCCCTCCCACCTCTCTCTACCCTCTGACTTCCACCACTCTCTCCCCCCCGTCTGACTCTCCCTTTATCAACTATTCTCTGCCGCCTCTCCTCTTTCTCCCCATCTCTCTCCCACCCACCCCCTCTCTTCCTCACCCATCGCCCCCCAGTCTCTTCCTCCCCGTCTGGGTCTCCCACCTCCGCCTACCCCAAACTCCCGCTCCCGACCCTACCCTCTCTCCCCCCTCTTCTGTCTCTCTCTTCCCCGGCCCGAGCCCTTCTCTCTCCCTCTCTCACCCCATGTCTCCCTCTCTCCGTCTGGCAGAGGTCTGTGAGCGGGGTGACGGTGATTTTGCTGGTGAACTGCCTGGTCTCCCTGGTGATGTCCGTCCTCACGGCCATCGTCAACTGCAGGAACCTCGAGTGCTGCGCCGTGCGGCCTCCGGTGGTGAGTGGGATCTTCCTGTGCACCTGGGGGGGGTGGGCGGCGGGGGATGGGACGTGGGTGGGAGAGATGGGGGGAGATGGAAAGAGGGTGGGGAGAGATGGGAGGGAGCAAGAGAGAGAGATGGGGGCAGAAAGGGAATGAAAGGGGTGGGGAGAGGAGGATAGGGAGGGGGAGAGGAGGATAGGGATGGGGAGAGAGAGGTGGGAGGAAGAGATGGAGGGACAGAGGGTGTGGAGAGAGGGACGGAGGGAGAGAGAGGCTGTGGGAGTGGGTAGTGGATCCTGTCTCCTCTCCTCACCTTCTCTTTCTCCCGTCCCCTCCTCAATCTGATCCCTCCCTCTCCCCCACCCACAGAGAATGGTGGTGATCCACGCTAACCAGCTCGCACCGCCGGACCTCGCCTCCATCTTCTCCAGCGAACCGGCGCCCACCCCGGCCTCTGACGGGCCCCAGTGACGACACGTTCCCCGCTCCACGGGACAGCCCAAAGGATTCGGGCCGAGCGGCCTGAAAGGAAAATCAAGGCCGGATTTTGGAGACGGAGTTGGGGGTGGGGGTTGGTGGGTAACATTCCCGTGGTCACATTCCTCCCCGTGGGAACCCCCCAGTTCAAGCTCCCTTGTTACGAGTCGCCCTGTCCCACCCGCGGCATCCGGTCACTCCTGACACACTCCGCTCTCTGTCCCCTCTATCACCGCCCCTCTCACCCTGGCTGGTGGCCATTTTGTGATGGTTATCATTGAAACCGCTCTCCCAGCATCGTAGAAATAGTCACACCCTTTTCCTCACCTCCCACTCACTTCCCTCCCTGTTTATTCAATCTCAACTCCTCATCGCCCTCTCTTTCAGTTACCCTGTGAGTCTCTCCACTACTCACTCCATCACTCCTGACACCCTCCCCTCTCCGTCCCCTTGTCCTTTCTCCTGCCATCCAACACATTCTGGGTGGTGAACGTTGTCCGATGGGAAATTTCGCTCCCTCACCCGATCCCTTCCCTCTCTCGTTGAGTGAGTCTCTCCCCTCTCCCTCCGTTCAGACACTCAACTCTCCGTCCCATCAGCCCAGATCGCGTCTCGACCTCTCGCTCCCCATTTCCCCTGTCCGCGCTCTCCTTCTTGCCGTCCGTCTTATTTGCGAAGGATCGAAATCACCCACCCTTCCCCCACACGCCCCATCCTGTTCCTGCCCACCCTCTCCTTTCAGACCCCTCTTTCCTGGTCCTGCAACTTCCCCTCCCTTCCCGTCCCATCAGATCCCCTCCCACCTCGTCCCATTACTTTCCCTCCTTCCTGGTCAGATCACTCCCGCTCCCTTCCTGTCGTTTCGCTCCTCCTCACCCCGACTCTATCTTATCCACGTCACCACCAGTTTGTGACAGGAACTTTCGCCTCCCCTTTTCGTCCCCTATTGAGTCAATGACTTCGCCACGGTCACCGTCTCATCAGTCCACTCCTCGTCCCGTCACTCCTCTTCCTCCCAAACCCCTCACCCCTCCTCCCCAAAACCCACATGTATATGTGTATGTGTGAATATCTGAGATATATACATTAGTTTATTCAATGACAAAATTATTAGAATTAAAACATACATGAAATACCCAAGACTATATAAAACACAAATTAAAATACTGTTATTATAATCAATAAGACACTCGATCCCGGGATTGTATCCACGGGCACCGCATGTTCCTTCGCCATAGATTCTGTGTGCGACTGTGACCATTGTAAGTCAGTGTCTCACTCCATCCCTGGCGGCCACATTAACCAAGGAACACACACAAAAATTCTGGTGAACACAGCAGGCCAGGCAGCATCTCTAGGAAGAGGTACAGTCGACGTTTCGGGTCGAGACCCTTCGTCAGGACTAATTTAAAGAAGAGATAGTCAGAGATTGGAAAGTGGGAGGGGGAGGGGGAGGGATGGGGCCAAGAGCTGGACAGTTAATTGGCAAACGGTATACAGAGTTGGAGAGGGGGGGGGGGGTCATGGGACAGGAGGCCTAGGGAAAAAGAAAGGGGAGGTGAACCCACTATAGTGAGAGGGACAGAGGGAGAAAAAAGGGAGAGAAAAAATGGGGAAAAATAATAATGATAATAAATAATAAATAAGGGATGGGGTACAAAGCAGAGGTGGGGCATTAACTGAAGTTAGAGAAGTCAATGTTCATGCCATCAGGTTGGAGGCTACCCAGACGGAATATAAGGTGTTGTTCCTCCAATCTGAGTGTGGCTTCATCTTTACAGTAGAGGAGGCCGTGGAAAGACATGTCAGAATGGGAATGGGACGTGGAATTAAATTGTGTGGCCACTGGGAGATCCTGCTTTCTCTGGTGGACAGGGCTTAGTTGTTCAGCAAAGCGGTCTCCCAGTCTGTGTCGGGTCTCGCCAATATATAGAAGGCCACATCGGGAGCACCGGACGCAGTATATCACCCCAGCCGACTCACAGGTGAAGTCTCGCCTCACCTGGAAGGACTGTCTGGGGCCCTGAATGGTGGTGAGGGAGGAAGTGTAAGGGCATGTGTAGCACTTGTTCCGCTTACAAGGATTAGTGCTGGGTGGGAGATAGGTGGGAAGGGATGTGGGGGGGACGAATGGACAAGGGAGTCACTGGGATTGTGTGATGGAACGGCGTGGAGGGAGCTTCACGCTGTGTCTGACCCCGGGAGTGTGTGATGGGATGGTGTGGTGGGAGATTCACGCTGTGTCTGACCCCGGGAGTGTGTGATGGGACGGTGTGGAGGGAGCTTCACGCTGTGTCTGACCCCGGGAGTGTGTGATGGGACGGTGTGGTGGGAGATTCACGCTGTGTCTGACCCCGGGAGTGTGTGATGGGACGGTGTGGTGGGAGATTCACGCTGTGTCTGACCCCGGGAGTGTGTGATGGGACGGTGTGGTGGGAGATTCACTCTGTGTCTGACCTCGAGAGTGTGTGATGGGACGGTGTGGTGGGAGATTCACTCTGTGTTTGACCCCGGGAGTGTGTGATGGGATGGTGTGGTGGGAGATTCACTCTGTGTCTGACCCCGGGAGTGTGTGATGGGACGGTGTGGTGGGAGATTCACTCTGTGTCTGACCCCGGGAGTGTGTGATGGGACGGTGTGGTGGGAGATTCACTCTGTGTTTGACCCCGGGAGTGTGTGATGGGATGGTATAGAGGGAGTTTCATGCTGTGTTTGACCCCGGGAGTGTGTGATGGGACTTTATTTATCATTTCCCTTTTTTGTCCCCTTGCCCATCCTCTGGGTTCCCCCTCCTCACCCTTTTCCTTCTCCCTGGACCTCCTGTCCCATGATCCTCTCATGTCCCTTTGCCAATCACCTGTCCAGCTCTTGGCTCCATCCCTCCCCCTCCTGTCTTCTCCTATCATTTTGGATCTCCCCCTCCCCCTCCAACTTTCAAATCTCTTACTCACTCTTCCCTCAGTTAGTCCTGACGAAGGGTCTCGACTGTACCTCTTCCTAGAGATGCTGCCTGGCCTGCTGCGTTCACCAGCAACTTTGATGCGTGTTGTTTATTATCAAAGTTCTTATTTGTCACCATATACTACCCCGAGATTCATTTTATTGTAGTCATTTACAGGACAATAAATCAATATAGCAGAATTTATGAAAAACTATACAAAAACAAAGACTAACCAACAAGCAACGTGCAAAGGAAGGGAAATTTGTGCAAATAAAATATTAAATAATACTGACACGAGTTGTAAATTATTTGAAAGTGAGTCCGTAGGTTGTGGAATCAGTTCAGAGATGATGTGAGTGAAGTTATCCACGCCGGTGTCTCAGAAAAAACCCGCCATCATCGGGCCCTTCCTGTCTGTGTAATTCCCCGGCATGAAACGTAAAAGTTGCCCGTGAACGCAGCAGGCCAGCCAGCATTACGTACTCCCGGGATAATCCCACCCCGGGACACCGGTGTCCCAGACTGAGCCCCGGCCCCCGGGCTCTTCCTGTCTGTGTCATTCCCCGGGGTCTCGAACCCGCACATCCGGCAGAAGCAGCGCCGCTGGACAGGAGGCCGAAATACGTCACCACGGGAGACCAGCGAGCGACGCACAGCGCGAGCCTAAAGCTAGTTCCGTTAAAAACGGTTGGGAATTAAACCTGGCGCGTGGCCATTAAAGGTAAGGGGAAGGTGGGGGGCGGGAGTTAAAGGGGAGGGCGGGGAATCGGCTAAACTGTCGGCATCCCGCGGGCGGGGATGTTCACACATTCAGATGTTCACACGGACACGGTCAGTCCGGGTCTGGGTTCCTGCAGAGATCTCAGTTCCTTCTCCCCGGTCCCACTGAACCGATTGTTCCCCAGCCTGAAACAGATGGGAGAATAAAGATGAAATAAACAGATCACACAACAGTGTCAGTAACAGGGGACAACACTCACAGACAAATATCACCAGAAAATCCGCGGATCCGCTGATATTTTATCACATTGAACATTAACACAAACACTCACCGGATCTGCTCCAGACTCGGGAGGGTCAGTATGAGGCGGCGGAGAGCGGGGACAGATTGGTCTGTCAGCGAGTTGTAACCCAGGTTCAGCCCCGTCAGTGATGGGTTTGTACTGAGAGCGGAGACGAGATCCTCGGCACCAGAATCTGTGAGACCGACCTCACACAGCCTGGAGATGAGAGAGAGTGAGGGTGAAGGACACAGAGAGACAGGAGACGGTACAAATCCCCAGTGTTTATCAGTAACACAATTACTGATCACATTAATGTTCAGTGTCAGACACCCAGTGACTGTAAACACAATCTCCCACAGTCTGGTACTTACCCCAGTTTCTGTATTTTACACTCCGGGTTCCTCAGAGCCGCAGACACCAGTTTCACTCCTGAATCTCCCAGTTTATTCCTCCCAAGTCTGAACACAAACAAACAAGTTGATCAACAAAGTGATTCAAACTGTGGGTCTGAGGGAATTTCTCTCACTCGAATATTTCAGGAAACATTAAACCCTTCGGTAAATCACTGATCGGAGTTCCCATCACTGTCAATGTCCCTCACTGCCCAGCTCCAGGGTATTCACCAAATGTCAGTAATTTAGTCTGTCGGTGTGACCCTGTAAACTCCACATATTCTGTCCCATTCCCCGATGGCTAGAAACGTGTTCCTGATGTGAGAGGGTCGGGAGGGGCAGGGATGAAGGAGGAACGGGGATGGGGAACAGAGATCCCACAGGACGAAGGGTGATGGCATTTGTCACAATTCTTCACAATCGTATTTATCACAGTTTTACCCAAATCCCTTTACATTGAAACAACACACCTGGACAGTTTCACAGTTCAGAGTGAGAGATAAATCAAGTTACCTCAACTCCTGGCACTTGTGCAGCCCGGGTCCCAGCCGCTGGATTCCTTCACACCGAATGTGGCAGCCCTCCAGGTTGAGGTATTTTATTGTATCACAGAGTCCAATGACATGATCCAGGACCGCGCAGTCAAACGGGGTCAGTGTCATTCCACTGAATGAAAGTTTTTTCACAGATCCCAGTGCGACCTCACGATTTTGAGACTCAAACAGGTAGCGTAATCTGTTCAGGAGGCTCCTTTTACCAGCTTCATTCCATGTGTTTCCACTCTGACGTTTAACTTCCTCCTTCACCCAGTCAATCACCTGGCAGGTTGTTTCATGAGGAAATGGACCCAGAAACTCCTCTCGGCCCTGAGCTGTCATTGGGGAGGAGAGACCAGCCACAAAATGAAGAAATACATGAAATTGACCATCTGTCATGTTATGGGATTCAGTGAGGAATTTCAGGATATCCCCGGGATGTGGATTCAGGAATTGTGCGACTGCAGCTACAAACTCTTGGATAGTGAGGTGTGGGAAAGTGTACAGATGAACAATGCATACTTTGCATATGTCTTCACCGCGCAGAGAGCTGTTGTCCGTGAATGCGGGCAGTAGGAGTGAGTGCCATTGCTATTACAAAAGAAAAAGTGCTCGGCATACTGAGAAGTCTTAAGGTGAGTAAGTTACCTGATCCAGATGGACTATGTCCCAAGTCCAAAGAGAGGCTGCTGGAGAGATAACGTATGCATCGGTCATTATCTTTCAACAATCACTTGATACTGGCATTGTCCCAGATGAGTGAAGGATTGCAAATGTCACTCCACTCTTTAAGAAGGAAGGACAAAGAAGGGAAATTATAGGCCAGTTAGCCAAACTTCAGTGGTTAGGAAAGTGTTGGTGTCGATTATTAAGGTTGAGGGTTCGAGGTACTTGGAGGCTAATGACAAAATAAGTCAAAGTCAGCGTGGTTTCTGTGAAGGACAGTCATACCTAACAAATCGAGGAGAAAACAAGCAGGCTGGACAAAGGAGAGTCAGTGGATGCCATTTACTTAGATTTTCAGAAGACATTTGATAAGTTGTCACATATGAGACTGCTGAACAAGGTAAAATCTTACGGTGTTGCAGGAATGATATTGGCATGTGTAGCGGAATGGCTGACAGGCAGCAGGCAGCGAGTGAAAATAAAAGGGTCTTTTTCTGTTTGGCTGCCGGTGACTGGTGGTTTTCCTCAGGGATCAGTATTGGGACTGCTACTTTTCACATTGTTTGCCGGGGATTTAGATAATGTAATTGATTGCATTGTGGCAAAGTTTCTGGGTTTCAAAAAGGTAGGTGGAGGGGTGAGTAGTGCTGAGAAAGCAATGTGATTGCAGCAGGACCTAGACAAATTGGAAGAGTGGGCAAAATAAAAGGTGGCAGATGGAATATAGTTTTGAGAAATGTATGATAATGTATATTGGTAAAAGGAACAATAGTGCAGACCATAATCCAAAATGGAAAGAGGGGTCAAACATCAGAGGTACAGAGGGACTTGGGAGTCCCCGAACTGTTAATTTACAGGTCGAATCTGTGGTAAGGAAAGCAAATGCAATGTTGGCATTTATTTCAAGGGGAATCGAATCTACAAGCAAGGAGACAATGCTGAGCATTTATAAGACTGCAGTCAGGTCTCACTTGGAGTTTATGGCCCTATATCTCAGAAAAGATGTGTTGTCATTGGAGAGAGACCAGAGCAGATACACGAGGATGATTTCGGGAATGAAGGGTGAACATCCGAGGAGCATTTTCGAAACTTTGGGCCTGTACTCACTGGACTTTAGAAGAATGCTGGGGGTGGGGGGGGGGGGAGGATCTCCTTGAAAGGACCAGATAGAATGGAAATGGAGAGGATATTTCCTATGTTGGGGGTATCCAGAACTACAGGGCACAACCCGAAAGTTAATGGGTCATCCTTTAGAACATGTCAGGAGGATTCTTTATTTTTTAGCCAGGAAGTACCAAATCCATTGAATGCTCTGGCACAGACCGTGGGTACAGTTAAGACGAGGTTGATCGTTTCTTGATCGGTCAATGCTTCAAAAGATATGGTGAGAAGGCAGTTGTATGGAGTTCAGTGGGATTTGGGATCAGCCATGGTGGAATGGCGGAGCAGACTGATGGGCTGAATGGCCGAATGCTGCTCCCATGTCTTGTGGTCTTGTGGAGGAATAACAACAAATCTCATCTCTACTTTGGAGCGGAGGTCTGAGATTTTCCTTGCTGAAGTTGGATGTTCCAATTGGAACAGTTTGGCTTCAGTTTGGTCAAATCTCCGGATATTTGGCGCTAGAGTAAGAGGAACGCTGAGGATTCCTCTCTGACCGACTGGATTGTTTGTTTATGAAACTCATACAGGTTTCTGGGTGCACAGTCCGAGACTTGGAAGGTGTCAGGTGTTGTGACGAATGCAAATGCTTTCCTGTGCTCCAGCCGCAGCAACAAACACCTGTCTCCCCATTTCTGATCGTCTCTAAACAGGCCTCTGAAGACAGGTATTCAGACACTCAGAGTGAAATCAAGACTTTGAGTTTTCCGCTTCATCGCTTACCTTCCAGGTCAGTAGGCGTTTCAGAAAAAGCACACACAGTGTCCATGTAGGCGAACTGGCCGTCACCTGTTCAAACAGATTAACCTGCATGAAGTCTGGTCTGTGTAATACTGTAAATTCATCAGCATTTACATCTGTAACACACAGTGTATTGTTCACCGTACCACGTTCCCGTATTTCATTCAGTATTCTGCTCAGCTTCGGTAAATGGTGATGTTGTTTCACAAAGGATTCCCACATCACCCTTCGGGCCCCGGAGCCCTTCTCCATTACCAGATCCAGGAGGAGTTTGGAAGCACCCGCTCGGTTTCCCTTCTCCGCCAGCTCAGTCACGCTCTGTAATGAACAATGGGGAATATATTGAGGAGCGGAGGGATGGGTACAGATCTGCTCGACACAGATCACTAAGAGACATTGAAGTGTTCATAGCGGGGGAAAGTTTTAAAAGAAACGAGCGGGGTCAGTCGAGACTTCCTGCACGCCACAGATTGAGGGGTAATTATCAGACTAGCAAGGTTTGAGCGGAGCAGACATAGTGTGAGTGAGCCAGAGATAGAGTGGGGAGTTGAGTCTTCGTGTCAGAGAGGGTTCAGTGAGGAGACTTCAGGTAGATTTTTAAAGAAGCGAGCAGGGGCAGTCACGACCTCCTGAATGCCACAGTTTGTGGGGCAATTATCCACTTGGCAAGGATTAATTGGAGCAGACATACTGTGAGTGAGCCAGAGATAGAGCAGGGTCTTGAGGCTTTGTGCCAGAGAGAGTTCAGAGAGGAGAGGCGGAGGCTGTTGGTAGATTTGGGGTAATATTTTACCTGTATTTTTCACAGAATGCCAGGCAGGGTAATGGGATGCTCTTCCTACAGGGTGCAGCAAGACAGGGAGACCTCTAGTGTCCCTGACAACTGCACCTTCAGGAATTTCATCCAGCTGCAGCTTCTTACACACTGTGCTCAGGAATTGGAGCTGCAGCTGGAGGAACCCAGGATCATTCAAGAGGCTGAGAGGTTGACTGACAAGTTATACGGGGAGGGAGCTATACCCAAGGGGCAGGACAGAGGTAACTGGGTGACTGTCAGGAGGGGGAAAGGAGACAGGCAGCCACTGTAGGAAACTGCTCTGTAACCGGTACACGGCTTTCTGTTTCGGGGTATGACCTAGCAGAGGAAAGTCATGGCGATTATACTTCTGGCACTGAATTTGGCTTTGTGACTCAGAAGGGGTGAGAAGAGTGAACTGAACTAACAGGGGCATTCAATGGCTAGTAGAACACACTGGAGATCCTGTTGATGAGAACAAGATTTCTGGATCATGTGTTTCCAAGGTCAGGGATATCTCCCATCCAGTCTAAAACTTTGTTAAGGGCAGGGTGAGCAGTCAGAAGTCGTGGTCCACGTCGGTACCAATGACAAGAGTAAGAAGTGTGATGAGGTCATGCAAAGTGAGTTCATGGAGTTCGAAGCTAAGCTAAAAGGCAGGTCCTCCAGTGTTGTGTTCTCAAGGGTACTACCCGTACCACGTGCTAGCCAGGCCTGAAATAGGGCGATCATACAGTTTACGTGTGGCTGATGAAATGGTGCATGACCGAGGGTTTGAGATGTTTGAATGATTGGGCTCTCTTCCAAGTAAGATTGGACCTGGACGGGGGTGATCATTTTGCACCCGAGCTGGAGGGGGACTGATACTCTTGCAGGATGGGTTGTTAGCGCTGCATGGGAAGGTGGAGGTGTTAAACTTGAGTTGCAGGGGGATGAAGAACCAGAGTGGATAATGGAGAGGTTGTGTGGGAAAGACGTTGTTAAGCCAACATAAAAAGTCAGGAATCTAAAGGATGAACATGGTGAAACTAATGTTCCGAGTTGTGTATTATTTCAATGCAAGGAGTACTGTAGGAAAGGCAGATGAGTTTAGAGCATTGACCAGCACATTGAATCTCAGCATTGTCACCATTAATATGATTGGGTTGGAGCTGGCGCAGGATTGGCCGCTCAGCATTCCAGGGTTCCGTTGCGTTCGACACGATTCGATAGAGCGGGAGGGATTACAGATGGAGGGGTGGAATAACTATTCAGAGAAGACGTCACTGCATTGCTCAGACAGGACAATCTGGATAGCTGGTGCAATGAGACTACATGGGTGAAACTACGGAATAAGAAAGGGATGACCACGTTAGTGGGATTATATTATAGAGCACCCAATAGTCAATGGGATTCAGAGGATCAAATATGTAGAGAGATCACAGAAACAAGAAACACGAGGTTCTGATGGTAGATAATTTTAACTTTCCATTTAGTGACTGGGAAACCCATATTTTAAAGGGCTGGATGGGATATTGTAGGTCAAATTGGTTCAAGGAAGTTTCCAGAATCAATATATTGAGATCACAACTGTAGACAGTACATACAAGAATCCTGTTAGGGAACAGCACAGGTGCAGGGGAACACTTTGGATCTGGTGATCATCATGCCATTAGTTTAAAGATCATTATGGAAAAGGATAGGTCTGGTCCTCGGGTTAAGATTCTAAATTGTAGAAAGGTCAATTAGAATGGTATCAGCAGGGATCTGACGAAACTGGATTGGGACAGGTTGTTTTCTGGTACAGATGTGCTTGGTGAGTGTGAGGCCTCCATAACTGAAATTTTCAGAGTACAGAGTTCCAATGCATAAATGACCATAGATACAGAGTTTGAATGTTCCTGAGACAATAAAAGGTACGGGTAACATGTTTAGGGAAGCTTGGGTATTGAGAGACATTGAGGCCCTGAGTGCATCTCAAGTACAGGCTCGAAGATCAAATGAGGTGCTTGATGACTACAAGAAATTCAAGAGAAATACAAATGCTCTAGCAGACAAGGAAAAAGAGAACTTCAAACTCTTCATCGATTATTTTCGGAACAAAAGTATAGCAACGGACAAAATTGAAGTTCAGAATGGCATTTACGCGTGATGCTGAAAAGGTGGCGGGGGGGGGGATTTTAAATGCATTTTTTACATTTATATTTACACCGGAGACATACAGAGTCTTTACAGTGAGCCAAACAGCGGTGAGATCATGGACTCTATATAGAGGAGGGGGTGTTGCTGTCTTGAGGCAGATGGGGGGGGGGGGTAAATCCCCAGGGTTTTCCTTCACACCTTGTCTGAGGCGAGTGCAGAGATTGCAGGTGCACCAGTGACGATATTTAAAATGTTAGATGCGGAAGTATTGGAGGGTAGATAATGTTGTTCTGCTGTTTGAAAAGGAGGTAAGAAAAAGTTAGGGAATTACAGGTTGATGAGCCTAACACCAGTGGTGGTAAAGTTATTGGTAGGTATTCTAATGGACTGAATATGAGTACTTGGATGGACGAGGATTGATCAGGTATAGTGAACACTGATTTCTGCCTGGTAGATCCTACCTAACCAATCTTATATTTTCTCAACAAGTTCCCAAGCAAGTAATGAAAACAAGGAAGTAGATGTTGTCTGCATGGACTTCAGCAAGGCCTCTGACTCGATCCCTCATCGGAGCCTGGTCAGTAAGATTAAGTCGCTTGACATTCATGACATGGTAGTAAGTTAGTTTAGATATTGGATTCGTGAGAGAAGCTAAGGGAGGTAGTAGAGGTTTGCTTCTCAGACTTGAAGTCAATGACTAGTGGTGTGCTTCAGGTATCTGTGCTCGGTCTGGTGTTGTCTACCAACGCCCTGGATGATAATGTGGTAAACTGGGTCAGCAGATCTGGAGACGATACCAAGGTAGACACCAAGGTAATGAAGACACGACAGCACTAAGGCATTGAGTGGTAGTGCTAAGAGTGGCAGTAGAGGTTTGCTTCTCTGACTAGAGGTCTATGACTAGGGGTGTGCGGCAGCGATCTGTACTTGGTCTCATGCTGTCTGTCATATACATCAACGCTCTGGATGATAATGTGGTAAAGTGGGTCAGCAGATCTGTGGATGACACCAAGGTAGTGACAGCGAGGAAGGTTATCGGAGCTTGCAGCGGGACATGGGACAGCTAGAAAAAGGTGGAATGGAGATTGGGAGGTAGAATTTAAAGACACATGTGAGGTGTTGCACTTTTTGAGGACAAACCACGATAACACTAAGACATTGAGCATTGAGGTAAAACTAAGGTATCAGGGAATTCAGATCCAAAATTTCTTGGAAGTGTTGTCGAAGTTAGATGGCGTTGTAAAGCTTTTAGGACATGGGCTTTCATAAATCAAAATATTGAATACAGAAGCTGGGATATATGTCTAAATTGATGTATCAGAGGCTAATTTGTATACCTACTTCTCGGAAGGATATTAATAAGATTGAACTAGTGCAGAAAAAAAAATGCAGATTGTTGCCAGAACTTGAGGTCCTGAGATATAGGGAAAGTGTGAATACGGTAGGAGGTTATTCCACAGAGTGTAGGAGGACCAGGAGAGATGTGATGGAGGTGTACAAGTTTATAAAAGGTATAGAGAGAGTAAGTGCTGAAAGGCATTTACTACTGAGGTTGGGTGGGACTGGAATTAGACATGGGGTAACGATGACAGGTGAAAGGCAATATGAGGGGGAACTTGTTCACTCGGACGCCGCTGAGAACGTGGAACGTGCTGCCATCGGAATTAGTCGATGTACATTCAATTTGAACATTTACGATCAATTTGGGTAAATTCACCAATGGGGGAGTTATGGATGTCTCCAGTCCGGGTTCAGATCAATGGGACTAAACAGATAATAGGTCGGTGTGGTCCAGATGAGCGGAAGAGCCTGTTGCTATACTGTAGAGTTTGATGACTATGGCTAGGTCAAACTGTGACAGGATCACCGTTGATTTCCCCTGGGGTAATTGCCGGTGAACCGCAGCAGGTTCACACTTCACTGCCAGGCTCCATGAGGGGTCCAGTGTCAGCCTACAGCTGGGAATTGGCAGTGAGGAGCAGACAGCAAATTCACGACTAGTGCGCACGTGTGACAAACCAAAGCCAACTGGTGGTAATGTTGAGTAAGAAGTTTGGACTGAAATTGTCAGCTGCCTCACGTGGAATGCAGTGTTCAGTGTGGTGTGTGGCTCTTCACTAAAATTCAGTCTGGGTGGCAATAGGTGAATGCATTCCAGTAGCACAAGGAGCATTGGAAAGCTGTTTCTTTGTAATTCTGTGTGAGCGGTAGATGCTTGGAATATTTTCAGTGATAGTGATGTTGCACATCCCAGTGTTAACAGTATATGCTGTGGTAATAGATAGCGAAATCAAAGATTATGGAGATAAGGCAGGACCTGGATACTGATTATGGATGATCAGCCATGATCACAGTGAATGGTGGTGCTGGCTCGAAGGGCCGAGTGGCCTACTCCTGCACCTATTGTCTATTGTCTATTGTCTCTTGTCTATAATTTCAAACTCAAATTGGAAGAGTCACAATTAACAAAAGGTAACAGAACCATGAGGCATGTTGGGATATTGATCAAAAAAGGATCAGCAGTTCAAATGAGAGATGATAGTCAGTGTTACCTGGTCAATTGAAAATGGGGTTGAAGGTCGACGAGAGTCATTATATATTTGATTTGTGGGAAACTCGTGGGTCATCAGAAGAACACAGATTGGTGAATGGCCATTAAGGTCGAACATTGGGAGCATAATGTGATGTCAGACGGAGTGGTGTAAAGTGGTTCTCTGTCCACTTTCAATGTCCGTCAATTGTCATATTATTAAAGACACCTGTCAATCATTGTCTGTATCCTAACCTGTCCAAAAAATGAATGTGTTCAGAAAACTGACGAGAGGCTTGCATTGGTGAATAGGGTTTCCAGAGATGAAAACTCTTTCCTTGATGTTGACCACAAGCATTGCAGGATTTTCATAGCCCAGAGGTGCCGTTACACCGGTGCTGTCTGTCTGTGACAGATTCAGTAGAATCTATACTCAGTCTATGTTCCTTCCACTTACTTGATACTCTCGCCTGGTGAAGTGATCCTCGCCCATTAACGTGGAGCCGACTCCCTCCACATCCTCCTCAATCGCCTGCTCCAGTCGCTTCATGTAGAATCTCGTCAACTGGTAGAGTTGGTGATCCTCACAATTTGACAGGAAGGCGGAGATTGCGGAGTTCAGATCTGTAGTCAGTCATGGAACATAAAATAGTAGATGTCTCATGCGAAGGCGGCCACGATGCCAATTTAAACCAATCCCATCTTCAGGAACGTGTCAATATCCCTCCGTTCCCGGCCTACTCATGAGTTCAAACACCTCTCAGATGCTGCTGGGTATCCGTTTTCAGTCCCCCTCCTCCCACCCCCAGGCTGCACATTCCAGGCACTGATCACTCTCTGCGGATAACATGCATCCTAAATCCCATTTAAACTTTCCCCTCTAATCTTAAGTCTATTCCCTCTGGTATTTGTGGTGAAACTCGTCTGCACACTCTCCAGACCCTCCACATCATTCTCGTGATGTGCTTACCAGATTTCTGCACAATATTGAAATAGTCTCTTAACCAACGTTCATCCAGTTACATCCCAACTTTAACAAATACCTCAACTCGTCGTTATCACGTTACCAGTTGTGTTGCCACTTTCACGGAGCTATGCACATCCATCACAAGACCCGTCGTACATCAATCATGTTACCGGTCCCAGCATTCACTGCGCACATCGCTCGCAAAGTTGGCCTCCCAAAGTGCAACTTCTCACATTTGCCTGAATTAACTGTTCTTGGCGACTCTCTGTTCATATTTCTGATTGGATGCTGAACACTTTGACAACAGTCCCAAATTTACTCAACTCCGCCAACTCTGCAAGTCAACGAATCAGTCCACTTATGTGGTTTTACAAAGATATCATTTTGAGTAATACATAGTTTATTATTAATTTATTTACATCACACACGACTCATGGCGAAAGAATGATCCTTGTGGATACTACTGGTCACAGACCTTCAGCCAGAACAACGCTCCTCCAATCCTGACTCCATTGTATGTGCCCAATACAATTTTGAAATCAATTTACAAATTCTCTGATTAAGATTCCTCAAGCCGAAACGTCAATAGTTAATTTCTCTCTATAGATGCTGCCTGACCTGCTGAGTTCCTCCAGCATTCTGTGCGGTGCCCTCTCTACTTATCATTTTGTTTTACTTTAATCCTATTCGCCAAGGATATTTCATTGCTTCAGTGGACCACACCGCACCACCAGAATCCCTGTTTAATTTTTTTCTTGTTCACTGTCTCCCGCACCCAGCACATTCTCCCACAATATAACGTTCCTTAACTCGACCACAGAAACGGACACCGGGAAACTCCCCTCACCTCCTTTGTGCAACAACCCGAAAATCCGGGCAGAATTCACTCCTGCCCTTCCAAAAGAGAAAACAACATCTGTTTCTCTCACTGTCTGTTGAAGGCATTTCCCACATCAGGATGTAACAAATACTGACAGAAATTCTGTCTGTTCCCTGGACGGTTACATTGCCCGGCGATGTATTCCTGTCTGAGTGTCACCCACACCCACCATATTCAGGAGCTCCTTCCCCTTTCACTCAGGTGAAAATTTGCACGGTGAGGGGAGTGATTCGACCATTCCCGTTGTTAGGTCCCTGCGCTGGACCTGGTGAATTGTTCCAGTGCTGAAGGATGCTTTACCAGTAGGAACAATGACCCTGGCTTATGGTACTTTCTCTCTGGCCCTTTATCGCCCAAGTTTATTCCTCTTAACTACTGATGATTTGACTACACGTGTACCATAAGGACAGAGTTTTAATGAGAAAGAGCCCAGTGAGCATACCTGTGTCCATTCTGACTCCGACTGACGTTGGTTGGTTGGCGTCTTCTTGTGCGCCGTCCGAGTGGAAGAAAGCACCACCTGCTGGCGATAACCTGTATTACACAAATAAAACAGAGTGGGTCAGTTACTCTGCCCTTCAGATTTAAAACACTTCTGTCAGGTTGCTGCTCAGTCTCCTACATTCCAGGGAGTAAAGACATAGAGTCGCCATCCTCTCCCCAAAAAATGGGCCTTCTGGCCCTGATAACACACTCGCAAATCTTCTCTGCACTATTTCCACTTTACCCAAAGGTTTTCAAACATATAGCGTCTAGAACTATACTTTGTACTACAAACACAGTCTCTCTTTCTCTGTATCTTGTTTTACAGCGGTTGGCATCCAGCTTAATGGTGCATTACCGCCGCCCACTACTCCAGAATGTGCACTAGACATACATTCTAAATCCCTTCACCCAATCTCACACACACACACACACACACACACACACACACACACACACAAACCGACACTTCACCCTCCCATCTTTGACCATCCTAGTATGCTATTCCTGTTTATTCGTCATATTCTATATAAAACCCCTGTACCCCTTAAAAACGCTAAAAATACCCGGACTTGTGCTCTCTCACCCATGCCCAGCAACCCTTTTAATGTGAATTCCTGCATCCCCAACTCCCTTAATTTATTTCTCATAATCTCTCTCTGTATCCCATACTTCCTGCAACACAAAACTACATGTTCTACTGACTCCTCTTCCTGACATTCCTCACACAATCCTGTCTGGTGTTTCCCTATCATTTTCAATGTTTTGTTTAATGCACAATGTCCCAGCCTTAACCTAGTCCACAGTTTGCTCTCTTCTGTTTCCACTACCTATACTAGTAACTGAAACACTCTTTTGTATTTGATATAAATGCCTCCCTTTCCCCTTCCAGTCCCATCTTTCTTGCCACATTCGGTTGACTTTTTCCCAGATTACACACTTAACCTCTGCTTTACTGATACTAATGTGCATTTCCACATTTTCTTTCTTTAACGCCCTCTTTGCCAACTCATCCACCCTCTCATTCCCCTTCACCCCTACAAACACAGTCTCACCAACGACTCATACATAATGGTTAAAACAGCTCTTTACAGTTCAAACGACCCAGTTGCAATTCCTGCCGCTGCCTGTAAGAGTTTGCAGGTTCTCACCGTGATCGCAGGGGTTCCTCCAGTTGATCCGGTTGCCGCCCCCTCCCCCCCCCCCCACCCCCCGACGACAGTCTTAAGACGTACCCGTGGGCAGGTTAATTGGTCATTGTAAATTGTCCTATGATAAGACTAAGATTAAATCGGGTGATTTTATGGACAGTGCGGCCATTATTTTTAAAATTCTCATTTAAAAAAATAAAATAATGTCACAACTCCTGCACTCAGTACATCGACTGTTGAAGGATGCCGTGGTAAACACCTCTTCACCACCCCGTGTCGCCACATTGAGCGAACTGTGCGCTTATACTCCTCGGTCCCTCTGTCCTACGACAATCTCAGACCATGAGCTGCTTGTCGCTTGTTACAGTTGTAACCCTCAGGTTGTGGCCGGTGGCCTTAGCCTATGGGAAGACAGTCTCCGGCCGCGCCAAACTTGTGAAATCTCGTTTGTGTGGATGTTACAAACCAGTACCACAAAATAACAGACAGTGCACCATATGCAGTTAAACGATTTAGCTTACGTCGGAGCTCACGGTTTCCCCGTCCTTTAGTTCTCCATTGTTTCCCGTCCTGCCCCCGCCCCTCCCGGCCCCATTCCATGTCCACTGCGTCATGACGTCTACCATCTCTACGTTCTGGTAACTTCTCTCTTCATCTTCTGCCGAGCGAAGGCCCGCGAACCTCTCGCTTTCGGCCCACAAGAAAGAAAACCACTCCTCTCGTTCGACAGGGCATATTGCAAAGTCTCCGTTATCTCTAGCCATAATCCAATCACTGCAGCTACAAAGAAGCCATTGCATTATCAGTAAAACATTTCTCACGGCGTTACACTCTACCCCTACCACATTTATTCATGCCCTCATGACTTTGACATAATTGGCCAGCCCTTCCTGCAAAACACAAAGTCCAATCCAGGTGTAAAAGGCAGTGGCACATCTCCCCAAAGCGGTAGGGGTCACACTCTGTTACCCCGGCACTACGTAGGGCAGCCTATCCTGTGGTCTCCTGATTCTGTGAAATCACCGTTCCCCCTCATCTACCTCTTCATGTTCCGACACTACTGGTGATACTTTTGGTCTACCTGGCGAGGCCTCCCCCTGCCTATCACTCGTGCCCACCTTCAACTGGGACCCTTGGCTGAGGCTCGCTTCATCCTTTGCAGGGTCCCGCTGCAACCTGGGCTTTCTACAGATAGAAGCCTGCCTGTCCACCGATTTCACGTGACTCAGCTTGAGAAGGGTTGGAAATCTCTTCCTCAATCATAGGGCAGTTAGCAAAAAGCAGCATAAACCAGACCTGGCTTTCACTGCCTTCTGGGGCAGAGCATACCACCTATCCACCACTCCCTGGGTGAAAAAGTTTTCCCTCAACTCCGTTCTAAATAGCCTACCCCTTATTCTTAAACTGTGGCCTCTAGTTCTGGACTCACCCATCATAGAAACCATAGAAACTACAGCACAGAAACAGGCCTTTTGGCCCTTCTTGGCTGTGCCGAACCATTTTCTGCCTAGTTCCAATGACCTACACACGGACCATATCCCTCCATACACCTCCCATCCATGTATCTGTCCAATTTATTCTTAAATGTTAAAAAAAGAACCCGCATTTACCACCTCATCTGGCAGCTCAATCCATACTCCCAACACTCTCTGTGTGAAAAAGCCCCCCCCCCAATGTTCCCTTTAAACTATCACCCCTCACCCTTAACCCATGTCCTCTGGTTTTTTTCTCCCCTTGCCTCAGTGGAAAAAGCCTGCTTACATTCACTGTATCTATACCCATCATAATTTTATATACCTCTATCAAATCACCTCTCATTCTTCTATGCTCCAGGGAATAAAGTCCTAACCTATTCAACCTTTCTCTGTAACTGAGTTTCCCAAGTCCTGGCAATATCCTTGTAAACCTTCTCTGCACTCTTTCAACCTTATTTATATCCTTCCTGTAATTTGGTGACCAAAACTGAACACAATACTCCAGATTTGGCCTCACCAATGCCTTATACAGCCTCATCATAACATTCCAGCTCTTATACTCAATACTTTGATTAATAAAGGCCAATGTACCAAAAGCTCTCTTTACGACCCTATCTAGTTGTGACGCCACTTTTAGGGAATTTTGTATCTGTATTCCCAGATCCCTCTGTTCTACTGTACTCCTCAGTGCCTTACCATTAACCCTGTATGTTCTACCTTGGTTTGTCCTTCCAACGTGCAATACCTCACACTTGTCTATATTAAACTCCATCTGCCATTTTTCAGCCCATTTTTCCAGCTGATCCAAGTCCCTCTGCAGGTGCTGAAAACCATCCTCACTGTCTACTACACCTCCAATCGTTGTATCATCAGCAAATTTGCTGATCCAATTTACCACATTATCATCCAGATCATTGATATAGATGACAAATAACAATGGACCCAGCACTGATCCCTGTGGCACACCACTAGTCACAGGCCTCCACTCAGAGAAGCAATTCTCTACCACCACTCTTTGGCTTCTTCCATTGAGCCAATGTCTAATCCAATTTACCACCTCTCCATGTATACCTAGCGACTGAATTTTCCTAACTAACCTCCCATGAGGGACCTTGTCAAAGGCATTACTGAAGTCCTTGTAGACAATATCCACTGCCTTCCCTTCATCAACTTTCCTGATAACCTCCTCGAAAAACTCCAATAGATTGGTCAAACATGCCCTACCACGCACAAAGCCATGTTGACTCTCCTTAATAAGTCCCTGTCTACACAAATGCTTGTAGATTCTGTCTCTTAGTACTCCCTCCAATAACTTACCTACTACCGACGTTAAACTCACCGGCCTATAATTTCCCGGATTACTTTTCGATCCTTTTTTAAACAACGGAACAACATGAGCCACTCTCCAATCCTCCGGCACTTCACCCGTAGACAGCGACATTTTAAATATTTCTGCCAGGGCCCCTGCAATTTCAACACTAGTCTCCTTCAAGGTCTGAGGGAACACTCTGTCAGGTCCCGGGGATTTAACCACTTTAATTTTCCTCAAGACAGCAAGCACCTCCTCCTTTTCAATCTGTACAGTTTCCACGATCTCACTACTTGTTTCCCTCAATTCCATAGACTTCATGCCAGTTTCCTTAGTAAATACAGATGCAAAGAAAAACTATTTAACATCTCCCCCATTTCCTTTGGTTCCGCACATAGCCGTCCACTCTGATCTTCAAGAGGACCAATTTTATCCCTTACAATGCTTCCTGCCTCCAGCGTGTCCCATCCCTTAATAATGTTATATGTTTCAATCAGAACCACCACCCCCCCGCCCCTTCCTTCTAAATTCCAGTGTATACAAGCTCAGTCGCTCCAATCTTTCAACATATGACAGTCCCACCGTCCCGGGAATTAACCTCGTGAACCTCCGCTGCACTCCCTCAATAGCAAGAATGTCCTTCCTCAAATTTGGAGACCAAAACTGCACACAATTCTCCAGGTGTGGTCTCACCAGGGCCCTGTAGAGCTGCAGAAGGACCTCTTTGCTCCTATTCTCAATTCCCCTTGTTATGAAGGTCAGCATGCTATTAGCTTTCTTCACTGCCTGATGTACCTGCATGCTTGCTTTCAGTGACAGATGTACAAGAATACCTAGATCTCCTTGTACTTCTCCTTTTCCTAACTTGACACCATTTAGATAATGATCTGCCTTCCTGTTCTTAGCACCAAAGTGGACAACCTCACATTTATCCACATTAAACTGCATCTGCCATGCATCCACCCACTCACTCAGCCTGTCCAATTCACCCTGCATTCTCATAACATCCTCCTCACATTTCACACTGCCACCCAGCTTTGTGTCATCTGAAAATTTGCTAATGTTACTTTTAATCCCTTCATCTAAATCATTAATGTATATTGTAAACAGCTGTGGTCCCAGGATTGAACCCTGCGGTACCCCACTGGTCACCACCTGCCATTCCAAAAGGGACCCGTTAATCGCTACTCTTTGTTTCCTGTCAGCCAGCCAATTTTCAATCCATCGCAGTAGTCTGCGTCCAATACCATGTGCCCTAATTCTGCCCACTAATCTCCAATGTGGGACTTTGTCAAAGGGTTTCTGAAAGTCCAGATATACTGCATCCACTGGCTCTCCCTTGTCCATTTTCCTAGTTACATCCTGAGAAAATCTCAGAAGGTTAGTCAAGCAGGATTTACCCTTCGTAAATCCATACCGACTCGGACCGATCCTGTTACTGCTGCCCAAATGTGTCATAATTTCATCTTTTATAATGGACTCCAGCATCTTTCCCACCACTGACGTCAGGCTAATCGGTCTATATTTCCCTGTTTTCCCTCTCCCTGCTTTCTTGAAAAGTGGGACAACATTAGCCACCCGCCAATCCAGAGGAACTGATCCTGAATCTATCGAACATTGGAAAATAATTACCAGTGCGTCCACGATTTCTAAAGTCACCGAATCAGTATCCCACTCAGTGGCGGGGGCCGGTCTAATCTCGCCTGCTGTTCGTCCTGCAGTTGCGCAGCGTTTCCTCAGAGTTTACTTAGTGGTGTAGGCTGCAGGTCGGGCTCTGAGTCAACCTGCACCTCTTGTCCCAAAGGCAGAAGGTGGTTCTGATGGAGAATCTTGACAGGCCCATTCCCATCCTCTGGTTTCACTTGGAAAACTGGCACGTTTGGCACTTGACTCTCCACCACATAGGGCGTAGCCGCCCAGCGATCAGCCAACTTATGCTTCCCAGGTAGCCCCAAATTCATTATGAGGACTCGCTCTTCCGGCAGGAGATGGGAGAACCTCACCTTTTGATCATACCTCCTCTTAATTCCTTGATTCTGCCTGGCTGCCGCGGCCCCAGCTAATTCATACGCTTTTTTCAACTCTCTACTCATATCAGACACATACTTCAGATAAGTCTTCGGTGGTAAGTCGCCCTCGTCGGTCCCAGAAAAAAAGGCCGACGGGCAACCTCGCCTTGCGCCGGAACATCAGCTAATATGGCGAGTACCCGGTAGCTTCATTTCATGTACGGTTGTAACAGTTGGCCAGAAGTCCAAAAATTTGACTCCATCTGCTGGCCTTGCTGATCTCCAAAGTCCTGAGCATGTCTATCAGGGTCTGATTGAATCTCTAGGGCTGGGGATCGACCAGCGGATGATTGTGAGTAATCCCCGACTTCTCGACTCCAAGCATGCCCAGTAACTCATGTATGTGTTTGCTCTCGAAGTCCCGTCTGTGATCACAATATGTTCGCCTGGAGAGGCCATAATAAATTAAACACGTCTTCCAAAACACCTTTGCCTCCGTTGTCGCCCTCTGATCATTAGTCGGGACAGCCTGCGCATATTTGGTGTAGTGATCCGTGATGACTAAGACATTCGCCGTGCTGCTGGCATCGGGTTGTACTGACACGAAGTCGATACACGCCAGGTCAAGGAGTCCCGCGCTCTGCAAATGGGACAAGGGAGATTCCCGCGTAGGCGGTGTCTTCCTCCGTGTGCATCGAGTGCACGACTTGCAGTTTTCTTCGACCTCCGGATTCAATTAGGGCCAGTAGGCCTGTGGAACAATCTATAGGTCTTTTCAACCCCGAAATGTTCAGAATCATCATGAAGTGACTTCAACGCAATTCCCATTATTTCTCTGGGAGAACCAGCACGGAACGGCGAGGTCTGTCCGGAGGCGACGTGACCCGGTATAGGATCTGGTTCCTCAACTCCAACCTGGGCCATTCTCTCAGTAATGGAGGCAAGATAGCGTGTTTCCTCTTCTCCGCCTGAGCCATGTCTCCCTTTTTGGCTGCTGACCAAATAGTACCGATGTCCGGGTCATCTCGCCGAGCAGCTGCCACTTCGCCAGAACTCAATTCCGGCAACTGGTTTGTCTTCAGAGCTGTCAGGTTACAGCAAACTTCTGGAACGGCGTCATCGGATCCCCCAGTTGATCTATCATTCGATCCTGCCCCTGCTTCCCGTCTGTCTTCACCGTGATGGCAAACTGACACATGACTTTCACCCGCGGGACAGTAAAGCTCTCCCACTCTCCGTCCCTGTCCAGCCCTGCATGCGCTCATAGCCCCCACTGTTTTCTCCTTGACACGCTGGAATTTTGCAGGTGCCTCCGATATGCCCTGGGGCATCGTTTCGAAGTGGAAAATTCCCAGGTGACATATAAATGCCATACTCTCATTGTCGGCCTCACTGACAGGGATCTGGTAATAGTCATTCCCCATGTCCAGCACACTGAACCACTTCGCACCACTCAGACAGACCAGCGCGTCTTCGATCCTTGGGACCGTATACTGGTCTGGGATAATATGCCTGTTCAGAGTCCTATAGTCCACACACATGTGTACCTTCCCTATCGTGTTTCGGGCCAGTAGGATTGGAGACGCATAGGGGATTCTGGTCTCAGTGATGATCCCAGCTTCCTTCAGCTTACAGAAATGCTGCCGCACGTCTTCCACGTCTGCAGGGGCCAGTCTCCGCGGCTGTTCTCTGAAAGGGGTGAGGTCGGTCACCCGGATAGTATAACGAGTGCACTTGGAACAACCCACATCAAACTCGTCAGTGGAAAAGACACCTCCCAGCTTCACCATCTTCTCTACCAGCCTCCTTTTCCAGCCCGGCGGCACCGGCGAGTTCCCGAAGTTGAGTGACTCAGCGGTCAGCTTTCCCCCCTTTGCCAACAGTTTCTCCCCGGTTTGTCTCACAGGGATACGAGGCATTACCGTCACCGGGGAAAAGATTCGACAGGCGCATCCCCCGCTTGAAGGTGACCTCCCTCTTCGTAGTGTCCCTGACGATCACGGCCATCGGGTTCGCCTGTACAACCCAGGGCTTCTGCAGTCCGGGCCTCACCAGTACCCCAGCAAGCACGCCCAGCTCGTCTTCGTACTCTTCCGGAGCATCCACCAAGAGGGCCTCGCCCTCGGGCATGCCGGGAAATTTGGGGTTTTACATGACTCTTGCTTCTTTCCCGGATGATTGTCTTGGTCTAGGTAAACCAGACAGTCCCTTGTCTGAACTCGTGATCCGGCCCAATGCAGCCACGCACTTCCTCAAAAGCGGCTCGCTCGAAACACCGGGTGAACGGACAATGCCCTCAGGAAGCTCTCTCCAGCTTTCTCCCTGCAGGCTCCCATGAGCCTCCTCACAACAGGAGTGTTTGTTCCCACAAAAGTGGAAACGCCGCCCTTCTCATCGGGGTCCAGACAAATCAGCACTAATGTATCCAGGGCCTCAGCCACTCCCATATCGGCCTCCCAAAACTCAGCTTCAGTACGCCGGAAGCAATTTCGCTGCCTCTCTATCCGAGATATGTAGGCAGAAAGAGCCTCTTGAATCCCACGTGACCGAACCCTTCAGATCAGCTGGCATGCAGGATCTGGTTAGAGGCTTTACCAAAGTCCATGTGGGCAACATCCCTGCTCAACTTCATCCATCCCCATAGTTCTCTTCAAAAATCTTCAAAATACTTGACAGACATGACATCCCACTGAGTGGTGCAGGCAGTGTTTTCCCCACAACCAGACGCCCCGACTGCAGCCTAACTGCAGAGTGAGGAAATTCCGATCCCAGCTGTAGAATTACCAACCTGGACTGAAGCCCGTATACCGCCAGTTCCATGTTCTTACAGACTCCTTCCTAGTATAATAACCCACACACAGACTCCCCTGGGACTCTTTGCTGTTTGTAGGATTACCAGTCTGGACTGTAGCCCGTATTCTGACAGTTCCATATTCTCAGAGACTCCATCACAATATGATAACCCGGACACAGACTCCCCTGGGAGGTATTTGCCGTGGATTGTGGAGTTCCTGCCATTTCCGATTCACAAACTGAGATGGAACTGGAACCTAATGACCCTCTGCCGGGGCCGGGGCTCAGGCTGGTTCACCGGTCTGTAGATTGTGAGAGGATGCGGATACACTTCAGCTTGACTCCAACAGCTAAACTGAGCACATTTGATCACTATGCCATTGATCTGTGGGATCTTGCCCAGCACAGTTGGCTGCTATGTTTCCCACAGTGTAACAGGAACAAACTGTTTACAATGTAAAATTATACAACAGAAAATGCTGGGAATTCAGTACATCAGGACATATCTGTGAAGGGAGAAATGGTGGAAGACCCCATGTCAGAGCTGGGGCTGCTCAAGATGCTGCCGATTTGCTGAGCGCTTCCAGTATTTTCTTATTCATGCTTTAAATTTCCTGTAACAGTAGTTTTTTCCCTCTATTTTATTGCACAAATATTAACTGATTGCAAAATGATGGGGCACCTCAAACTGTTCAACAGATTTGTGTAAATGCCACCCCACCCCTCTAATTGGTTAGTTCTCAGTTCATTCTGACCCTGGTGTAATACATTCCGTACAGTCAATGCTCACAGCATCCTTTCCTCGCACTATTATTCGGTTGCATTTGCTCCTGAGGCCACTGTCTCCACGCTGAGAGCCGGTGACCAAAGGGCGAAAAAATGTGCAATTCTTCTTGCAACACTTGCTGCAGCTCTGACTGGCTGTTACTATGGAAATGGAGGAAGGGGCTCACCGAAATTAACCGAAAAAGGAAATAACTAGTTAATCATATTCTACATGTTTAATTATGGCAAAGATACAAAGCAGCTATTTTGTAACGGTGAAACTAAAACTGCAATGGCTGATTTTACCCTGCCTCGCACTGTATTCAGTGAAAGCTCTCGTAGTTCTAGCTAACGAAAAACAAAACTATTCCTGGAAAACGCAATGATGTAAAAGGTGAGAAACAACATTTCACAATGATGGCAAAGGTTATAAGAAAGATGTTGATATATATCATTGATGTGGTGGGATACAGACTGGACAGAGATTGAACAAGATGGTTGATATATATCATTGAGGTGGTGGGATACAGACTGGACAGAGGTTGAACAAGATGGTTGATATATATCATTGAGGTGGTGAGATACAGGCTGGACAGAGATTGAACAAGATGGTTGATATATATCATTGAGGTGGTGAGATACAGACTGGACAGAGGTTGAACAAGATGGTTGATATATATCATTGAGGTGGTGGGATACAGACTGGACAGAGGTTGAACAAGATGGTTGATATATATCATTGAGGTGGTGAGATACAGACTGGACAGAGGTTGAACAAGATGGGTGATATACATCAATGAGGTGGTGGGAAGCAGGTTCCCCAGGTGCAACTCAACGGATGGGATCAGTCCCGGCATCACCACCTCATCCCCTCCTGGAACCAGAGCAGTAGGTATTGAGCGGCGGCTCATCTCGGGCGGTTCGTTGTGAAGGTCTCACAACCCGAAGCAACCCCGGTAGGTTGTGTCCAGGAAGCGGGGCGAGGCCGCTATTTCGGTGAATTTAACGGGACTCACTGCCCAACATCAGGCCACGCCCCTCGGGATCAGTCTTAGTTCTCACCTACGGGAAATTGTCGGTCTCGATCCCCCCCCCCAACTCGGAACGGGCCTTAGTACTCACCGATGGTAACGATTCATTTGCCCCGCAGACAAGTGATCCGTCCCCCGGCTCCCCGCTGACGATCCACTTCAAGACAGAACGGAAAGAAAACTACAGCCCATCCGTGGACTGTGAGTATTTGCGAAGTAATGGCCGCGTCATCAGACCGTGGGCGGGGCCTCGTAAAAAAAACGCTGATGTTGCAGATCTGCGTTGAAATAAAATCGAGAAAGTGGATCACGTGACGTGTGGAGGGTCTACCACCTGAACCGGTGACTCTGTTCCTCGCCCCCACATGCTGCCCGACCCACATTCCGCATTTTTCAATTGTTTCAATTTTACACCAGCTACATTTTTAATATTCCCTGTGTATCTTCCCCGGCCCCATTGCTCCACCCCCGTCCCCCATCCCCCGGTCTCAGAGCTATCTGTTCAATTCCCATCCCGGTCCGACACGCAACTTAGACCAAAACTGGAAATGCGCAGTTTTTATTCAAATCACCTCTGTGTTTATAAACACTGATTTCTATTTTCATTCCTCCGGGCTCACTGGACAGCAACACTGAAACACCAAGTGAGAAACAACAGGTGGCGGCCATTCAGCCCCTCAACCATGAATATGACAGCTGCTCTCACATTTCAGACACATGTTCCTGGCTGATCCTTATTTCCTCGATCCCTTCGTTCACCTCACATCTGCCGATTTCTGTTTTATTTGAAGACTATCACTGATCTTCATCTCCTCCAGGAATCAGTCTGGTGAATCTCTGTAACAAATACTCTCTAACCTCTTTGTTCATCATCTATGGAATTAATTTCCACCTTCTACAGCCCCATGTTGTCCCCACCACTCACGTCCCACCACTGTCACTATTTCCAACTTTCCACCTTCCTCATCACCTGAATCCACCTCTCACTCCCCATCTCTTTCCCCAGCCTCACCCCTCACCTCTTTTCTTCGACTATTTCCCGTCCACTCTCATTCCAGAGGGAGGGTCTCGGCCCGAAATGTTGACGGTTGATTTCCCTCCACAGATGCTGCCCGACCCACGGAGTTCCTCCGGCAGTTTGTTCTTTGATCTGTGTAACCTGTGTTAGTAGGGGCTGCAGGATTTTACTCCAGATTCCCGATATAATCTCAACAAAGCACAAATTATCGTCATGGTAATTACCATACGTAAACACGAAAAAGCCTGCAGATGCAGGAAATCCAAAGCAACACACACAAAATGCTGGAGGAAGTCAGCACATCCGGCAGTATCTATGGAAAAGAGAAAACAGTCGACATTTTGTGCAAAGAGACTTCTTCATTACTGAGGAGGGAGGGGGAAGATATCTGAATAAAAAGGTCGGGGAGGAGAAAGAGGCCAGCTGGAAGGTGATAGGTGAATTCAAGTGATGGGCAGGTCAAGGGCTGGAGAAGAAAGAATCGGAGTGTTATCAATAGGAGAAAGGGAAAGAGGGGACCCAGGGGAAGTAATAGGCTGGTGAGCAGAAATGAAAGTTCAGAGTGGGGAATAGAGAAGTGCGTGGGGGGAATTTGTTTACTGGAAGGATAATTCAATATTCATACAATCAGGTTGGAGGGAACCCAGATGGAATACAAGTTGTTGCTCCTCCACCCTGAGGGCGGTCTCATCTTGGCACAAGAGGAAGCCATCGATCGAGACATCGGAATGGGAATCAGAATTAAAATGTTTGGCTACTGCGAAGTCGTCCTTGTGGCAGATGATACAGAGATGCTCAACAAAACGGACACCCTATTTATGGCGTGTATTACCAATGTAAATGAGGCCGCATCGGGATCACGGGACACAATAGATGACCCCAGCAGATTCGCAGGTGAAGTGTTCCTGGAAGGACTGTTTTGTGTCTGAATGGAGTTTAGGGAGGAGGTGTACGGGTAGCTGTCGCACATAGGTCGCTTTCAGGAATAAGTGGCTGCAGGGAGTTTAGTGAGGAAGGATGAATGAAGAAGGGAATTGTGGACAGAGTGATCCCTGTTGAAAGAAGAGGGCGGGGTGGGAGAGAGGAAGGCAAAGATATGTTTAGTTTTAAAATCTCTTTGGAGATGGTGGAAGTTGCAGAGACTGAAGGGGTGGTAGGTAAGGACAAGAAGAACTCTATCACTATTACGGTGGTAGCAAGATGGGGTGAGCACGGACGGATGGTAAATGTGAGTGAGGACAGCATCAACGGTGGAGGGGGGACAGCCACATTCTGGGAACAGCGGAGGGAGGACAGCCACATCCTGGGAACAGCGGAGGGAGGACAGCCACATTCTGGGAACAGCGGAGGGAGGACAGCCACATTCTGGGAACAGCGGAGGGAGGACAGCCACATCCTGGGAACAGCGGAGGGAGGACAGCCACATCCTGGGAACAGCGGAGGGAGGACAGCCACATTCTGGGAACAGCGGAGGGAGGACAGCCACATCCTGGGAACAGCGGAGGGAGGAAAGCCACATTCTGGGAGCAGCGGAGGGAGGACAGCCACATCCTGGGAACAGCGGAGGGAGGACAGCCACATTCTGGGAACAGCGGAGGGAGGACAGCCACACCCTGGGAACTGATGCAGTGGAAGCAAAGAAACTGAGAAAAGGAAAGAGCATTTTACGATTGATAGGTTGGGAAGAGGTATGGTCGAGATTATCATAGGAATCAGTAGGTTTATAATTGAAGTCGGTTGACAGCCTGTCTCTCGAGATGGAGACAGAGAGAGATCAGGAAAGGACACGGACGTGTCAGAGATGGACCAGTTTATAACAAATAGCTCTTGGGAGGCTAGTATAGAGACTACAGGAGCCCTGGCAGACACGGATGTTGCTGGCATTTAAGGAACTGAGTTACAAGGGTAGATTAAACAAGTTAGAAATTGATTCCGTGAAGCACAGGAGATTGAGGAGAGAAGCTAGCAGAGGTTCCCGAACTTTTTTTATGCCATAGACCCCTACCATTAACCGTGGGATCCATGGATCCCAGACTGCGAACGCCTGCTAGTGGTATACCAAGCTGTGATGGTATAAATAGGGCGAATGAATGTAGGCCTTTGCCACTCAGATTGGATGAGATCATGGGTTCAGGGCAAAAAGTGAAATATTTAAGGGGAATCTGAGGAGAAACTACTTCACTCAGAGGGTGACACGAACGCGGATGCAGGTTCAATTGCAGCATTTAAGAGAATTTTGTACGTGTACATGGATGAGGAAGGTATTGAGGGCTATGGTCTGGGTGCACGTGGATGGGGCTGGGCAGAGAATGGCACAGAACAGATGGGCTGAAAGCTCTGTTTCTCTGCTGTAAGAGAATGAATTACATTGTGCGTCCTACACAAGTCCACTTCCCAGGAGACTTAAATCATTCCAACGAACTGTTCTAAAAACAAAACTGCAAATACAAGAAACACTCAACAGATAAAGAATATCTGTGGAGAGAAACAAAGTTAATGTTTCAGCTCCAACACCCTGTGTCGGAATGGCTTCAAACAATTTCTGAATTGATTTCAGGTTACTAACGACTTGAGTGTTTTTTTCATTTCCAGTTGTCACAGAGAGATGAAAGTGAGTGGGAATTGTCCAAACACGGTGAGAATATTGAACCAGAGGTAGAGAACCAACGATGCAAACACTGAGCAGCTCATTCCAGATACTCACTCGCTCTGTGTATTGAGATTGCCTCTCTGGTGTCTCTGATCTCCGCTTCTTTGTATCTGTGCTCTTTGGCTTTGGACTTCTCAACCCTGGGGAACAACCTTTGGCATATTTGGCTGGGCATCAAGGGCATTGCTTAGCTTTGACTGTATCAGTGACGTTCCCCTCCCTGACGCTCTAAACGATGCTTCGGGGCACGCAACTTGAGCAAGTCACGAAAGCTCCATTTCCGAGGAGAATAACTACACTTTAGAACAACAGCAGATGAAAGGATTCTTCAGAGATTCAACCCCTGTGATGCTGCCGGGCCAGAAAACACCCCAGGAGAAATACTCCGGCAGTGTGCACACCATCTCACTGATAACTTCACGACCATCGTCAGCACTTCACTAATCCAGGCTTCAAATGAGCCGGCATCATCCCTGTACCAAATAACTCTACACTTTCAGAATGAAACGACTACCACCCGGTGGAACTTTCACCAATCATCACAAAGAGTGTGAAACAATAGACAATAGGTGCAGAAGTAGACCATTCGGCCCTTTGAGCCTGCACCGCCATTCTGAGATCATGGCTGATCATCTACTATCAATACCCGGTTCCTGCCTTGTCCCCATAACTCTTGATTCCCCTATCCATAAGATACCTATCTAGCTCCTTCTAGAAAGCATCCAGAGAATTGGCCTCCACTGCCTTCTGAGGCAGTGTGTTCCACACCTCCACAACTCTCTGGGAGAAGTTGTTCCTCCTCAACTCTGTCCTAAATGACCTACCCCTTATTCTTAAACCATGCCCTTGGTACTGGACTCTCCCAGCATCTGGAACATATTTCCTGCCTCTATCTTGTCCAATCCCTTAATAATCTTATGTCTCAATCAGATCCCCCCTCAATCTCTTTAATTCCAGCGTGTACAAGCCCAGTTTCTCTAACTTCTCTGCGTAAGACAGTCCGGACATCCCAGGAATTAACCTGGTGAACCTACGCTGCACCTCCTCCACAGCCAGGATGTCCTTCCTTAACCCTGGAGACCAAAACTGCACACAATACTCCAGGTGTGGTCTCACGAGGGTCCTGTACAAATGCAGAAGGATTTCCATGCTCTTGTACTCAATTCCCTTTCTAATAAAGGCCAGAATTCCATTAGCCTTCTTCACTGCCTGCTGCACTTGCTCATTCACCTTCAGAGACTGATGAACAAGTACTCCTAGATCTCTTTGTATTTCACCCTTACCTAACTCCACACCATTCAGATAATAATCTGCCTTCCTGTTCTTGCTCCCAAAGTGAATAACCTCACACTTATTCACATTAAGCGCCATCTGCCAAGTTTCTGCCCACTCATCCAGCTTATCCAAGTCACCTTGAATTCTCCTAACATCCTCATCACATGTCACACTGCCACCCAGCTTAGTATCATCAGCAAACTTGCTGCTGTTATTCACAATACTTTCCTCTAAGTCATTGACGTAAATTGTAAACAGCTGTGGTCCCAATACCGAGCCCTGTGGCACCCCACTAGTCACCACCTGCCATTCCGAGATACACCCATTCACTGCTACCCTTTGCTTTCTATCTGCCAACCAGTTTTCTATCCATGTCAATATCCTCCCCCCAATGCCATGAGCTCTGATTTTACTCACCAATCTCCTAGGTGGTACCTTATTGAATGCCTTCTGAAAGTCAAGGTACACCACATCCACTGAATCTCCCGCATCTATCTTCCTGGTTACATCCTCGAAAAACTCCAATAGATTAGTCAAGCATGATTTGCCCTTGGTAAATCCATGCTGGCTTGGCCCAATCCTATCACTGCTATCAAGATATGCCGCTATTTCATCTTTAATAATGGACCCGCTATTTCCTCTTTAATAATGGACTCTATCATCTTCCCCACTACTGAAGTTAGGCTAACAGGGTGATAGTTCTCTGCTTTCTTCCTCCCTCTTTTCTTAAAAAGTGGGATAACATTAGCCAGTCGCCAATCCTCAGGAACTGATCCTGAATCTAAGGAACATTGGAAAATGATCACCAATGCATCCGCAATTTCCAGAGCCACCTCCTTTAGTACCCTAGGATGCAAACCATCTGGACCTGGGGATTTGTTAGCCTTCAGTCCCATCAGTCTACTCATCACCGTTTCCTTCCTAATGTCAACCTGTTTCAGTTCCTCTGTTACCCTATGTCCTTGGCACATCCATACATTTGGAAGATTGCTTGTGTCTTCCCCAGTGAAGACAGATCCAAAGTACTTATTAAATTTGTCTGCCATTTCTCTGTTTCCCGTAACAATTTCTCCCAATTCATTTTTCAACGACCCAACATTGTTCTCAACTATCTTCCTTCTCTTCACATACCTAAAAAAAAATTGCTATCCTCCTTCATATTCCTAGCTAGCTTGCGTTCATACCTCATTTTTTCTCCCCCATTGCCTTTTTAGTTAAGTTCTGTTGCTCCTTAAAAACTTCCCAATCATCCGTCTTCCCACTCACCTTAGCTCTGTTATACTTCTCTTTTAATGCTATGCTCTCTCTGACTTCCTTTGTCAACCACTGTGGCCACTTTCCCCCCTTTGAATCCTTCCTTCTCCGGGGGATGAACTGATTTTTCACCTTGTGCATTATTCCCAAGAATACCTGCCATCGCTGTTCCACTGTCTTTTCTGCTAGGATATCCGACCAGTCAACTTTGGCCAGCTCCTCCCTAATGGTTCCATAGTCTCCTTTATTCAACTGCAATACTGACACTTCTGATCTGCCCTTATCCCTCTCAACTTGCAGATAAAAACGTATCATATTATGGTCACGACCTCCTAATTGCTCGTTTACTTCACGATCAGTTATCAAATCCTGTACATTGCACATCAAGATCACTTATCAAATCCTGTTCATTGCACAGGAGGGACCAACTAGAGGGGATGCAATATTGGATCTCCTGTTAGGAAACGAGTTAGGACAAGTGACGGAAGTGTGTGTAGGGTATCACTTTGGTTCCAGTGATCATAACACCGTTAGTTTCAACTTGATCATGGAAAAGGATAGATCTGGTCCTAAGGTTGAGGTTCTGAACTGGAAGAAGGCCAATATGAAGAAATGAGAAACGATCTAGAAAGCGTGGATTGGGACAGGTTGTTCTCTGGGAAGGGTGTGATCGGTAGGTGGGAAGCCTTCAAAGGAGAAATTTTGAGAGCGCAGAGTTTGTATGTTCCTGTCAGGATTAAAGGCAAAGTGAATAGGAATAAGGAACCTTGGTTCTCAAGGGATATTGCAACTCTGATAAAGAAGAAAAGAGAGTTGTATGACATGTACAGGAAACAGGGAGTAAATAAGGTGCTTGAGGAGTATAAAAAGTGCAAGAAAATACTTAAGAAGGAAATCAGGAGGGCTAAAAGAAGAAATGAGTTTGCCTTGGCAGTCAAAGTGAAGGATAATCCAAAGAGTTTTTACAGGTATATTATGAGTAAGAGGATTGTAAGGGATAAAATTGGTCGTCTTGAAGATCAGCGTTGTCGGCTATGTGCGGAACCAAAAGAAATGGGGGAGGTCTTAAATGTTTTTCTTTTTTTTTTTTTGCGTCTGAATTTACTAAGGAAACTAGCATGAAGTCCATGGAATTAAGGGAAACAAGTAGTGAGATCATGGAAACTGTACAGATTGAAAAGGAGGAGGTCCTTGCTATCTTGAGGAAAACTAAAGTGGATAAATCCCCAGGACCTGACAGGGTGTTCCCTTGGAACTTGAAGGAGACTAGTGTTGAATTGCGGGGCCCTGGCAGAAATATTTAAAATGTCGGTGTCTATGGGTGAGGTACCGGAGGATTGGAGCGTGGCTCATGTTGTTTCGTTTTTAAAAAAGGATTGAAACGTAATCCGGGAAATTATAGGCCGGTAAATTTGACGTCGGTAGTGGGTAAGTTATTGGAGGGAGTACTAAGAGACAGAATCTACAAGCATTTGGATAGACAGGGGCTTATTAGGGAAGGTCAGCATGGCTTTGTGCGTGGTAGGTCATGTTTGACCAATCTATTGTTTTTCGAGGAGGTTACCAGGAAAGTGGATGAAGGGAAGGCAGTGGACGTTGTCTACATGGACTTCAATAAGGCCTTTGACAAGGTCCCGCATGGGAGGTTAGTTAGGCAAATTCAGTTGCTACGTGTGCATGGAGAGGAGGTAAATTGGATTAGACATTGGCTCAATGGAAGAAGCCAAAGAGTGCTAGTAGAGAATTGCTTCTCAGAGTGGAGGCCTGTGACTAGTGGTGTGCCACAGGGATCAGTGCTGGGTCCATTGTTATTTGTCATCTATATCAATGATCTGGATGATAATGTGGTAAATTGGATCAGCAAATTTGCTGATGATACAAAGATTGGAGGTGTAGTAGACAGTAAGGAATGCTTTCAGAGCCTGCAGAGGGACTTGGACCAGCTGGAAAAATGGGCTGGGAAATGGTAGATGGAGTTTAATACAGGAAAGTGTGAGGTATTGCACTTTGGAAGAACAAACCAAGGTAGAACATACAGGGTAAATAGTAAGGCACTGAAGAGTGCTGTTGAACAGAGGGATCTGGGAATACAGATACAAAATTCCCTAAAGGTGGGGTTACATGTAGATAGGGTCGTAAAGACAGCTTTTGGTACATTGGCCTTCATGAATCAAAGTACTGAGTATAAGAGCTGGAATGTTATGATGAGGTTGTATAAGGCATTGGTGAGGCCGGATCTGGAGTATTGTGTTCAGTTTTGGTCACCAAATTACAGGAAGGATAGAAATAAGATTGAACCAGTGCAGAGAAGGTTTACAAGGATGTTACCAGGACTTGAGAAACTCAGTTACAGAGAAAGGTTGAATAGGTTAGAACTTTATTCCCTGGAGGTAGAAGAATGAGGGGAGATTTGATAGAGGTATATAAAATTATGATGGGTATAGATAGAGTGAATGCAAGCAGGCTTTTTCCACTGAGGCGAGGGGAGAAAAAAAAGAGGACATTGGTTAAGGGTGGGGGGGGGGGAAGTTGAAAGGGAGCATTGGGGGGGCTTCTTCACACAGAGAGTGGTGGGAGTATGGAATGAGCTGCCAGACGAGGTGGTAAATGCGGGTTCTTTTTTTAACATTTAAGGATAAATTGGACAGCTACATGGATGGGAGGTGTATGGAGTGATATGGTCCGTGTGCAGGTCAGTGGGACTAGGCAGAAAGTGGTTCGGCACAGCCATGAAGGGCCAAAAGGCCTGTTTCTGTGCTGCAGTTTCTATGGTTCTATGGTTTCTATGGTTTCTATCCTTTCCTCCCACCATCATTCTGTTGCAGTTGCTCCTGTGGTCACTGTCGCTGCGGTAAGAAGCGGCGAATACAGAGTGATAGAAATGTGCAACAACTCTTGCAGCTCCGGAGGGCTGTTACCCTGGAAACGGAGGAAGTGGCTCGCCGAAAATAATCGAGAAAGGAAATAACAAACGCATATAATGTGCTCTAAGTTTCATTGTGACAACAATTAGCACTGCAGCCATTTTGTAATGGTGAAACTAAACTTTAATGGCTTAATGGCTCCGTTTACCTTGCCTCGTGCTGTGTTAAATTAAACATCAATTAACCGAACAAAAATACAGTTCTTGGAAAACTCAGTGAGGTAAAAGTGCAGTACAGTACTTCAGAATGAGACAATGGTTAGAAGAAAGACGGTTGACATATATATCAGTGACGTGGTGAGATACAGGTTGGAAGGAGGTTGAACAGGATGGCACAGAATGAGCAGATGGAACCAGGTGGGAGAAGGGATCAAGGACAATCACTGATGGTCCTCCAGCAATACACAGATACTGAATTAATAGTACATACTACGATATATATATATAATCCTATAAAATGTCAAAGCTATAACAAACAATAAGAACTTTCGTATATACCCTTTGCCCCTGAACGCACCACAGAAAGCATCCCATCCGGATACTTCACAACTTCCTACGGCTACTGCTCTCCGTTTGACTGCAGGAAAGAGCAGAGAACTGTGGACACAGCTGAGCACGTCACAGAAACAAGCCTCCCTTCCATTGACTCTTTATATGCTCCCCGCTGCCTCAGTGAATCAGGAAACAAAATCGAAGATTCCCAGGACCCTAGACATTCTCAATTCTCAACCACCCATCGGAGCGAAGATTAAAAAAAAACAGAAAACATACCACCAAGCTCAAGGCGGCTTCCATTCTATTGTAATAAGCAAACTGAATGCTCCCCAGCATAATAAGATGGACTCCTGGCCTCACAATGTCACGCGATGTGACTTTGCATCATATGTCTACCTGCAGTGCACTTTCTCTGTAATCATAATCCTTTGTTACTCTCTGTTAATGTTTTACCTAATATACTGCGTAACGTATTGATCTGTGTAGATGGTATAACGCAAGACAAGATTTTCACTGTACGACAATAATAAACTATTCCCCATTTTAATTATGTGGAAATATTAGACAGACTGAGCTTCAGCTCTGGAACTTCGGGAGGGCGATTTCACCGAAGTGTGCAAACTTTTGAGGAACAGACAAATGGAAAAGGCTTAATTCTCGCATTAATAGGGTTATATACCCGGAAACATTCGCTGCGCTTCGGCGGGTCGTAACAGTGGAATGGAGTCAAGAAAAAAAATGCCGACACAAAAAGAGGGAACGTCACAAATCTGGATCTCACTGCCTTGTCTGGACTGACGAAAGATAAGACTACTCATACACACGGAGCAGTGTCCCGCAAATGTGATTACCCCGTTTAACCTCCGGCTGCAAGAAAACAACAGGCCGAATGGCCGCTTCCCGTGCCCTGAATTATCTAAAACAGTTATTGACCTCAGACACTGAACCCGGCGAAGTTTGGATCCGAGACCGCGCGGGGTGAAGGAGGTAATTTTTCCCAGGTACAACTCAACGGATGAGCGCAGTCCCGGCTTCATCACCTTACCTTTTCTTCGGACTAAAGCAACAGGGGCTGAGCGGCGGCTCATCTCAGGCGGTTCCGTGTGAAGGCCCCACAACCCGGATTGACCCCGGCAGGCTCTCTCCAGCAACCCAGACCGATCCCCAGTTCGGGTGAGTTAACGGGATTCACTGCCCATCTGCAAACATGCCCTCTCGAAAAGGACTCAAATACTCACCGATGCGAACTTGACGTGCTATCCTCGCAGACAGCAATCCTACTCTCGTCTCCCCGCGACGATTCGCTTCAATAGAGAACGGAAAGAAAACCACCCACTTTCCGAGACTGAGCATGCGCAATTTGAGATCTGCGTTTTCAGAGCCGGAGTGGGGGTTTTGGAGGCAGAGCAAAGAGGTTAGAAAGGAAATCATAGATAATATAGCATACAGCATAGAGCTGTTCAAATTTTTTTTAAAAAATAACAGTAAACCGATTCCCCATTTTAATTTTGTGGAAATATTAGACAACTTTGTTTGTAGCTTTGAAAAGTGTACACATTTTTGAGACACACAGATCAATGGAAAAGGCTTAATTATCCCATAAATACTGTCGTACATTGGAAAACACCGCAGCTTGTAGCAGTGAAATGAGTCAAGAAAAATAATGCCCACCCACAGCGAGAGGGCGTGACAGATCTGGATCTCATTGCCTTGTCTGAACGGAAGAAAGATTAAACTGCATAACCACGGGAAACAAACTCACAGGTGCTGCAGATCTGCAATAAAATGGGAATGAGGAGCGGGATCACATGACCGGCTGACAGTTCCCTCCGAAACCGGTGACTCTGCTCTTCACCCCTCACACGCTGCACGACCCACCTGCCGCATTTCCACATTAATTCATATTGACACCAGATAAATTTTTAATCATTCCTCCACATCTTCCCCCTTTCTCCTCCCTTAGGGCACTGATTTACGGGTTCGGTCCCCATACCAGTCCGCCATACAGTTCACACCGAGACCGGAAATGTGCACGTTCTATTCAAATCAGTTCTATGTTTAGAAACATTAACTTCTATTCGCATTCCCCAGGCTTCACTGGACAGTGAAAGTGTACCTTCACCAAGTAAGAAACAGCAGAAGGTGGCCATTCAGCCCATCGAGCGATCAACAAGATGGTGACTGCGCTCCCATCTCAGCCACATGTTTCTGCCCGATCCTCATTTCCTCGATCCCTTCGGTCCCCACACATCTGCCGACCTCTGCTTTACGTGAGGACGGTCATGAGTCTTCACCGGCCTTCTGTGGTGGGGATTTACAGACATTCACCACTCTCGGAGTGGAGATGTTTCCCCTCATGTCAGTCCCGGACAATCCACCCCCTTTTTCATTGGTTCAACCGGTAATGATGTTGTGCATTTCAATGTGTTCACTTCTTCGTCCTCGATTCTCTAAATGAAAGGGTTATCACATTTGATCTTTCTTCACATGATGACCAGACCACTCCAGGGATCAGTCTGGTGATTCTTCATTGCACTCTCTATAACAAATACTCTCCAACCTCTGTGTTACTCCTCTATGAAATGAAAACTTTCAAAATTCTTGAAGAACTTGGCAGGTCAGGGAGCGTCTGCGGAAGAGAGTAAACAGTCGACATTTCGGACCGAGCCCCTTCTTCAGGACTGAGACTGAAGAGGGGAGATGCCTCAATTAAAAGGTAGTGGGAACGAAAGGAGGCCTTCGGAAGGGGATAAGGGAAGCCAGGTGGGTGGGAAAGTGCTGTGGATGAAAGAGACTGACAGGAGAGGAGAATGGGCAAGAGGAGAAAGTGACGGAGGAGGGGCCCATAGGGAAGTAATAAGAGGTGAGAAGAAGTAAAAGGTCAAAGTGTGGGAAAGGGGGAAAGGTGAAAATTTTGATCACCGGAAGGAGAAATCGGTATTTCTCCTGTTGGGGTCATCTACTGCATCCGGTTTTCCCGCCGTGGCCTCCTGTATATAAGTGAAACCCGACGTAGACTAGAGACCGCTTCGCCAGAAAAAAAAAAGGATCTCCCTGTTTTAATTTCACTTCTCATTCCCATTCCGACATGTCAGTCCACGGGCTTCTCTATTACCGCAATAACGGCAGACTCAGGTTGGAGGTACAACACCTTATATTCCGTTTGGGCAGCCTTCAAGCTGTCGGCATGAACATCGATTTCTCGAATTTCCGCTAATTTCCCACCCCCCCCCCTCCCTCACCATTCCCCATTATCTGCTTACCTGCCCATAACCTCCCTCTGGTGATCCCCCCCCCCTTTCGTTTTTATCCATGGTTTCTACAGTCTCATATCAGGTTCCCCCTTCCCCAGCCCTTTGTCTCTTTCGCCAATCAACTTTCCAGATCTTTGCTTCACCAATCGCTTGTGACCTTGTACTACTTCCTCCACTCCCCCACCTTTTTATTCTGACTTCTCTCCTTCCATTGCAGTCCTGAAGAATGACCTTGGCCTGAAACGTCAACGGTTGACTCTTTCCCAGGGATGCCGCCTGACCTGCTGAGTTTCTCCAACACGCTGTGTGCATTGCTATCAAAAAAGTTACTCATCAAACATCCAACTAAACTATTTTTTTGCCTACACACTGTCTATATTCTTTTGTTTTCTTCACATCAATCTGCCTATATAAATGCTCTTAAAGGCCACTAATGTATCTGCATCTGCCATCACCCAGTCAGCACATTCCAGCTATCCACCATTCTCTACGTGGAAAAGCTTGCCCCTCACATCGCTTTAAAACTTACCCTTTCTCACCTCAAATGCATGGTCTCTTGTATAAGGCATTTCAAACCTGGGAAAAAATATATTGTCTGTCTACTCCTACGTCTCAGCGATACATCAGACTCCGGCCGCAGAAGATGATCCACAAACGCCCCCAACTTCCCTCGGAGAGAACTGGATATACATTAAAAAAAACAGGACATTTACTTTAAGGTTTGTTCCGCTTTGACTGCGAGTTCGAGGCGGGACTAGAGGCGGATCAGCGGGGGTAACTCCCTCTCGGCTGATCTGATTCCACTATTGGGCCTAATCAGTGAGTGACATCGGTTTGCACCAATGGGAACCTCTCGTAGTTTGATAACCAACTGTTTCACTAACGTAAACCAGAAATGTCCTCGGGTTAGATACACTTCGTATCCGTCAAATGAAGACCTCTCGTCCCTGCAGTCTTTGTCCGCTGGGAAACTAAACACGCTGACAATGAAGACCATAGATACCCCCTTCCTCTGAAAGACAGTGAATCATTCAGAAAGCTGATCGCTGAGAGGAATTATGTTTGTTGGTCATCAAAGTTCGCCCAGAGTCGGCGGGATAGAGTTGATGTGGATATCGGGCGTCTCCCAGTGAAAGGATCGACAGCTGAACCCCCCGTTTTGTCTGCCTCCAGCCACAAGTGGCGCTGTAGTAACCTCCGGAGACGTGCAGAGGAGCTGCGGGGACCTTCGGCCACCGCTGGCGAAGTGCCGATCCCGGATTTGCTGCTGGTTCTCCTGTTCGGGCGGCTGTGAGGAAGGGTTTGATCCCAGGTTTCTGTAAATCAGGAACCGGTTGCAGTGGGAAAGGGCCGGGACCGCGCACTGCCGGATGGTTGGAGTCTCTGGGCTCTCCGGTCCCGCAGTCCCGGTTTTAGCTTTGCTCCCGTGCGTGATCTGTGGGATCGGTAAGATGTGGTTCCCAAAGCTGGGATGGGGTTTGGGATGAAGGGACTCTCTCTGTGCGTGCGGGGAGAGGTCATAGGTGGACGTGTCGGTGTGGGGTGAAAGATGTGATGGCGTAGGGGGATGTTGTTGGGAGAAAGTGGGATGACTGGACATTCCCTCACCCGGGGAGGATGGACACAGGACACGAGGTAAACAAGGGAGGATCTAGTCCATTGGATCAGACAGCTCGCGTGTCCTTTCAGGAAGCAACAATTCTCTCCTGATATTAATTATTGTGTAATTTTGCTGTTAACACTGTGTTTCTTAGAAAGCCCCAGAGTCTGGGATATCTGTCACCGTCATGGGCTGTAGGTGCAGATTGGGAAGTGGAGTTGGGTGTCGGTGACCTCTGCATCAGAGAAGGACACGGGTTTGTACAGCTTCCTGTGAGATATAAATGTCCTGACAGTGGATCCGGATCTGGTGGCATATCCAGAGTTGACAAAGAAGGGGCTGACGAGACAGAGTTCTTACTGGTCAGCAGTGGAGTGCACAGGGACTGTCTAATGGATCGTTTGGTTGGTCTGTTATGATCTCACAGATGGTGACTAAGGAAAGAGGCTTGTTGAGGAGGAGAGCGAGCCGGGAGGATACCCGGAGATCAGCAACTCAGTCAAGGTATCGGGAAAGTGACAGCGAAGTGGTTTCCTGTGTCAGGAGTATAAGCAATCTTTGCAAGTGAAGGGTTTGTGTGGAGATGCAGCTTCCCTGGAGGTGGAGGAAAGAGGACACACCAACAGGTGGAACCAGCTGTGGGAAGACATGGTTTGTCAGGTCTGACGACGAGCTGAATGTACCATAACCTTCAGACTGAATCAGAAAACCATTCGGAGGGTATTTGAAATGTCAGAAGCAGGGGAGATGTGATCACATGTGCAGAGGGCAGAGGTTGTGTCTCCATCAGACCCTCAGTGAGATGGTTCAACTTACAATGTGCAGGGATGAAAGCACAGTGTTTGGGGCTGGATTTAATCACTGATTCTGACACAGTGAGAGGGTTAGTTTTGGCGTAAGGAAGCAACATTAATGGAAGAAGACACAGGAGCTTCATCAATTGCCATTTGTTTAGCAGAACTGACAAATTTATAATATTAATAATTAATTCATAATATTCTGATTTGTAATTCCACAGTCAGTGCTTTTCTGCTAATGACTGAGCACAGAAATTTACAGAATGGGTGAAGTGGCTGCCCAGTGACTGTTCTGTGCTCAAAGTCACTGGGACGTCCCATCACTGAGCAGATATTGTCTTCTCCAGTCTGTCACTCAACGAGTTCATTGTTTACAGGAAATCACAGAACTCACAAAGAAGGGAACCCTGACAGAGTATTCCCTGGTCTTCCTCAGCCTGGTGATGGGGAAAGGCTCCCAGTCCCCGGGAGTGATGTGGGAATCCTTAGTGGAAATGAGGAATGTGTTGGCAAAGTTGGACAAAATTATGAAAGAAGTTTTGGAGCTCGTGTGGTAAAACAACACACTAAATTGAAAATCAGATTGATACATTGTAGACTTAACAATGTTATAGAGCATAGACATAGAACATAGCATAGTGCAGCAGAGGAACAGACTCTTCGGCCCAAAATGTGCTGAACCACATAAATTAGTAACCAAATGGTTACTAAACTGATCCCTTGTACCTACATAATGCCCATATCCTTCCAGTCTCTTCACATTCATGTGTCTATCCAGGTGTTTCTTAAAAGCCTCTGATGTATCTGTCTCTACGACCACCGCAGAAACGCATTCCAGCCACCCAACACACTGCGTGAAAGAACTTGCCTTGCATATCTACTTTGAGCTGATCCCCCCTCACAGTAAATGCAGGGCTTCTGGTATTAGATACTGCATTTCAATTCTGGGAAAGAGGTACAGTACTCTGTGACCAATCTATCTGTGCCTCTCATAATCCTATAAACCTCTATCAGATCTACCCTGTGCCTCCGCCGCTCCCAAGTAAATAACAAGTTTGGCCAATCACTCACTATATCACGTGCCCTCTAATCCGGACGATGTCCTAGTGATCCTCTTCTGCACCCTCTCCAAATCCTTAACGTCCATGTATAATTTGGTTAACAGAGCTGTATACAATTCTCCAGATGCGGCCTTACTAGTGTTTTATAAAGTCCAACATAACCTCCTGACTTTTGGATTCGATGCTTCAACTAATAAGGGCAGACATTCCATTTGCCGTCTGAACCCCCCGATAATCCTGCAGAGCCACTTTTAGGGAGCTATGAACTTTGACTCCAAGATCTTTATGCTCATTAACACTGTTCAGGGTTTTGCATTTAACAGTGTACTGCCTCTCTACATTTGACCCACCAAGTTACAACACCTCACATTTGGCAAGGTTAAGATCCATCTGACATTTCTCTGCCCACATCTGCAAATGACTGACAGAATATCCCACTGTATTCTGTGCCAGTCGTCGGTGCTGTACTCTCCACCAATATTGATGCAACCATGTGCATTTTCACCACGTCATTTATATATAAGATAAACTGTAGAGACCCCAGTAGAGATCCCTGCGGAATACCACTAATCCCAGACGATTACAGCGCAGTGTAGCCACTTATAGAGAGTCAGGGGAAGTCGCCAGAATAAAATGGCGGGAGCAGAGGAAAGTGGTGGATGAAGCCAGGTGAAAGGCGAAAGTCTGGCGGTGAAGGAATCTGATAAGAGAGGACAGTGGAGTACAGGAAACCGGAAGCATTTTGGGACGCCGTGTGAGATGATAGGCGGGTGAGAATAGGCATGAACCCGGGGTGGTGAATAGAAGAAGAGCGCAGAGAGGGGAATCTTTTTTTTTCTCGACGTTCATGCCACCAAGTTGGCTACCTAGACGGAAAATAAATTGTCGCTCCTCCGTCTTGAGGGCAGCCACACTGTGGCACAAGAGGAAACCATGAGCCGAAAATATCGGAATAGGAATGGGAATGAGAATTAAAATGTTTGAACGCTGGGAAGCTCTGCTTTTCATGGATGGAGCGATGGAGCTGAACGAAATGAGACCCAGTTTATCACAGGTCTCAGCAACGTTGCGAAGGCCGCGCCAGAAGCCCCAGACACAACAGACGACCTCAGCAGATTCGCAGGGGAGGTGTTGCCTTACTTGGAAGAACTGTTTGGGTCCCGGACTAATGGTGAGGGAGGAGATGAATGTGCCGTTGTGGCGCTTTGGGTGCCTGCAGGTATAAGCGCCGTGAGGGAGATCGGTGCGGAGGGCGAAGGAGACAGGGGTTCATGGAGGGAGCGATCCCTGCGGAAAGCGGAGAGATGGGGATGGGAGGTACTGATATCTTTGTTGGTGGCATCGCTGTAAAAGTGGGGTCGGCCCGTCCACACTCACCAAGTCTCCCGCCAGTTTAACGGCGATGGAGTTCCTCTTGCTGTTACCTACCGCTCCATGGCGTTACAACCCTAAAATTCATAACTTCCGATTTCCACCATCTCCAGACAAACTTATCGTTACCTCTCCATCACCGCCCCCGTCCCCCAACCACGCTCCGCTTTCCACAGGGACGGCTTCCTTCGTTATTCCGTTTTGTTTCCGACCCTCACCATTCACCTCCCTGCCGGCGCTTACCCCTGCAAGCGGCCACAGCGCTACACCTGTCTACCCAACTCCCACATCACCACCAGTCTTTGTCCCCAAACAGCACTTTCAGATGAGACAACAATTTGCCAACGAATCCACTGGGGTAGTCGGCGTGTGCAATGTTCCCGAAGCAGTCTTCTCTACATTGGCAAGACCCATCGTTAATCGGAGGACCACTTCGTCGAGCCGCTCAGCCCCAACCGCCGAAAACAGATCTTCCCGCAGGCCAAGCATTTAAATTCCGATTTCTGTTCCTGTTCTGACATGTCGATCCTCAGCTTCCTCTCGTTCCACGATGAGACCATCCTCAGGATGGAGGAGCAACATCCTGTATGTTGTCTGGGTAGCCTCCAACCTAATGGCATGAATATCGATTCTCCTTCCGGTGGAAAGAATGATCACTTTTCCCCTTTTGTCCTCTTCCCGAATCTGGCCTTTTACCTCTTCTCACCTGCCTATCACCTCCTCGTCAGTCCTCCCCAGCTTCCCTTTCTCCTGTGGACCATTCTCCCGTCCAATCAGATTCCTTCCTCTCCATCGCTTTAGTTTTCCTGCCCACCAGGCTTGACCTATCACCGTCCAGCTATCCTTCCCCTCCTCCGTTACCTTTTCATTCTGGCGTCTCGCCACTTCGTTTCCGGTCCTGAAGAAGGGTTTCGGCCCCACACTTCGGCTGTTTATCCATTCCCATAGATGCTGCCTGACCTGCGGAGTTCCTCTCGCAGTTTGTTTGTGTCGCTTTTAGTATTTTTGCTGTGAGGCATCGTGACGGAGGGTGCGAGTCAAACGTGTTATTACAATGTTTTTGAGCCATTGATGCCTCACTGCGTTTCAATAATGACGTTGAATTAAAAACCGGGTGACCCATAATGTCCCGGTTATCAATGACTCCGAAAACCTGTACTCAGATAAAGCGATTTAAAGGCCAGGAGCTTTCCATCCTTACAGCTACAAACACCTGGAACTCGTTACTCTCATAAACGTCAAGCTGTCATTGCTCTCACGATGTCATTTTGAGATGGTCATTGGTCTAATGATTCATTAGTAGATTTGTAGGTCTACAGTGTTGAATTTATCTTTCAGCTTTGTGGCTCCGATTTGTGACTATCTCATTAACGAGCTGTATGTTATGAGGAAGTTTATTAGGTCGTGGTGTTTATAACACCAGAACTTTCAATGTGTTTTAACAGCAATATTGCAATGTGTTCCATACTTATTTTGTTTACCTTCGTACGTTTCCAGTGTTAAAATTTGGGGGTTATACCGCAGCATGTATGTGGTTCTAGTGTACTGTGTGCGATGCATTCGAGAGGCTACCGAGTGTTTCAGCCTCATTCACGAAATGAACAAAGTTGCAGATGACAATAGAGGAGGTTGGTCGGGATCCTCAGGGAAGAGTGAGGGATATGACGTGTTGAAACTAGAGAGTTGTGTCCATCCATCCAGGGAGAATTTGGAGCGACACGGATAATCATTGGACAACATTTCGACCTCCTTCTGGAAAGCAATAGAGAAGGACACTGGTCACATAGACCATCAGTGTCGAATCCTTTTCACAATGAGTGCCGGAGGAGAGTTCAACACCTCCTTCATCTGCTCCCTGAGCTTAGTCTGACAGACGAGGTAAAGAGCACAGATGTTGCAGCATGGAGCACAGTTCATTGAAAAATGAAGGTATCTTCAAACAATGTGGGACGCCCACTGTATCAGTCATCCTGTTCCCGATAGCCATCACCGATACAATGCCCATACAGGGTGAAATTTTCCGAGACGATCAGTAGTAAAACGAGGGACTTCCTGCTACTCCGCACCTCCGGGTCCCTGGAACTCTGACCATTGCTGGGACCCTGGAGTCAGCGGTGGACTCTACTGGCCAGTAGAACGATGGTGATGGTGAAAGCATTGAGCAGGGTAATAACAACAAATGGGGTAATAGTGATGGTGATGGTGAAAGGATTGAGCAGGGTAATAACAACGAATGGGGTAATAGTGATGGTGATGGTGAAAGCATTGAGCAGGGTAATAACAACGAATGGGATAATAGTGATGGTGATGGTGAAAGCATTGAGCAGGGTAATAACAACGAATGGGATAATAGTGATGGTGATGGTGAAAGCATTGAGCAGGGTAATAACAACGAATGGGGTAATAGTGATGGTGATGGTGAAAGGACTGAGCAGGTAATAACAACGAATGGGGTAATAGTGATGGTGATGGTGAAAGGACCGAGCAGGGTAATAACAACGAATGGGGTAATAGTGATGGTGATGGTGAAAGGACTGAGCAGGGTAATAACAACGAATGGGATAATAGTGATGGTGATGGTGAAAGCATTGAGCAGGGTAATAACAACGAATGGGATAATAGTGATGGTGATGGTGAAAGGACTGAGCAGGGTAATAACAACGAATGGTGTAATACTGATGGTGATGGTGAAAGGACTGAGCAAGTAATAACAACGAATGGGGTAATAGTGATGGTGATGGTCAAAGCATTGAGCAGGGTAATAACAACGAATGGGGTAATAGTGATGGTGATGGTGAAAGGACCGAGCAGGGTAATAACAACGAATGGGGTAATAGTGATGGTGATGGTGAAAGGATTGAGCAGGATAATAACAACGAAATGGATAATAGTTGAAAAGACTGAACGAAGGACATCCAGTACAGTGACACCTGAAATTGCCAACTCCGCAGGCAAGGCCACCCTATGTTAGAAGAAGAATATATATCTTGGACCATGAAGAACCAGAAAATGTTCTTTAAACGACTCAGTGAAGCCACAAAGATCAGAACCACAGGCGTCGTCCTCCCAGTTCAATACTAAGCGTTTAGATCCTGGAAGCAAATGCCCACAAATCTGGTCTGGTTGGAAAGTGGAGATAGTAGACATGAGATTATTTTACTAGTGACTTTTGTGGTTAGACACAAGAACGGTGGCTCTTTTGATTTAAAGCAAATTAAATACGTATTTTAAGCAACATACTTGGGATTATGGTGATATAAATACTTGTTTTGATTTATGCAATTTACTTTGTTTATTTGAGCGTGGTTTATCGGAGGATGTAAGTAGTTGTGCGTTGTGTGTGCTGGGTCGGAGAAACGTTGTCTCGTTTGTCGGTGTGCAAGTGTGCAGTTAAATGACGACAAAATTAAGTTGACTTGAATAAGTGCTGGAGGAAGCTAAGAAATCAACCTCTAAACCTCACCCCCGCAAAAAAGAGCCCACTTGACCCGCAATAGAAGGCGATTTTGGATTCCCCAGTGGAGAAATGATAATGACAGAGACAACGTTACCAATAGAAAGTGGTTAAAGGGGAGAATGTAAGGCTGCCAATGTGGGGCATCCCGTTAGCATAGTGATTTTGGAGAGGTTACTATGTGCACACAGAAAACAGGAGAAAATGAAACTTTATATCCCGTTTCCTTGACACATGGGAATCATCTGCTGGTACAGACTTGCAGAACAACTCTGCGCTAGCAGTACAAACGGAAACTGCATAACGACATTTATCAGAGATTAAGGGAGCTAGGGCTTTACTCTTTGGAGAGAAGGAGGATGAGAGGAGACATGATAGAGGTATACAAGATAATAAGAGGAATAGATAGAGTGGATAGCCAGCGCCTCTTCACCAGGGCACCACTGCTCAATACAAGAGGACATGGCTTTAAGGTAAGGGGTGGGAAGTTCAAGGGGGATATTAGAGGAATGTTTTTTACTCAGAGAGTGGTTGGTGCATGGAATGCACTGCCTGAGTCAGTAGTGGAGGCAGATACAGTAGTGAAGTTTAAGAGACTACTAGACGGGTATATGGAGGAATTGAAGGTGGGGGCTTATATGGGAGGCAGGGTTTGAGGGTCAGCACAACATTGTGGGCCGAAGGGCCTGTACTATGCTGTACTATTTTATGTTCTATGTTCTATTATCAAAGACCGCTTATTCTGACATGCCGGCCTCTGATACATTCCTATTGTTCCGCCCGATACACTGAAACATCTCAGCCGAGCAATCACCAAAAGGTTCTTTCCGTGCTTAAAAGAGCAGGGACTCTTTCTTTTACCGGACACATCTATTATCGTCCAGAGGGCATAGTGGCAGAAGTGTTTTTGAGTGAAGAACAGAATGAGCGATTTAAATTGCCAAACCTAACCTCTCATATCACTGGAGCCATCAAACTCCCCGCAAATCCTGAACTACTTGGACCCGTGCTTCAGACTTTACAGGAGTTAAACTCACGCAGTGTATAACTCTGCCTAATACTAATGCTACCCGGCAACTTCATTCCGCTCAGGCTGGTTGAATAACATTTGCCCCTTACATCGATAAAACTAAGTTTGACCTGTCAGTTCGTCCTGCTTTGCCTGAGCATATTGCACAATTGTTGTTATTGAAGATACCTCCCTCCCTGTGGGCGATAAACAAAGATCATGTGGAACTTGTATATTCCGCCCCGCCTCACGAAGACCAGTGCTATACGATCCTCTGTACGGCAATATAATTTGTCACCGGCGGCAGGAGAATTTATCCAGTCTGTCATTGAATCAGGAAGGTCTGGTACCAACCTGTAGTCCCTGTAATTCTCCTAGTTTACCAGTTCCGAAAGCAGGTCGTGATAATGAGTGACGATTTGTACAAGAACTAAGGGCTATTAACAAGAAAGTTGTATACCTCTTCCTCCCACCGTAGCCAATACTAACGTCATCTCCATATTCCTGCCGCATCTGCATGTTTTTTTTTCTGTTATAGACCCTGTTCTGCCTTTTTCTCCATCCCTTTACATAAGGGTAGTCAGCATTTGTTTGCTTTCACTTACAGTGCTGGACAGTGATCTGGGACCAGGTTGCATCATGGGTAAACTGACAGCCCCTGGGTTTATGCCGCAGCGGTCATAGGAGATTTAAACACCCTCCGGTTGCCAGGGCAAAGTAGAATTTTACAAAGTGCCGATTATCTGCTTATTCTCTCCCCCGTCCCCGTTAATTGTGAAAAAAATATTGTTGCTTTATTGACAAACCTGGCTGAAAAAGGACACAAAGTATCCCTCAATAGACTGCAGCTTTGTCAGCCCACTCTACAATATTTCGGACACACGCTTTCTCAAGGAACAGAGCAACTTACCAAAGAACGAATTGCCGCTTTTATTAATGCACCGCCTCCCTGCACCCGAAGTGAAATGCATCCCGTTTTGGGAATGGCCAATTATTGTAGACATTGTATTCCTGAAGATCGAATGATGGAGTCTCCTCTTCGACGAGCCTCATTACCGAACATGTCTGCCGAAATACAGTGGACTCAGGAAATGAACACAGCCTTTAAAGCTCTTAACACCGCTTTGTCAACCCTCCCTGCTTTGGGCATATCTGACTATCCAGCTCTTTTCCAATTAATTGTAAATGAAGAGCAAGGATTTCATTAAAACCTGTGTGGATGAGTGTATGCCTGCTAAATCTTACTGATGAAGGGTCTAGGACCTGACCTGCTGAGTTCTTCCAACGATTTTTTATGTATTACTCTGATTTCCAGCTCTGCACATTTTCTCTCGTTTGTGATGAGACAGACGGCAATTAACGAAAGAAGGACATGAGCTGCATACAGACAACACAGTCAACCCCAGGTTATTACCATCTGTGGAATGAGATGGACTAGTCATTTAATCTTATCAGGAAGTTATGCTGTAGTCCGTAAGCCACTCAATCTGATTGGGTTTCAATGAGCCAAAACTGGAATGAACGTTTGGCAGTGTGGAGGATCAATAGACAATAAACAATAGACAATAGGTGCTGGAGTCGGCTATTCGGCCCTTCGAGCCAGCACTGCCATTCACTGTGATCATGGCTGATCATCCACTATCAGTATCCAGATCCTGCCTTATCCCATAACCCTTTGATTCCGCTATCTTTAAGAGCTCTATCCATCTCTTTCTTGGAAATATCCAGAAACTTGGTCTCCACAGCCTTCTGGGGGTAGCGCATTCCATATATCCACCACTCCCTGTGTAAAAAAGTCTTTCCTCAACTCCGTGCTAAATGGCCTACCCCTTATTCTTAAACTGTGGCCTCTGGTTCTGGACTCACCCATCGGGCATGCTTCCTGCCTCCAGCGTGTCCAATCCCTTAATAATCTTATATGTTTCAATAATATCCCCCTCAGCCTTCTAAATTCCAGAGTATACAAGCCCAGTCGCTCCAATCTTTCGACATATGACAGTCCCGCCATCCCGGGAATTAACCTTGTGAACCTACGCTGCACTCCTTCAATAGCAAGAATGTCCTTCCTCAAATTTGGAGACCAAAACTGAACACAATACTCTAGGTGTGGTCTCACCAGAGCCCTGTATAGCTGCAGAAGTACCTCTTTGCTCCTATACTCAATTCCCCTTGTTACGAAGGCCAGCATGCCATTAGCTATCTTCACTTTTCTGCTGTACCTGATCAAAGGGATCTTGAGGTCCGAGTTCATACGCCACTCAAAGCTGCTGCGCAGGTTGGCTGTGTGGTCAAGAAGGCATACAGTGCCTTGCCCTTCATCAACTGTGGGACTGAGTTTAGGATCCAAGAAGTAATGTTACAGTTATATAGGAACTTGTTCAGACTCCACCTGGAATACTGTGCGCAGTTCTGGTTATCACACTACAGGAAGGATATGGAAACTATTAAACAAAGGTGCAGAGGAGATTTGCAAGGATGTTGCCTCGATTGGGGAAAATGCCATATAAGAATAGGTCGAGTAAATTTGGCCTTTTCTCCATGGAGCGACTGAAGTTGATTGGTGACCTTATGGAGGTGTATAAGATGTGAGGGACATTGATCGTGTGGATAGTCAGAGGGTTTGTCCCAGGGCTGAAATAGATAACTCGCGGGGGCATAGTTTTACGGTGCTTGGAAGTAGGCGCAGAGGAGATATCAGCGGTAAGTTTGTTACATCGTGAGTGGTGAGTGCGTGGAATGGGCTTCCCGCAACGGTGGTGGAGTCAGATACGACAGAGCCTTTTAAGAGACTCCTGTATGGGCACATGGAGCTTGGAAAACTAACGGGCTATGGGTAATCGGAGGAAACGTCTAAAGTAAGTACACGTTTGTGGAGTAGGTTTACTCCGTCTGCATGTTTCTAAGGCTCTTGGAATTGAGACTGTTATTGCGTTCACGTGGTGGTCGGAGATGGGATTTAATACTTCCGTATCATTGCAAATATTATTAATTAGAAATTGTTGAGTTACTAATAACTGGCCCATGGTGCGCAAATCTATTCTGCGCTCGAATAGTTACCCGTCGTGTCAACTTCCGTCAAACCTCGAGCGAGAATAATCACAGCTGATCGGTTGCAGGACAGACATCAGCGAGACGGAACTGGAAATGCAACAGAGGGAGTAGTGTTCCGTCAGAAAGCGGTACAGCACCTTGTAAAGTAATTCAGCGGCATTTTTTTTGGCTTGCCGCATCAGATAATCAATGTAAAAGGTACACTGTTCTAATCCTCAGACACGAGGTATCTGACCTTTTTATTTACCCTTGTGATGAACGGTAAGCATAGATGACTGAAATATTAATGAATATTTTAACCCACCGTATCTTACAAGCTGAGCGTCTCCGGTAATTTATGTTTCAATTCGAATTTCCAGTATCATTCTTTTTCACCAAAAATCGATTATACTTTCAGATAGAACTGAGTTAGTTCAGAGAGAGAGCGAGAGAGAGGGGGAGAGAGAGAGGCAGAGAGACAGAGAGAGAGAGAGAGAGAGAGAGAGAGAGAGAGAGAGAGAGAGAGACAGAGAGAGAGAGAGAGAGAGAGAGAGAGAGAGAGAGAGAGATCAAGGGAAATTTTCCCGTGGCTTTGGAAGTTCTCTGAAGTTTTGCGTGCATTTATTATCAGTGTAGATATATGTTCCTACCTACTGCAATGCGGATTATTTTGTTCAGTAGAGCATCAGACAGGGAGAAGCATAGCACAGAAGGAGAGGGAAGGAAACAGACTCTCACGCGTCCTTGGGATGGGAACAGAGATGCAGACGGAGTTATGCGCGGACAAAGAGGGAGCAGTCGGCAGATGGAGACAGAAGTTAAAAAAAAAGAAAACAAAAACACATTTGAGCCGCTATGTTGCAGTCGGAACATGTCTCCCTCATGGTGAAACTCACCAATCTAAACTGGTGTAATGTATCAGTGTGGGAGAAGAACTAAGCGGGGGTGTTTATGGGGGATCACGTGCATCCTGAGAGAGATTGTGAATAAAATACTGGGAGCGTCACTAACAGAGAGAATCAGAAACAGTGGAGAGGATGGAGAGAAAAGACCGGATCCATCTTGACTGGACAATCCCGGAGCAAAACGCTGTGACCATCACCTGAAGGAAGAATGAGAATAACGGAGAGAATGAAAATAAAACGGGAGGGACTTGACTGGACCGTCCCGGACAGTTTCCGAGTTCTACAGAGCGTCCATCGGGGTCAATTACAGCTGCGATGATCCTTACACATTTGACATGAATGTGATGAGGGGCAAATGTCATTTCTACAGTATAGACAGCGAGTGAAATATATCACCACTAAATGCACGCGTATTTCAGAGCGCTCAGTTGTTAGCCGTGGTTCTGCCTATCGGCAAGTGGATAGCTTATAGAGGAAACATGACGATTGATTTAATTCCATTGCAGAAACCAGCTGGTTGCTCTATGATTTAACGAATTTGGGTAACAGTTTCAGCGGGTATTTCACCGCGTTCTTCAGCTGCTGTCTGAACTTGCTCTGAGTCACGGCGTAAATACACGTGTTGCTGCAGGAGCTGAGGATCTGCAGCATCGTCGCCGCGGACTCTGCGATGTAAATCGGATCAATGTCCGAATAAACGGTAATGTTTGCAATCCGTCGGTAGATATCAAATACCAGCCGCGTTAACCATAGGAATATAAAACTACCGGTTATACTGAATAGCAAAACGACCGATTTCCTGCGGTTCTCCATCTCCGGGTCCTTGTCTTCCTTTCCGTTGCTGCGGCCCCGGAGCCCCCTCCGGACTTTACTGGCGGAAAAGATCCGTCTAACTGTCAGAGAATTGAACAATAAAATCAGAATAAATGGCAGACAAGGCATGAAAATGCGATGAATAATCTGAAGTGCGGCCCACGAGGGGGACGTATAGAAGCTCGCTTTGGTCAAGCAGCCATAGGAAACTCCATTAATTATCAACGAAGACTCAAATGTAAAGTAGAAAGGGATACTTTCCAAACACCCCAGCACACTGACTGTCCCGATAACCACAGCCGCCGTTCTTTCGGTACAATATTTTGTTTTCAGCTTTTCACAACAAATGGCCACAAATCTGTCAAAGGTGAACGCGATTGTCAGCCAGACAGAGACCCCGGTGCTTGCTAAAAGTAGACAACAAACGACCCTACAAACGGGAGTCCTATTGAGAATAGAATACTTAAAGTATATGTAAACAGTCCATTTCAGCAGAGGGTCAGAGATAACGACCAGGAGATCGGCTGCTGCCATTCCCAGCAGGTAGCGAGTGATACATTTGGAGAGACCGCACTTTCCTCGGGCCAGGATGACAATCGCCACTACGTTCACTGCAAGAGGGAGGGAAGGAAGCAGAGAAATTACTGACTAGTCAGGGAAATAGAGCAGCAGTTTGTCAGAATCTAATTAGACCTTATATTATTTTTCTTCCAAGGTGGAAACCGAACCCAAAACACATGAAGCCGCTGACAGTGCGCATTATCGGCGCGACACAGAATTTGCCGCGAGTTTTGTAAATGGGTTAAGTCTGGGGGAATTTCCAAAAGCGACAGGATAGCGGCTTAAGTGCCCCCTCGGCGCAGTAAGGGATTGACATTAAATATCAGCATCATTGCCTCTGAGCAGAACAGGAATGAAATGAAATCCACATCTGCACTTCCTTCTGCTCACATCTCTAAAATAAATGTGCCTTTCGCGTTGTCCCATCACCCAGTGACGCAATTCACAGGCAGCTCCTACCGACAGAACTACAGAGGGACGGCTGGTTCCCACACATGTAGTGCAGCCCGGTGTCCTCGTGTGCAGACATTTCAATTCACAGTTATTCCATGACATCCAGGCAGCATAAGGAGGCACCTTGGCTTCAATATGCAACGATGTCTGCGGCTAAAGCAATGGGATTAATATAGTCAGCGCCTTCCGCCCATGACTGAAATGCGGGCACTGGACAGGTGTCTGTGGAAACAAGTAGCGAGAGAAACACTTCAGCACATCGGAATGAACTCTCAGTTTCTGCTGTTTGCAGGCGTGGCAGCGGCTTACCGGGAATTCCAACGGCTGAAATAACTGGGTGGTAAATGTCTTCAATCCGCCAGATTACCGGATATCCCATTTGAGTGAGGCAGTGAACGCTATTGCTCTGAATTCCACAGCTCGACAAGACACTCTGGACTGACGTACTGCAACAGGCTCTGATTTATACCGGGGATCAATCTCCAGTGACAAGGTCCCACCTCTGCCCATTGTTACTGATCAAACAAATTACATCACCGGCAGTGTCTCAGCTTCAAATGCTGTGGGCATGTAACACGAACACGTCAATACCATTAACATTAACTCAGTCAGATCCCACTGCGTCATTCCATCCAATGCGCAATGAGACCAGCAGGTGAACAATAAGTGGCTTCATTCACAAAGTTTACACAGTTGTATTGGCAGTGGTCAGGACTGCTCTTATTTTCCAACCAGAAACTTTCAATGTGGTTCTCTTTCCACAAGCATTCCGGAATCGATGTTTCCAGCATTTGCGGCAATTTTCACTGTCACGCCTGCTGTTTCATCTACAAATAAATCCCGTTTCCCCTCAGTATGCTCTGGATCCGGGGACACATGAAAACCCCTCTCAGTCTCCTCCTGCTGAACTCAGGTCAATGTCATTCACTTTGTTCTTTTCATTCAGCAGCTCCACTTTGGCCTGTCAGCTATTCAACCCACCCCATCCCGTCCCACTATGTGCCACCATATAAAACATACCCGCTGTGTACACAGTGAACACAGACACTCTGTCCAGTTCTCCATCAGGTATAAAACATATCCGCTGTGTTCACGGACACTCTGTCCGGTTCCCCATCAGATATAAAACATACCCGCTGTGTACACAGACACTCTGTCCGGTTCCCCATCAGATATAAAACATACCCGCTGTGTACACAGACACTCTGTCCGGTTCCCCATCAGATATAAAACATACCCGCTGTGTTCACAGACACTCCGTCCAGTTCTCCATCAGATATAAAACATACCCGCTGTGTACACAGACACTCTGTCCAGTTCTCCATCAGACATATAACATACCCGCTGTGTACACAGACACTCTGTCCGGTTCTCCATCAGATATAAAAAATACCCGCTGTGTACACAGACACTCTGTCCAGTTCTCCATCAGACATATAACATACCCGCTGTGTACACAGACACTCTGTCCGGTTCTACATCAGATATAAAACATTTACACTGTGTACACAGACACTCTGTCCGGTTCTCCATCAGATATAAAACATACCCGCCGTGTACACAGACACTCTGTCCAGTTCTCCATCAGATATAAAACATACCCGCTGTGTACACAGACACTCTGTCCGGTTCCCCATCAGATATAAAACACACCCGCTGTGTACACAGACACTCTGTCCGGTTCCCCATCAGATATAAAACATACCCGGTGTGTGCACAGACACTGTGTCCGGTTCTCCATCAGATATAAAACATACCCGCTGTGTTCACAGACACTCTGTCCGGTTCTCCATCAGATATAAAACATACCCGCTGTGTACACAGACACTCTGTCCGGTTCACCATCAGATATAAAACATACCCGCTGTGTTCACAGACACTCTGTCCGGTACCCCATCAGATATAAAACACACCCGCTGTGTACACAGACACTCTGTCCGGTTCCCCATCAGATATAAAACATACCCGCTGTGTACACAGACACTCTGTCCGGTTCTCCATCAGATATAAAACACACCCGCTGTGTACACAGACACTCTGTCCGGTTCCCCTTCAGATATAAAACATACCCGCTGTGTACACAGACACTCTGTCCGGTTCCCCATCAGATATAAAACACACCCGCTGTGTACACAGACACTCTGTCCGGTTCCCCATCAGGTATAAAACATACCCGCTGTGTACACAGACACTCTGTCCGGTTCTCCATCAGATATAAAACATACCCGCTGTGTACACAGACACTCTGTCCGGTTCACCATCAGATATAAAACATACCCGCTGTGTTCACAGACACTCTGTCCGGTACCCCATCAGATATAAAACATACCCGCTGTGTACACAGACACTCTGTCCGGTTCCCCATCAGATATAAAACATTCCCACTGTGTACACAGACACTCTGTCCGGTTCTCCATCAGGCCTGGACGGCATCGGTGTTTACGTCATTTGATAAACTTCCCCAGTATAATACTTATTTTCGATTATCTGAAGTCCAGAGATTGCCATGGTTCCGTCCATCTCTTAAACTATCTTCTCCACATCTGTTGTATCTGTATATGCGTGTGTGTGTGTGTGTGTGTGTGTGTGTGTGTGTGTGTGTGTATGTGTGTGTGTGTGTTTATAGATTAAGAACCTATTGTACATCCTATATAGCAAAGGAATAAAATTTCCAACTAGTGCCGTGGATCTTGAAGCGGTGAAGTAACGGAGAAAGGCGCTGCTGAATCTACCTGAGGATCAGTTGGAGGCTGAAATACTGTGGCGTTTAATTAGCTGTAGGAATATAATGGGCTGATAAGGCTGCCATTTCCTGGCCTGTGGGTTACGAGCACCACCATCAACACGTTTATGTCCAGTGTAAATACTGGCATGATATTTTCGATCATGTATAGATTCAGCTCCGTAAACAAATGTCTTCATCTCCTGCTTTAACATAAAATAGCTGTGTACTCGGGATTACCTCCACAGTGTCCTGCTAGAAAGTAATGTAATACTGCCAACAATGGCCACACACCAAATAAGTTTAAATTAGAAACTATTATCACCACACACACAGACACACACACACGCACACACACCCCCCTCACACTCAGAAACATACACACTTTCTCCATCTCTCTCTAGAACACACAATTTCCTCTGTCTCTCACACACACCCTCCATCTCTCTCTCTCTCTCTCTCTCTCTCTCTCTCTCTCTCTCTCTCTCTCTCTCCTCAGTTATTCACCGATGCCCCTGCTCATGCCTTTCTATCCCGTCACTGAACGCGTTAAACAATATATTTCACGGTTGGGTCTGTATATCGATCAAGGAGCAGAATAAAACCCGAAGTGGCATTGAAACAGTCACAGGTCCATGTTACAGAAACAAGAGATATTCACAGCAGAATGAGAGAGAAAAAAAACAACGACAACGAGTTGGGAGAACATGGAGTAATAGCTCTGTCTGCTGGCGAGAAAAGGATTCAGGATGCAATAGGTTTCAGGCAGATAATCAAGAAAGGAGTAACATGAAATTCACGTAAATCACGGATTAGTGAGACAGAACGACAGCGGTGCAGAGACAATCAACAAATGGGAGACATTCAGTCGGATAATACGAGAGTGTGTTTTCAGTCTCTACCTGCTTGTCGCAGGTATAGTGCGGTTCATACAGAACCCACCGGTCTCAGCGCACTGTGAGAGTGTGGGGTTCATTCTGTAGATATCAGACCCTGTTACTGACTGAGAGGGAGTGGTTCGGTAGTTGTCACTCTCTGGTTCAGTTGGAGTGTATGCATTTCATTCTGTATCTGTCAGTCTCTGCTACAGTGTGAGAGTGTGGGTTTCATTCTGTATCTGTCAGTCTCTGCTACAGTGTGAGAGTGTGGGTTTCATTCTGTATCTGTCAGTCTCTGCTACAGTGTGAGAGTGTGGGTTTCATTCTGTATCTGTCAGTCTCTGTTACGGTGTGAGGGTGTGGGTTTCATTCTGTATCTGTCAGTCTCTGTTACAGTGTGAGAGTGTGGGTTTCATTCTGTATCTGTCAGTCTCTGTTACGGTGTGAGGGTGTGGGTTTCATTCTGTATCTGTCAGTCTCTGTTACAGTGTGAGAGTGTGGGTTTCATTCTGTATCTGTCAGTCTCTGCTACAATGTGAGAGTGTGGGGTTCATTCTGTATCTGCCAGTCTCTGCTACAATGTGACAGTGTGGGTTTCATTCTGTTTCTGTCAGTCTCTACTCAAGCATTAAGTGAGTCGTCTCAATCCTGTACCTGTGAACCTCTGGTTCAGTCTGAGCGTGTGTATTTTTATCTCCATTTCCCGCTTCTCCTCAAATCTAGTAAATACTCTTAAAATAGATTTTGTATTCCGTGAGCTATTTTTAAAAGAAGAGTCTTCTGCAGATGGTTTGTAAGACAATGAGACCATAAAATATAAGAGCAGAAGCAGGCCATTCGGCCCATCGAGTCTGTTCCGCCATTCAATCATGAGCTGATCCAATTATTCCAATCATTCCAGCTCCCCTGCTTTCACTCCATATCCTTTGTGCTCTGGCTAATCAAGAACCTATCTATTTCTGCCTTAAATACACCCAATGACTTGGCCTCCACAGCAAATCGACAGATTTACCACGCTCTGACTAAGATAGTTTCTCCTCATCTCAGTTCTCAAAGTACGTCCTTCAATCTTGAAGTGGTGCCCTGTTGTCCCAGAATCCCCTATCATGGGAAATAACTTTTCGGTATCTCATCTGTTCAGACATTTTTAACATTCGTAATGTTTCTATGAGATTCCCCTTTCATTCTCCTGAACTCCAGGGAATACAGCCCAAGAGCTGCCAGACCTTTCTCATAGGGTAACCCTTTTATTCCTGGAATTATTCTCGTGAATATTCTCTGAACCCTCTCCAATGTTAGTATATCTTTACCAAAATAAGGAGCCCAAAAACTGCACGCAATACTCCAAGTGTGTTCTCACGTGTGATTTATAGATCCTCAAGATCGCATCTCAACATCACACCTGCTTTTTTTATTCTATCCCTCTAGAAATTAGCGCCAGCATTGCATTCGCCTTCTTCATAACCGACTCAACCTGGAGGTTATCCTTTAGGATATCTTGCACAAGGGCTCTCAAGTCCCTTTGCATCTCTGCATTTTGAATTCTCTCCCCATCTAAATAACAGCCTGCCCGTTTATTTCCTCCACCAGAGTGCATGAGCATGCACTTTCTATCATTGTATTTCATTTGCCACTTCTTTGCCCATCCCCCTAAACTATCTAAGTCTCTCTACAGGCTCTCTGTTTTCACAACACTACCCGCTCCTCCACCTATATTTGTATTATCCGCAAATTTATCCACAAATCCATTAATACCATAGTCCAAATTATTGACAGACATCGCAAAAGGCAGCGGTCCCAGCACCGACCCCTGCGGAACTCCACTGGTAACCGGCAGCCAGCCAGAATAGGATCCTTTTACTCCCACTCTCTCTTTTCTTGCGACCAGCCAATGCTACACCCACGCTGGTAGTTTCCCCTGTAATATCATAGGGTCTTATCTTGCTAAGCAGCCTTATGTGCAGCATCTTGTCAAAGGCCTTCTGAAATTCCAAGTACACCTCGTCTACTGCATCTCCTTTGTCTACCGTGCTTGTAATTTCCTGAGAGATTTGCAGTAGGTTTGTCAGGCAGGATTTGCCTTTCAGGAAGCCATGCTGGTTTTGGCCTATCTTACTATGTGCCTCCAGGTACTCAGTAATCTCATTCCTAACAATCGATTCCAACAACTTCCCAATCGCTGATGTCAGGTTAAAAGGTCCATAGTTTCTATATGTTAAAATGGTGAGATGGACCGTGCATTATGAATGATGACGTTTTACGGAGCAGCACATTCTGCGTAACAGAGTCATAAGGCAAACAGACTGTTCGGCCCGACTGCATTCTGCACGTTATTCGTTGCTCAACCTCATCGAGCCAATTGAGCAGCGCCTGATCCGTAAATTTCTATGGCTTGACAAACAAATTCTCAGATGTTGAATTAAAACAAATAAAATAAATAAATTAAATTAATTAAATAAATAAGTGCGTAACTATTTTCATGATTTAATCGAAATAAATCTCAGAATCAGCGCGTTTCATGTTCCAGCAGCATTTATATGAATACATTTCTCTCAGCAATTCTAAGTTGCTCCCTTCACCGTGTATCTCTGCACTCTTATGTTTGCCGGGTCTGTTATCCGTTCCACTGTGTGCACCAGAGTTTGAGTTTATTCGAGCGACGTCCCACTTAAATAATATAATATTCATTTCGATTTTCTTGTGACAGCTTCAGGCTGGTCTGCAATATGTCTTGTATATTTTTCATGGAGTGTGATGGGACGGTGCGGAAGGAGCTGCACTCTGTGTCCGACTCCGGGAGAGTGTGTGATGGGACAGTGTCGAGGGAGCTTCACTGTTTTCGAACATCCGTGATATACTGTATTTAATGAAGCAGCTAATGCTGTCGAGCCCCTGTCATCTATCGCGATTGCATTACTGTGCTGGACCTATGCCGGATCCTCGGAGATATTGTCGCCCGAGATTTTGACACTTCTCTCCGTGTCCACTGCTGAGCCATCAAGGAGGGTTGCTGTTTCCTGCCGGATTCCTCTTCCGGAACGCTGCCGTCAGTCCCGCAGTCATTCTGATGTTGTTGTGCGGGGTGTGCGTTTCCGCAGCAATTAAGTGACCGGACCGATCTTGGACGGTTCGCTGATAATCTCTAAAATGCTGATGGGTTTACTTTCCGTGTTAACCAACGGAGCTGCAACGGAATATGGAACATATATGGAGTGAAGAATGGGGATATGCGTAATGGGGCATGACTGTGGAAAATAGAAAAAAAATGAAAAATAGAAAACCCACTGCACAATACAGGCCCTTCGGCCCACAATGCTGTGATATTACCCAGGGTTACCTATAGCTCTCTATTATTCTAAGCACGATGAACCCACCCAGGAGTCCCTTAAAATGGTTTGGAATAAATTTACATTTGAAATCGCTGCAAGTAGATATCCGTTAACCCGTGAGGACCTCAGCGCAGTGTATGATTCCACGTAGGTCATGCATGTGAAATGTTAACTTTGCTGGAGGGGTTTGGGTCCGGGTTAACGTTATGAAAATTTATGTTATGGACCGTATTTACTCTGTACAATTATTTGCTTCGCTTGGTTAGAATTCCTGTCACGTAACACTCAGTATGTTTGTGCAGATCTATCAGTCCGAGAACTTGAGGTAATTGTGGACGCTTCAATATATTCGATACAATATCGTCAGGTTCTTGTTGTTCTCATCTGTTTGAAGGGGGTCATCTTGTTCTGCTGCTTTAGGAAGAATTCCCTCATTCATTGCTTTGTACGGGTCAGGGAGATCCACTATTTGAACTCATCTGGAAATTTTGAGCTGAGTTTTTCCTGGCTTTTTCTAGGGACAGAAGGCTGAATTATGTGGAGGTTTTGGGAGATTATACATAGAAGCTATTTTTGGCATTGCATGGTTCTTATATTCTTATATTCTCTATCATTCAGATATATTTTTCGAGACAATTTATCTGCATTCGGCACTGTGTTACTGCAAAGTGTTTTCTCGGAGAGAAATGTCAACATTCAATTTATTTTCAATGGTTTGTCCGTTTAATATTTCATCTAATAATCCCGATTTATAAAGCTGCGATTTTAAATTTCAGATAGTTTGCTGACATAATTCTTTCTACTGTTTGATGAGTTACCAGACTGCGTCTCATGCTGAGAAGAATTGTGGTTCAGCGTTGCTATATTATCACCACCGCGCCATCATTGTGAGCAAATTCATCACTTTTTAGGAGTTTAAAATGGCACCTGATCGGCTGTTTACTTGTGTCATACCCTTGAGTGGTTTGTTCTTGAGAGGGGATTATCTTTTTTGTTTATTTGGTATATTTGCCGGTTTTAAGATTCTATCGGACATTGTATACGGAGAGAAAATAATGACTGTCATTACACTGTTCAACTAGACTCTGCATCCAGTATGCTCAAGCAGCTTTGTGCGCGGTGTTACATGCACAATGGGGCAAGGCACAGAGATACTGTGTTTATTTGGAGAATGGCCTGCCTGACGTGTTAGAATTTTGAATGTTTGAGTTGTATTCTGAGTCTCGTACATTGTTTGACTTCAATTCACATCGAAGTATATTCTGTATATTACGGTACCAGGGTCACGGTTTATTAGGGGGAGATCACTAATAATGCTGTGATGTGTGATTTTCATGTCCTCTTTGGCCCGAACAGTTGTACAACTTCAACTAACGTGTTCTATCGGAGCCTTGTTTTATTTGTTTCATGTACCGTCAACTTTTATTACTGTCGTGGTCAATGCCAGACTGCAATATAGATGCTTTATCGGCAATTTCTTTGCCGGGTGCAATGCTGATTCGCATTTGATCTTGTCTCCATCAGTTTGCATTCGGATCTAATGATCCCGACCTGTGGCTCAGTAATTCTGAATTTCACTGGTTTTCTCAGATTCACAACTATTTGTATGTATTTAATTGCGACTTCAGAAGCTGAATTCTCTGAATACGGTGCATTGGCCTTCATCAATCGTGGGACTCGGTTTAAGAGCCAAGAGGCAATGTTGCAGCTGTATAGGATCCTGGTCAAACGCCACTTGGAGTACTGTGCTCAATTCTAGTCGCTCACTACAGGAAGGACGTGGAAACCATAGAAAGGGTGCAGAGGAGATTTACAAGGATGTTGCCTGGATTGGGGAGAATAGGTTGTCTGAACTCGTCCTTTTCTCCTTGGAGCGACGGAGGATGAGAGATGACGTAATAGAGGTGTACAAGATAATGAGAGCAACTGATTGTGTGGATAGTCAAAGGCTATTCCCCAATTCTGAAATGGCTAGCAGCAGAGGGCATAGTTTTAAGGTGTTCGGAAGTAGGTACAGAGGTAAGTATTTTACTCAGAGAGTGATGAGTGCGTGGAATGGGCTGCTGGCGGTGGTGGAGGAGGAAACGATAGGATCTTTTAAGAGACTCCTGGGTGACTACATGGAGCTTAGAAAAATAGAGGGCTCTGGGTAGTTCTAAGGTAGGGACATGTTCGGCACAGCTTTGTGGGCCGAAGGGCCTGCATTGTTTTGTATGTTTTCTATGTTTTTTTTTCGAAAGATAAAATATGACCGGTTCTGTATTATTTTGGGGTACACCACCGGTGTGAGGTCTTGTATTACGACAGGGTGCTTTGTCGTTCGGATAAATTCCATCACTTTGGGAGCAGAAAACCAGACGGGATATATTATCTTTATTTTTGTGCTGAAATTTATTCCTGCCACAATTTCTTCCTTTCACATTTCCCCCGACAAGTTAATCTCCGGAATAACATGCAGTGAGAAGTATTTGTGAATGATTCTCTCATCCGTGCATCTCCAAACATTTCAAATTATCAAAAAAAAACATATATCTTAATATTTTAAACATGTGAAATTCTGCACATGATGGAATCCAAAACAACGCACAAAATGCTGGAGGAACTCCGCAGGTCAGGCAGCATCTCTGGACATAAATAAACAAGTGACGTTTATTCCATCATCTACCCGAGACCTTTTTTCAGGTCTGACAAGTAAGCGGGGAGACGCCGGAACAAATGGCGTGGGGAGGGAAAAGGTGAGAGATGAAGCAAAGTGGGTTTGAAAGATAAAGCGTTGGAGCAGAAGGAAACTGGTACGAGCGGATAAAGGAGCACTGGGAAAACGGAGCAGGACGGGGACGACGGGTGAGGTGATGGGCGGGTGAGAATTAACATGAGGCCAGAGCGGTGAATAGAAGTAGAGGGAAGTAGGAAGAATTTTTTTTTAACCGACATTCATGACATCAGGTTGTCTTTCCTACGTCTTGAGTACATCCTCACCGTGGCACAAGGATAAGCCATGGACCGAAAATATCGGGTCGGGATTGGGAAACAGAATTCAAATGTTTGGACACCGGAAGGCTTCGCTTTTCACGGCTGGAGCGCTGGTGCTCGACGAAATGAAGCCCAGATCATCACGGGGTTCGCCAATGCGGAAAAGGCCGCAACAGGTCAGGTGAAGTGTTACCTCACCTTGAAGAATTGTCCGGGGGACCGGAATAGGAGGAGGTGAACGGCAGGTGTAGTAGGCTGGCCCTGTCAGGGAAAAGGACCGTGAGGGAGATCAGTCGTGAGGGACGGATGACAAAGGGAATCACGGAGGGAGCGATCCCTCCCGAAAGCGGAGTGATGGGGATTGGAGGTAGTGATACGTTTCTTTGAGGTATCCCTTTAAAAATAGGTCCGCCTATCCGCGCTCACCTAATCTTCCCGTCGCCTTAACAGTGACAGAATTCCTCTTGTGCTTACATACTACCCAATGTCACCTCGCATTCAACATATTCTACACTGCAATTTCCACCATCCTACGAAGAAACTTGGTAGGAGGGAGGAGAAGATGGCAGCGCGACGCAGCGCACACAGCTCTCTGGTGAAATGAAATCGTATCTGTTAAATAGGGGCCGTGGACAATTCTGATTTGATGAAGACAGACGTGAGAAGCAGAGGAACATCTGGAGACATTTTTGAAATGCCTGGTTTCGCTGCCGTTGTTACTGTGCGATCGAGAATCTCCGGAGGGAAGGCCCCCAGATCCCCGGCTTTGCCTGATGTTGGCGACAGAAGCTGAGGTCGAAGCGTTCGGATAGAGATGGTATCGGTACTCGGTGTCGGAGGGCTGATCAGAGCTCGAAGTTTTCGGACGACTCAGAGTCGGAATGTGGTCGGGCATGGTAGGGAGAGTTTTCTTCCTTCTCCCGTCTGCGTGAGATGTGGGACATTCGAGAGACTTTGAATTTTTTTACTGTGCCGTAGCCTGTTCTTCATCAAGTTATGGTATAGTTGCACTGTTGTAACTATACGTTATAATTATGTGGTTTTTGTCAGTTTTTCAGTCTTGGTCTGTCCTGTGTTTCTGTGATATCACACCGGAGCAATATTGTATCATTTCTTAATGCATGCATTACTAAATAACAATAAAAGAGGACTGCGTGTCCTCATAATCTAATCTGATCTAAACTTATGTTTGCCTCTCCCCCACCCCGAACTCTCCGCCTGCCACACGATTCAGGGGAAACGCTTTTTAATTCAGTCTGGGAAGCCTCCAACCTAATGGCGTGAATACCGGGTCTCCTACTGGTAACAATGCTCTCTCTCCGCTCTTGTTCCATTCTCCATACTGGCCTCTTCTCACTTGTCTATCACCCCCCTCGTGGTCCCCTCCTCCTTCTCTTTCTCCTGTGGAGCATTCTTCTCTCCCATCCGATTCCTTCCTCTCCAGTCCTTTAGCTTTCTTGTCCGGCTGGCTTCACCTATCACCTTCTTGCTATTCTCCTCCCCCTCTACCAGCTTTTCTGTTCTGCCGTCTTCACCCTTCCTTTCCAATTCTCAAGAAGGGCCTTGGACAGAACGCCACCTGTTTCTTTTTTTTCTCTTCCATAGATGCTGTCTAATCTGCTGAGTTCCTCCAGCATTGGACAACATTCTGACCTCCTTCTTGAAAGTATAAGAGACGGATGCTCGTCAGATGGACCCTCAGTTTCGAATCCGTTTCCAAATGAGAGTGACAGGAGAATTCAGCACCTGCTTCAGCTGCTGCCTGAACTTAGTCTGGCTGACGGCGTAAAGAGCGGTGTTTGTGCAGCAGCTCAGCAGTTGCAGCATGTAGCACAGTTCATTGAAAAATGAAGGTATCGTCAACCAATATGGGACGTCCACTGCATGAAGCATCCTGTTCCAGATAGCCATCACCCCATACAACGCCCATAACAGGATGAAATTTCCCGAGACGATCAGCAGTAAAACGAGGGACTTTCTGCGGCTCTGCATCTCCGGGTCTCTGGAACTCTGACCACGGCTGGGAGCCCGGAGTCTGCCGCGGGCTCTACTGGCCAGTAAAACGTGTGTGATGGTGAAAGCATTGAGCAGAATAACAACGAGGAATGGGATCACAGTCGAAAGGACAGAACGAGCGACATCGATTACAGCCCAGGATAATGACCTCAGTAATTCCCATCCCTGCATGCAAGGCCACCGTATGTTAGAGGAAGTATATATATCTTGGACCATGAAGAACCAGGAAATGTTCTTTAGACAACTCAGTGCAGTCACTGTGCTCAGAACCACAGCCGCCGTTCTCCCAGTGCAATACTTAGCGTTTAGATCCTGGAAGCAAATGGCCACAAATCGATCAAAGGTGAAGGCGACGGTGAACCAAACAGAGCAATCTGTGGCGGCGTGCAAAAGGAAGACGTGGGTTCTGCACACGCGCACGTAATACAAGAACGAAAAGTCATCCGGAAAAGCCTTCGGAATTTTCATCAATATAACGTCGAGGAAAACGACCGCCAGGTCAGCGGCTGACATAGCCAGCAGATAGCAGGTGACAGTTTTAGAGAGTCCGCACTTTCCCCGTGATAGTATGACAATCGTCACCACGTTCACTGTGAAAAGGACAAATATTTTACATCAAACTTTGTAAAATGTACTAAGAACAAAATCAAAAACTTGCACGCTGCAGAGGTAGAGGAATTTATCGCTGATTGGAGACAGTTTTTGGGTCAGTCAGGGATTAATATTCAATAAGAATGCTAATTCGCGAAAATGACATTATCCACTGGACAGAAGACGCTTTGAAATCCGATATCTGAGTGAGGACAAAAATGAGCGGATGTCGTTTGCATAATTTCTCTCCCCAGATAAAATATACAATCTGAGAGAAGCAGCAGAGATTAAGTTCAGCCATGAGCCAAACTCAGTCGAACAATTCGAGCTGATATTTGCCGCGGTTCAATGCAGTATCACCGATCTCCGTACATCACTGTAGCACACCGCCGAAGTCAATAATGCGAAGGTTGTCCTTGTTGATCGAATACTGTGGCTGCATGCAACATGGAACTGGGGTCAATAAAATCCATAACATTTCAGCTGGACACGGTTCGGGTTAATGCCGTATCCTTTGTATCTTTTTCTGCTTTTGGTCCTGCGTTATCAGATCAGGCCTTTCACCAGAAGGCACGGATCTGATCAGTATGTTATAATTAACTGACTCCTCGGTCCCTTTGAAAGGGCAGTGTTTCGGATGCATAGAAAAGCTGAGAACAGAAGAGTACTGCAGTCTGATGTTTCAGGTGGGAGTGATGCAGACAAACACCCAGATGTAGTTGCTGCTGAAACTGCAGGACAGTCATTCAACGCCTTGGTGTCGCGATTAGACTAGAGGTGGAGTATATTTGTAAGTAATGGAGATTGTTAGAAAGCTTTCATCCCCAATGAACACACGGGTACACAATGAGAGTGTGAGAAGGCTGCAGGGGATTGAAACTGGCGGCACGAACAAACGCAAGAATATTTAGATCAACACAAAGTGCAAAATAAAATAGTCAGGTAGGGGTCCGGTGGAGAGGGTAAGGCAATGTGAGCAACAGTAACTTTGGTACGGGCAGAACAACGTGCATTGAACGCATTACTAATGGCTGGGATGGTGTATTTTAATTTCCGCAAAGCCACCGGATTAACGCAAGAAGCTGATTTGACGTCATTACTGAACTAACAAACACGCATTTTAAGGAGGAGGGGTACAGATTACATAAAAATTTCACATACTGAATAGATGGTCTTGAAGTTTTCACTACATTTAAGCCTATTGATTTTCCATCCCACCGATGGTCGTCTTCTACTCAGTTGCACATCCGACCGTGATCTCGCAAACTCTCTCACTGACCCCTCCCCCGTCCCCCTCACCCCCGCACTGACAGAGCTGGAATTTCTCCGCTATTTTACTCCTTTCGCTGTCATGAATCTATATATACTGATCTTACTGATTTGCTCCACAGATACTGTTTATTCGGATAGAAAATGTTCACCTGTCTGGCAAAGGAGCAGATGCCATGTGCTGTGTGCTGGTTTAACTCTGTCAGAGTTTGGAGCCCGTGTTTTAGACTAACAAACTATAGAAATGCAGAAGCGAATATTTTTTTTCCCCTCACGACTCACTATTTGGTCCGCGCTGAACGTATTGCGTGCCAAACAATAAACCGGCCTTTAGTGAGAAAGTCAAACATGTTCCGAGTGTGCGGGACGAGCAGAGTCTGAAGTGCTGCACAAAAATTGGTCAGAGCTCAGAGGGGGCTACAGAGAGTAGCTGAAACTTCTCACTCTGAAGCCAGGAATTGACTCGGGAATCATGGGTTCATCATGCCCGGCGACAGAGAGAATCAGAATCTTCGAATCTCCGCAGGAGAATCTGATCTGTGGGGCTTACTTTAAATTCTGAGTAATGGAGAGGACAGAGGCTTGCACTGTGCTCAGAGTCAAAAACAAACAGGAGGATGAAGACGTCCATTGCAGCTGTGTGTGATATTTATGGAAGGTTAGTGCAGCGGGCAGGGACAGAGTTTGGAATCGGCGCGAAGGTGAGTTTACATTCTCGATAAGTAAATAGCAACACAAGAACAGAGAATGGCGCGTATCTTTGAAAATCTGCCGTCTACGCTATATACTGGGGCAACTCAGCAAGGCTCGTTGACAACTTCCTAACCTACGACTGCGATCATCTGGAATTTCAGGAGCAGCACAGCATGGGGATTCCGCTGCCCGGACTTTTCCCTCTAAGATACGCCATTCTAACACGGAAAATAATATCGCAATTCCCTCACAGTCTCTGAGTCAGGACCCTGGTACTGTCTCCCGAACAGACATGCGGGATACCCAGTCCTCAAGTACATCAGCTGTTCCACAAGACAACTGACACACCCGTTCTCAAAGACAGGTCGGGATGGAGAATGCAATGCCGGGTCAGCTTGAGAAATTCACCGCTCTTGAGCAAATAAAACAGATATTTAATGTAAAAATTTGACAGCATCCCTAACTGTCGGAAAAGACAATAAGTCGTCAGTCTGACACGGGCGTTTTCAACATTTACCGAATATAAATGCGGAGTTACGAATATATATCAAGCAAACAAAAAGGACAGTGTGTATTTGTGGGTAGCATGGGGAGGAGTGGACGTGACATGCGTGTTGTTTGCGATAATAAGACCATGGTACAGCTACCGCTCGAAATAGTTTCTACATGAGACTTCGACTTACCAGGGACGGCAACGACAGCAAGAATTGGGTAGTAAATCGGCGCAAAGTCCCGGAGCGCAATTTGGATCCGCTGTGATAATGTAAGGTCAGTTGAATGAGTTTTGAAGTAAGCATCCGCATTGAAACGTTCTGATCCATTGGTGTAACTTTCCACTGAACCGAACCCAGATTCCGACCCATTCTTGAACTGTCCCGCTCTACTCTCCAGGATCGGTGTGTCGGAACTCCGATTCCCAGGTCTGTTGAACAATGTCATTACCGGAGGCGTTGCTCGTACTGACAATCATTGTAGGCGACCCCTATTTGTACTAAAGAAGCACAAACCGATGACGCAATCAGACCCCGTGGATGTTCACTTAATTAATCCCAAAGCATGAACAGGTGCAGTTAACCCCTGCATAGACAGTGAAATAAAGCGGCAGGGATAGAATGGATGGAACTGTATGTAAGGAGCAGGGTTTAAAGCCGGATGTCATTGGCATCCGGTAGAGAAAACTATCACCGGGACTGATACACCGAACATTTTCTCCAGACGGCTGGAGCATCAGATAGTTAGTGTTTGTTGTTGTTGTTGTTTGTTTGTTTGACCTACACAGTCTGTAGTCGGCCTGTATAAACCCTCGCTGATAAACTTTCTAAGGCTCAAGGACGGGATCAAAACCTCAACTATCCCAACGTACAAACCGATACAAAGCCACAGCTTATAAAAAGATAAATGCTGGAAGCAACAAGGTGCTTGTAAAATCTCGATGTAGAAACATGATAGAGCAGAGGGCGGACCGTGCTGCTCACTGAGAATATTGCGTTCTCCGGTTTTAATTTATCTTGTACACTCGGCATCTATACTCCCACCACGTTCGCTTTTCATAAATTAGGATATCATTTAATTACTCATTTTAAATCACTGAGCGAGGGACAAGTAACAATGTCCTATCAATTACTTTGCACCGTCAGTAGCTTCTGATTACAGTATGTCAGGAGCGGGATTTAAGCGCAGATGTCATGAGCATGCGGTAGAGAGAACTATCACAGGGACTGATACTTCGAACATTTTGTCCTGACGGCATAGAGAGTTCAGCTGCTGCCTGAACTTAGTCTGGCTGAATGGCCAACTCCTGCTGTTTCTCACTTGATGTTTCAGTGTTCCTGTCCAGTGAGGCCGGAGGAATGTGAATAGAAATGAGTGTTTATAAACGTGGAGGGATTTAATTGAAACCTGCAGATTTCCAGTTTGGGTCTGAATTGTGTGTTGGACCGGGATGGGAATTGAGCCTGTGACTCTGTGACCTGGGGCTGGAGGGTAAGGGACAGGGAAGATCTGGAGGGAAAAAGTAAAAGTAGATCTGGTGTAAATATGGAATAATGTTGGAAATGTAGCGGATGGGTTGGGCAGCGTGTGAGGGGCGAGGAGCAGAGTCACCGGTTCAGATGGGAGACCCTCCACCCGTCACGTGATCCCATGTCCTGTTCACGCTTTTCCACAGACCTGCATCATCTGTAGTTCACTGCTCTACGTGTACGTGTAGCTTCATCTTTCGCCCATTCAGACAAGTCAGTGAGATCCGGATCTGTCACGTCCTCTCGTTGGGGGTGGACAATGGTTTATTCTGCAATATTTTCAGCATGTTTCCATATTACCACATAACAATTACAGCACAGAAACAGGCCATCTCGGCCCTTCTAGTCCGTGCCGAATGCTTACTCTCTCCAAGTCCCAGACCTCAGACCATAACCACTGGGCTGAGGCCTGGGACTAGGCCTCATTCCACTGTTTTTACCTGCTGAAGTGCAGCCAATGTTTCTGGCTGTATGACCCATTTATGTGAGAATTTAGCCTTTTGTATTTATCTGAGCTTTTCATAAGTTTAGTTATACTTTAGTACAGTTTCGTTAAGCTTCACTCCAGAATTTCCAAAGCAATAACCCATTCAGTCAAATAGTTCCACACAATTAAAATAGTTTATTACATTTTTTAATTTTGTACTACTTATATAATTTAACTATTTAATATGTATGTTCTTATTTTAAATCACAATGGTTAAAATCTATTGTTATGAATTAGGTTCCATTGCTGCCGCAGAGACAACAAATTACATGACATCTACCGCTGCTATTAAACCTGATTCTGATAATTGGTCTGGGAGACCCACCACCGGTCACCTGATCCCAGTTACCGCAGATCGTAATGTGAGATTGAAGCCTTTTCTATTTCTTCGTGTTCCTCAGTTCAGTTAAGTTTCCTTCTGTGGTTCCAAAGCAGAAGCTCAGTCTGTCTAATATTTCCACACAATTAAAATGGGGAATTTGCTTATTCTTATCACGTACTGAGCTACAGTGAAAATCTTGCCTGACGTACCATCCACACAGATCAATACATTACAACAGTACATTGAGCTGATATACGACAAAACAATAACTGTAACAAAGCATTATGGCTGCAGAGAAAGTGCAGTGCAGATAGACATATGGGGCAGGGTCACATCGAGTTACATTGTGAGTTTGAGTCCATTTTATTGGACTGGAGACCATTCATTTGGCTTATAACCACAGACAGGAAGCTGTCCATGAGCCTGGTGGTACGCACTTTAAGGATTTTGTATCTCTTCCCCGATGGGAGATTGGGTTTGCAGCAATAATGTCCAAAGTTGTGGGCATCTTTGAGTACACGGCCTGCTTTCCCGAGGCAGGGCAAGTGTAGGAAGAGTCCATAGAGGGGAGGCTTGTTTCTATGATGTTTCCAGATGAGACCAAAGTTCTCTGCAGTTCCTTGCAGTCATAGGCAGAGCTTTAGCCATGCAAAGGCGTGAAGTATCGACAAGAAGCTCAGAGACCTCGGCCTTCTCCCTGCCTTGTGTAGCTGGATCCTGGACTTCCTGTCAGATGGCCGGCAGGTGGTAAGAGTGGGCTCCCTCACCTCTGTCTCTCTGACTTTCAGCACACATGCCCCACAGGGTTGTCTCCTTGGCCCCCTCCTTTACTCTCTGTGCACCCATGACTTGTGTCGCCACCCACAGCACCAATCTGTTCATTAAATTTGCTGATGACATTACATTGATTGGCCTAATCCTAAATAATAACTTTCAATCGATCAAATGCTTCCTGACAAGGCTTGGTCCAAACAAACTTTTCACCCTTCTTCAGGAGATTAGTCAGAGGAAGAGCGATATCAGCAAAGTTTTTATAGAATTTACGATAATATCCAACCATTCCCAGAAACCTTCCAAGAGCCTTCTTACCAGTCTGTCACAAAAACTGTGGGTCAACTGTCTACGAAAAATAACAAGATGGCTTGAGTGGCAAAAATAGATTGTGGTGCTTTTATTTACAAAGATAGTGGAGAAACAAAAACTTGGATGTCCACATGAAAACAAGAAATTTTTTAAAAAATGCAATATATATATACAGCTTGCAGTTGTCACCTGTCTGGTTAACAGCCACCCTCAAATTAAACAAAAAAAGAACCCAGAGCGCTAAGCTGATCCCCCTAGACAAACCAAAAGCTAATTAACTCAATTATCTTCCATTTCACGCAATCTGAAACTCTACCACCAGTTCTCACAATAAACACATGGACTTCATCACAGGATTCACCATTTCCCGGTTAAATAAGTTGTATAAACCCCAAAACTTTACCACAAGATGAGTAATTAGGTAACATAACCCTTGTCCCAGGTAAAGATGGTATCCTCCACCATCGGCACACCTGTGCAGGTTGCTGCTGCCTCTATATAAGACAGCTCTATGCAGCAGATCTGTTTCAGACCCAGTGACTGTGGAGGAGAGAGACGTCAGATTATCATGACACTTCGGCAAAACACTTACTGGAAAGATGAATATGAATAAATTCACCTGAGATAATAAAACTGTGACATAGTGTGTTTCTTTTTTTCATACCTATTACTGCTGGGGATGAGTGTAAAATTGTGACTGTTGATTTATTGTGACGCGTGCACTCACCACAATAACAGAGGGAAATAACGTGTGTGGATGACCCTTTGAGTGTTTTACCGAGTGTGCCATGAGACGTCTGTAATCAGTGACGGGCCTTCGTCACACAGTCGCAATAGGAACTTCAGAAATTGCCTGGATTTTGCCTGCACAGAAGCCAACTTGCCTTGACCTACAACACAGCCAAGACAGATCACAGTGGCATGGCCAAATTCACTCTTAGCTAAGTCAGCTGTAAGGCTGACCCTGGAAAGCCTGTCAAACAGCTCTTCTACTACACAGATATGCTCTTCCCAAGTGTCACTCCCTGTGACTCAGTCATCAATATAGGCATCTGTGTGTCCTAACCCTTGAATTACAGGATCAATCATTCTCTGGAATGTTCCTGGAGCATATTTCATTCCAAATGGTGAAACATTGTATTCATACAACCCAGAAGGTGTCACAAATGCAGAAATTTCTCTACCTCAGTCCATCAATGGAACACACCAATACCCTTTCAACAGATCAATCTTTGTAAGAAATTACCTTTTCCAACCTTATTGATGCAATCATCCACCCTAGGGATAGGATAGGCATCTGTTTTTGTTACTGCATTTACCTTCCTATAATCAGTGCAAAATCTAACACTACCATCAGCTTTGGGCACAATAACGCAGGGTGAGCCCCAATCTGATGTTGAAGGCCTAATAATACCATTTTCAGCATATATTCAATTTCCTGCTCAGCCAATTTACACCTTTCTACATTCATGTGATATGGGTGTTGTTTAATCGGTTTGGCTTGACCAATATCTACGTCATGTACTGCGACCGTGGTTTACTTGGGAGCATCAGGAAATAAATCTTTAAAATTCAGAATTAATTCCTTCAGCTGTTGTTGTTGCTTTGGCTGCAGATGAGCCAACTTGTTGTCAATGTTTTCGAGAACAACCGAGTTCATTAGCCTAACCAGGACCATGTTTGGCTTGTGAAAAGTCTCCGACGAGTCAATTGTTTCATTCTCAGGGTTGCCAGATTGATATGTTTGACAACATTCACTGATGGTGCCTGCTTGTCAGAATAAGGCTTTATCATATTGATGTGTACTACCTGTGTTAGTTTACATCGGTCGTGTGTTTTAATAACATAACTCACATCATTAATTTGAGAGACTATTTCATACAGTCCATTGAATTTCGCCTGAAGTGGATTTGTCAACATTGGAGATAAGGCAAGCACATTATCCCTCACCTTGTATTTTCTTTTGTTTTGGTCCGCTTATCAAACCAACACTTCATTTTGTTTTGAGAAATCTTCAAGTTTTGTCTTGCCAGATGACAGGCTTGGTATAGTTTATTTTTGAACTTCAAAACATAGTCTAACAAGTTAACATGTACATCCCCATCAATCCACTGTTCCTTTAAAAAGGTCAAAGGTCCCCTCACTCTATGACCAAATACAAGTTCAAATGGACTAAAGCCCAGTGACTCCTGTACCAACTCTCTTAAGCCTGATTTATACTTGTGCGTAAAGTGTACGCCATAGGCATCACGTACCCTACACCGTACCCACGCTGTAGGCACCACGTACCCTACGCTGTACCCTCGCTGTACCCTACGCTGTTGGGTGACGTGCACCTCCTCTAAAAGGTAACTCACGCATTGCGGCGACGCAGACCGCAACAACTGTGATTGGTCCGCTTGGTAGCATCGCATTTCCGGTTGCTTTTCTCTGCCATGTCTGTACACTGATGCGAAATAAATGGTTGGAGACAATGAACCAAATCGTCAAATCTACCTGCCGACATGGGAAAATATTTGAAATGCATTTCCTCGTCCATGTCTCTCATGAAGAAGCTCAACAGTGTCAGAGAAACCCCACCGCCAACTTGCGTTTTGGTGGTGAAGTGCATAGCGATGCAGACACAACTACGCATGCTTGCTACGGCGTAGGGCTACGCAAAAATTAAATCGGGCCTACGGTGTAGGATATGGCATATCCCGAATGCACAAGTATAAATCAGCCTTTAGCATGAACAAAAGCAAATGTATTCCTTCATCCCAGTCTTTTCCATTTTCAACACAGTATGCCTTAATCATTGTTTTGACAGTAGAATTAAATCCTTCTAAAACCCCTTGTGATTCTGGATGGTACGCAGACAATGTAATTTGTTTAGCTCCCAGTTCATAAACTACCTGCTGGAATAATCCAGATGCAAAATTACTTCCTTGATCAGACTGGATTTCTTAAGGCAAACCAAATAAAGTAAAAAATTTATTAGAGCCTTCGCCAGTTTTAGCTTTAATATTTCTGAGAAGTATTGCCTCTGAGAATCTGGATGCAGTACACATAATAGTTAGCAAATACTGATGGACAGCTTTAGTCTTTGGCAATGGGCCACACAATCCACTATAACTTTGGAACAGGGTTCTCCGAATGCAGGTATAGGCCGGAGTGGGGCCACTGGGGTGACCTGATTAGGTTTACCCACAACTTGACAAGTGTGACAGGTTCTGCAAAAGGTCACAATATCTTTCCTCAAATTCGGCCAGTAAAATTCTTTCATAATCCTGTTTACAGTTTTATTCACTCCAAAATGGCCACCTAAGGGCATACTGTGGGCCAAAGTTAAAATTTCAGTCCTGTGAACTTTAGGAACTACAACTTGGTGAATAATTGTCCATTCCTCACTCACAGGTATAGCAGGTGGCCTCCACTTCCTCATTAACACTCCATCCTTGAGATAATACCCTACTGACATTTTCTTAATCTCATCATCTGAGAGAGATGTTTCTTATAAAGCTTCAATCTCAGGGTCTCGGTTCTGTTCTGCTATAAAATTCTTCCTAGACAGGAATAAATCTTTCTCATCAGACTTACTACCTGAATCCTGTTGAAACAATGAAGGCTGAAAGGTCCCTGACAAGTCATCATAACCTGAATCCTGGTCAACCTGATTTTGGCTATCATGGGTATCAGAATCATGCTGCACAGAACCGTCTACATTGGCAGACTTTTTAGCCATACTTGGAGTTACTGCGATAAATGTTAAAATCCATCTGTGGGTCATCAGTGGTTGGTTTAGTTGTCAACTGCACTGCAGAAACAACTTTACCATCTGCCAGGTCATTCCCTGACAGCAAAGTAACATCTTCCACTGGTAAACTGGAGCATAATCCAATCCTAACAGGTCCCGAAACCAACCCTGACTGTAAAGTTACCTTGTGCAATGGCACAGAAACAATGCTGCCCCCAATGCCTTTAATAAGATTTACCTCACCAGTGTCAGTCTCATCACCGAACTAATATAAGTGACTAAGAAGCCCCAGTATCTTGAAGAATTTTCACTGGTACCGGTGTTGACCCTTCCATTACTAATACAAACCCATCTGACATAAAATGATCGAATCCCTTCTTAACTCAGTCAGACCTCTCAGTCCTTAACTGAGCCTCAACAGAATGTTCAGAACCCTGTGGGTTTATAGGTGCTTCAACATACTGATCACAGGCATGTGGGACTGTCTCCTTTTCCTTTTTCTTCTTCAGGACAGAACAATTCGTCATCATCTGACCAGCTTTCTTACAATAGTAACAAGTAAGACCAGAATATTTCTCCTTCAACCACTTCCCTTCATCCTCACTCTTGTTACGAGTCCCAGCTTTAATTTCTGGTTTACCCTGGTTATCCTTACTATTCTTTTGGAAGCTCTTATTCTGGGTAAACTTAACGTGATGAGTTAAAAGAAACTCATCTGCTAATCTAGCAGACTCCTGCAAAGTGGCAGCGTCCTTTTCATCTCAATCTAAATCAAGGATGCACCTTTTGAATTCTTCAATTGAAACCAACTCTTTCAAGCTGTTAAAATCACCACTTAACATTTTTATATGTGCACCAGCGGTCAAAGCGCACAAACTTCTCATTAGCAAATTCCATATAAATCTGGTTCACAGATTTCTTCAAATTTCTAAACTTTTGCCTGTATGCTTCTGGGACCAACTCATAAGCTTTGAGCACAGCCTGTTTCACTATGTCATAATCAGCTGCTTCAACAACTGTCAAAGCAGAATAGGCTTGCTGAGCCTTCCCCTTAATTACACTTTGTAAGAGAATGGGCCAACCCTCTTTTGGCCACTTTAAACTCAGAGCAACCTTCTCAAAATGCTGGAAGTATTTATCAACCTCTGCCTCGTCAAATGGGGGTACCAATTTAACTTCCTGACTGGCCTCAAACTTATCACCAGAGTCTAACGCTAGACCCCTTTGCTGCAATTGCTCTATCTTTTTCAGTTTGAATATCCTCTACCTTTCTGCTTCCTCCGTTTATCTGCCTCCCTAGCCTCAATCAGCATCTGCCTGTCCACAGCCTCCGCCTGTCCACAGCCGCCATCTTTATTTTTTCTAATTTGTATGGGAGCTCAAGCTCACTAGGTTTACTTTCAGGAAACACCAACAACTCCTCCACTTTAAACACACCCTCAGATACATAATACTCAGCTATTATCCTCTGCATCTGTGACCTCCTCATTGTCAATTTCATCTTAGCAAGTTTTAACCTTCCAGCAATACTCAATAACTCAATCCTTCTGGCATCCTCTAATGCCTCAGAGGTTGGCGCTTCCAGACATCTATCAACATGCATTGCTTCTGATTTCCTACACACAAATAAATCAAAAGGGATTTCACCAATGAAGTCGAGAAGTAATCTATATGCCCCCGAATCTGTTCATATCCAGGACGCAGGCCCCAATTTTTTTACGAACCGTAATGCTTTAGAAATGAACCAGCAGCAATATACTACACCTGGAGTCTGGTTTTGATGTTAAAACCACTATCTTTATTAGTATCTGCTTATAATATAGTAACTTAAGCAAGATAAACAATAGTTAACAGAGGTATGTGTATATATGTGTGTAAATATAACTCCCAGCCTACTGAGCTCAGGGGAAACAAGGCTTGGAGTCTTGAGACGGTAAAGTATGAAAGTTCAGTTCAACCACAGAATAGGTGATGAGAGAGAGATATTTGTAATCCAGGGTAAATGTCGAGAGAAGGCAATTATGTCGAATTCCACAGTATCCATGGTGGTAAAACGAGAGAACAGTCACTGTAGAATTTATCCATCATTGTTCCAAATCCACATACGAATTATCACCAAAAGTAACTTGTCACAAGGGGTATCGTCTTCAAGTGAATTACCACACCACACCCAGGCAAGGGTTAACACATAAGTGGTCTTCACAGGATACCCCAAATCAGATCCACTCCAATGGATCAAACGAGGTGACAACCACACATTCGATGTCCCACCCTTGTGGGCATAGGAAAGTTCTAAACAGTGACCCATGGCCACTAGTTCCCTTGTTTCGATCCTTGCATTTTTCCTCCTTCATCTCCACCTGACTCTGAGTGACTGTGTCCTCGGTTAAAACTAAACAAGCTGTGAGCAATGTAAACGAGATGCAAGTCAGACTGATTCGCCTTAATCTCTCTCCCTCTTAGAATGACAGCCCACAGCAAATGAAACCTAGGGATTCATAACAACGGTCACTCCCCATTGTGAACTGACTGGTGTGCCAGTAGTTGGGATGACTGAGTGAATCCCTTCCCACATTCTTTGCAGGTGAATAGCTTCTCCCCCGTGTGAACTCGCTGATGACTCTGTAGGGTGAATGATCGAGTGAATCTCTTCCCACATTCTGAGCAGGTAAACGGCTTCTCCCCGGTGTGAACTCGCTGATGTACCAGTAGGGCTGAAGAGTGAGTGAATCTCTTCCCACATTCTGAGCAGGTGAATGGCTTCTCTCCAGTGTGAACTCGCTGATGACTCTGTAGGTTGGATGACTGAGTGAATCCCTTCCCACAGACTGAACAGGTGAACGGCTTCTCCCCAGTGTGAACTCGCTGATGACTCTGTAGATCGGATGACCGAGTGAATCTCTTCCCACAGACTGAGCAGGTGAATGGCTTCTCCCCAGTCTGATCTCGTTGATGACTCTGTAGGTCGGATAACCGAGTGAATCCCTTCCCACAGACTGAGCAGGTGAATGGCTTCTCCCCAGTGTGAACTCGCTGATGACTCTGTAGGTTGGATAACTGAGTAAATCTCTTCTCACATTCTGAGCAGGTGAATGGCTTCTCCCCAGTGTGAACTCGCTGATGACTCTGTAGGTGGGATGACTCAGAGAATCTCTTCCCACATTCTGAGCAGGTGAACGGCTTCTCCCCAGTGTGAACTCGCTGATGACTTTGTAGGTGGGTTGACCGACTGAATCTCTTCGGACAAACTGAGCAGGTGAATGGCTTCTCCCCAGTGTGAACTCGCTGATGTACCAGTAGGCTGGAAGAGTGAGTGAATCTCTTCCCGCAGACTGAGCAGGTGAACGGCTTATCCCCAGTGTGAACTCGCTGATGACTCTGTAGGTTGGATAACTGAACGAATCCCTTCCCACATTCTGAGCAGGTGAACAGCTTCTCTCCGGTGTGAAGTCGCTGATGATTCTGTAGGTGGGATGACTGAGTGAATCCCTTCCCACATTCTGAGCAGGTGAACGGCTTCTCTCCAGTGTGAACTCGCTGATGACTCTGTAAGTGGGATGACCGAGTGAATCTCTTCCCACAGACTGAGCAGGTGAACGGCTTATCCCCAGTGTGAACTCGCTGATGACTCTGTAGGTTGGATGAATGAGTGAATGTCTTCCCACATTCTGAGCAGGTGAATGGCTTCTCCCCAGTGTGAACTAGCTGATGACTCTGTAGGTGGGACGACTGAGTGAATCCCTTCCCACATTCTGAGCAGGTGAACGGCTTCTCCCCAGTGTGAACTCGCTGATGATTCTGTAGGTGGGATAACCGAGTGAATCTCTTCCCACATTCTGAGCAGGTGAACAGCTTCTCCCCAGTGTGAAGTCGCTGATGACTCTGTAGGTGGGACGACTGAGTGAATCTCTTCCCACATTCTGAGCAGGTGAATGGCTTCTCCCCAGTGTGAACTAGCTGATGACTCTGTAGGTGGGACGACTGAGTGAATCCCTTCCCACATTCTGAGCAGGTGAACGGCTTCTCCCCAGTGTGAACTCGCTGATGATTCTGTAGGTGGGATAACCGAGTGAATCTCTTCCCACATTCTGAGCAGCTGAATGGCTTCTCCCCAGTGTGAACTCGCTGGTGAGCCATTAGGTTAGATGACTCACTGAATCCTTTCCCAGAAATTCAGCAGATGACCAACCTCTACCCAGTGTGAACTGACTGGTGTGTCCGCAGGTGGGAAGACCGACTGTATCCTTTCTCACACAAAGAACAGATGAATGGCCTTGTCCAGTGTGAACTTGCTGATGTACCTTCAATTGAGATAACCGAGTGAATCCATTCCCATTGTCTGAGTAGGAGAACGGCCTTTCTCCTGTGTAAGATGACGGGTGTGTCAGTTGGTCAGATGACCGAGAGAATCCCTCCCCACAGTCTGAACAGGAAGGATGGTCGATCCCTTGCTCCACTTCTTAGGTATCTAGACAGAGTCAGCAAAACTGGTGTGCCGTGTTTGAGATTGCTGGAAGCAAATTCCTCCTCGTTTTTAACCTGTAAAAAGATTTACAAAATCCATCAATGGGTGTAGGACAACATTTCAGGTGAGATTACTTGAGTTGCCAAGGTGTGATCTGGTATCATACTGTTACAGTGAGGTTCAACCCAAGTTGGACAGAGAAATCATCTTCTGACTGGTATCTGGAATGGCCATCAATTCCCTGATGCTCTTCCTGTCTCTATAAGAATGGGACATTTCTGCCGTCTCCAATCTGTGACTTGGCTCAGTTTGATTCTCTCCATTGGCGTTATTCCCTGTTCCTGCTGAGCAGCATGGGTGCCTGGCCCCACAGTAACTGAAACACTCTCACGCAAATAGTCTTTCTTGACATGCATTTGGGATTTTCTTTTATGTATTATTAACTTAAAGTGCCACAGTTTTAACACCATATAAAAAATTCCTGCTGAGATGAATGGTTGGTCTGCACAGCTGTTAAAAGGACTTGGAATGAATTTTTGTATTATTTCAGGTTCTTGTCACAGTCATAGAAAATTACAACACAGAAACAGGCCCTTTGGGCCATCTAGTTTGTGCTGAACTATTTAAACTGCCCAGTCCCATACCCCTACCATCCAGGTACGTATATAAACCTCTTAAATGTTGAAATTGAGCTCGCATGCACCACTTGTGCTGGCTGCTCATTCCACACCCGGATGACTGTCTGTGTGAAGAAGTTTCCCCTCATGTTCCCCTTAACGTTTCACCTTTCACCCTTAACCCATGGCCTCCAGTTGTAGTCCCACACCATCTCAGTGGTAAAAGCCAGCTTGCATTTACCCTATCTATAACCCTCATAATTGTCATATACTCCATCAAATCTCCACTCAATCTTCTACGTTCCAAGGAATAAAGTCCTGACCGTTTAATCTTTCCCTATAACCCAAGTCCTTCAGACCTGGCAACATCTTTGTGAATTTTCTCTCAACTCTTTCAACCTCTTTTACATCTTCCTGTAGGTTGCTGACCAAAACTGCACACAATTCTCCAAATTAGGCCTTACCATCGTCTTGTACAATGTCAACAAAACATCCATCTCCTGTACTCAGTACTTTGGTTCATGAAGGCCAATTTGCCAAAATCTTTCTTTCTGTCCCTATCTAACTGTGACACCACTTTCAGTGAATTATAGACCTGTATTCCCAGATCCCTTCCTTCTACAGCACTCCTCAGTGCCTGACCATTCCCTGTGTAAGACCAAAATGCAACACCTCACACTTGTCTCCATTAAATTCCATTTTGCATTTCTTCACCCATTTTTCCATCTGGTCCAGATCGCACTGCAAGCCATGATAGTCTTCCTTGCTGTCCACTACACCCCATTCTTGGTGCCATCGACAAATTTGCTGATCCAGCTAACCGTGTTAACATTCAGATTACTGATATAGGTGACAAACAACAACAGATCCAGCTCTAATCCCTGTGGCACACCACTAGTTACAGGCCTCCGGTCACAGAGGCAACCATCTGCTGCCACACACTGGCTTCTCCCAAAGACAGTGACTCATCCAAATTACTATCTCATCTTGAATGCTGAGTGACTAAACCTCCGTGACCAACCTCCCATATGAGACTTTGTCAAGTGCCTTGTTAAAGTCCATGTAGACAACATCCACTGCCTTGCCTTCATCCACTTTCCTGATAACTTCCTCAAGAGACTCTAGAAGATTGGTTAGACATAACCTACCATGCACAAAGCCATACTGTCTATCCTTAATCAGTCCACATCGATCCAAATACTTGTACATCCGTCTCCAATAACTTTCTCACTACTGACGTCGGGCTCACCAATGTATAATTTCTAGTTTATTTTTAGAGCCTTTCTTGAACAGCGGAACAACATTGGCTGTCCTCCAATCCTCCAGTGCCTCACCAGTCTCTAAGGATCATTTAAATATCTGTGCTTGAGCCCCGACAATTTCTGCACTTGTCTTCTGCAGAGTCCCTGGGAACAACTTGTCAGGCCCTGGGGATTGATCCACGCTAATTTGCCTTAAGACAGCAAACACCTCCACCTCTGTAATCTGTGCAGGGTCCAGGAAGTTGATGCTGCTTTGCCTCATTTCTATAGACCCTGTGATCATCTCCTGAGTAAATACAGATGCAGAAAAGATCTCCCCCATCTGTTTTGTCTCCTCATATGGATTACCATTCTGATCTTCCACAGGATTAATTTTTTCCCTTGCAATCTTTTTCCTCTGAACATATCTGCAGAATCCATGAGAATTCTCCTTCACCTTGTCTGCAGGGGCAATCTCATGCCTTCTTTTATTTCTTTCATAAGTGTTCACTTGAATTTCCTGTACTTCATAAGTACCCCAACTGTTCCTGTCTTCCTGTACCTGGTGTGCACCTCCTTGTTTTTATTGATTTGGGCGAGGAAAGCCAAAGGAGTGATAGAGCTGTATGGTGGGAGGTGGGGTAAGAGGGGTTAGACTAAAGTTGAAGGGGGAATGGGAACCTGTGGAAAGCGGCCAGTGAGTGAGTGTGCCAGTGAAGGAGTGGAGCTTTGAGGCTTTGACTCGAGAGATTCTGGCAGTTTTGGGCAGTTGGGCTGTGCAGTCAAGTCAATCAAGATTTAAATTGATCAGCAGAAAGCCGTTGATTAGACAGTCAAGATTTGAATAGCTCAGACTCAGCAGAAAGCAGCTGATTGGGCAGTTGAGGACAGATGACCAAGTATTTTGAAAAGCTTAACCAGATAAATAGACGGGTAGCTCAAGCAAAGCGGACAGTGAGTGAGTGGGCCAGTGAAGGAGTGGAGCTTTGAGGCTTTGACTCGAGTGGCTTCGACGAGAAGAGGCGGAGGACCAGCTTGCTCGCAGTTAGTCTTTTCAATGTCTCCTGAGATGGTGATGTGCCTCCCATGTGAGATCTGGCAGTCTTGGGGAAACGCCCCTCTCCCGGAGAGTCACATCTGCCAGAAGTGCATATGGCTGAGTGATCTGGAAGACCGTGTAAGGAATCTGGAGCAACAGCTGGATGACGCTCGACACGTAGGAGAGACTGAGGCAGTCATAGATGAGAGCTACATGGAAGTAGTCACACCTAGGCTGTCAGAAGCAGGTCGTTGGGTGACAGTCAGAGGGGGGAAAGCGAAGGTGAGCAGACAGGTAGTGCAGAGCACCCCTGTAGCCATTCCCCTGAATAATAAGTTTACTGTCCTGGATACTGTTATCGGGGACAACCAACCAGGTGTGAGCCACGGTGGCAGGGCCTCTGGCACTGAGTCTGACCCTGTGGTGCAAAGCGTGGGACGGAGAAGAGGAGAGCTGTCGTCATTGGAGACTCTACAGTCAGGGGAGCAGACAGGAGATATTGTGGACGTGAAAAGGAGACCCGCATGGTTTGTTGCCTCCCGGGTGCCAGGGTCCAGGATGTCTCTGACCAGGTGCACGACATCCTGGTATGAGAGGGAAAGCAACCAGAAGTCGTGATACATGTTGGGACCAACGACATAGGCAGGAAGAGGGATGAGGTCCTGAAATGTGAGTTTCGGGAACTAGGCAGAAGGCTGAAGAACAGGACCTCAAGGGTGGCATTCTCAGGATTGCTGCCAGTGCTACGTGACAGTGATGGTAAGAATTGGAGGAGATGGCAGTTGAATGTGTGGCTGAGGAGTAGGTGCAGGGAGCAGGGTTTTAGATTTTCGGCTCATTGGGATCTCTTCTGGGGAAGGTGGGACCTGTACAGCTTGGATGGCTTGCACCTGAACTCGTGGGGGAGCAATATCTTTGCAGGTAGGTTTGCTAGCATGGTTCAGGAGGGTTTAAACTAATTTGCGAGGGGGATGGGACCCGGAGTGATAGAGCAGTGAAAGAAGTGCATGGAGTAAAGCCAGATCTAACATATAGAGAGGCTTTGAGGAAAGAGAAGCAGAATAAATGGTGTAAAGACAGTAAGGTAGAAGGGCTGAAATGTGTGTACCTCAATGCAGGAAGCATCAGGAACAAAGGCGATGAACTGAGAGCTTGGATACATACATGGAATTATGATGTAGTGGCCATTACAGAGAATTGGTTGGCACCAGGGCAGGAATGGATTCTCAATATTCCTGGATTTCAGTGCTTTAAAAGGGATAGAGAGGGTGGAAAAAGGGGAGGAGGGGTGGTATTACTGGTCAGGCATAGTATTACTGCTACAGAAAGGGTGGGTAATGTAGCAGGATCCTCTTTTGAGTCAGTATGGGTGGAAGTCAGGAACAGGAAGGGATCAGTTACTCTACTGGGGGTATTCTATAGGCCCCCTGATAGCAGCAGAGATACAGAGGTGCAGACTGGGAGGCAGATTTTGGAAAGGTGCAAAAATAACAGGGTTGAGATCATGGGTGACTTTAACTTCCCGAATATTGATTGGCACCTGAGTAGTTCCAGGGGTTTAGATGGGGCAGAATTTGTGAAGTGGGTCCAGGACGGATTCCTGTCACAGTTTGTGGATAGGCCGACTAAGGGGAATGCCATACTAGATCTAGTACTAGGTAATGAACCGGGTCAGGTCACAGATCTCTCAATGGGTGAGCATCTGGGGGACAGTGACCACTGCTCCCTGGCCTTTAGCATTATCATGGAAAAGGATAGAATCTGAGAGGGCAGGAAAAATTTAAATTGGGGAACAGCAAATTATGAGGCTATAAGGCTAGAACTTGCAGGTGTGAATTGGGATGATGTTTTTGCAGGGAAATTTACTACGGACATGTGGTCAATGTTTAGAGATCTCTTGCGGGATGTTAGGGATAAATTTGTCCCGGTGAGGAAGATAAAGAATGGTAGGGTGAAGGAACCATGGGTGACAAGTGAGGTGGAACATCTAGTCGGGTGGAAGAAATCAGCATACATGAGGTTTAGATGGGTCTATTGAGGAATATAGGGAAGCAAGAAGGGAGCTTAAGGAGGGGCTGAGAAGAGCAAGAAGGGGGCAGGAGAAGGCCTTGGGTTGTAGGGTAAAGGAAACCCCCAAGGCATTCTTCAACTGTATGAAGGAAAAAAGGATGACAGGAGTGAAGGTAGGACCGATTAGAGATAAAGTTGGGAAGATGTGCCTGGAGGCTGTGGAAGTGAGCGAGGTCCTCAATGAATACTTCTCTTCGGTATTCACCAATGAGAGGGAACGATGATGGTGAGGACAATATGAGTGAGGTTGATGTTCTGGAGCATGTTGATATTAAGGGAGAGGAGGTGTTGGAGTTGTTAAAATACATTAGGATGTGTAAGTCCTGGGGGCCTGATGGAATATTCCCCAGGCTGCTTAACGAGGCGAGGGAAGAGATTGCTAAGCCTCTGGCTAGGATCTTTATGTCCTCGTTGTCCACGGGAATGGTACCGGAGGATTGGAGGGAGGCGAATGTTATCTCCTTGTTCAAAAAAGGTAGTAGGGATAGTCTGGGTAATTATAGACCAGTGAGCCTTACGTCTGTGGTGGGAAAGCTGTTGGAAAATATTCTTAGAGATAGGATCTCTGGGCATTTGGAGAATCATGGTCTGATCAGGGACAGTCAGAATGGCTTTGTGAAGGGCAGATCGTGTCTAACAAGCCTGATAGAGTTCTTTGAGGAGGTGACCAGGCATATAGATGAATGTATTGCAGTGGATGTGATCTATATGTATTTTAGTAAGGCATTTGATAAGGATCCACACGGTAGACTTATTCAGAAAGTTAGAAGGCATGGGATCCAGGGAAGTTTGGCCAGGTGGATTCAGAATTGGCTTGCCTGCAGAAGGCAGAGGGTGGTGGTAGAGGGAGGACATTCAGATTGGAGGATTGTGACTACTGGTGTCCCACAAGGATCTGTTCTGGGACCTCTACTTTTCGTGATTTTTATTAACGACCTGGATGTGGGGGTAGAAGGGTGGGTTGGCAAGTTTGCAGATGACACAAAGTTCGTGGTATTGTAGAGAGTGTAGATGATTGTCAAAGATTGCAGAGAGACATTGATAAGATGCAGAAATGGGCTGTGAAGTCGCAGATGGAGTTCAACTCGGAGGAGTGTGAGGTGGTACACTTTGGAAGGACAAACTCCAAGGCAGAGTACAAAGTAAATGGCAGGATACTTGGTAGTGTGGAGGAGCAGAGGGATCTGGGGGTACATGTCCACAGATCCCTGAAAGTTGCCTCACAGGTGGATAGGGTAGTTAAGAAAGCTTATGGGGTGTTAGCTTTCATAAGTCGAGGGATAGAGTTTAAGAGCCGCGATGTAATGATACAGCTCTATAAAACTCTGGTTAGGCCACACTTGGAGTACTGTGTCCAGTTCTGGTCGCCTCATTACAGTAAGTATGTGGAAGCATTGGAAAGGGTACAGAGGAGATTTACCAGGATGCTGCCTGGTTTAGAGAGTATGAATTATGATCAGAGATTAAGGGAGCTAGGGCTTTACTCTTTGGAGAGAGGGAGGATGAGGGGAGACATGATAGATGTGTACAAGATAATAAGAGGAATAGATAGAGTGGATAGCCAGCACCTCTTCCCCAGGGCACCACTGCTCAATACAAGAGGACATGGCTTTAAGGTAAGGGCTGGGAAGTTCAAGGGGGATATTAGAGGAAGATATTTCACTCAGAGAGTGGTTGGTGCGTGGAATGCACTGCCTAAGTCAGTGGTGGAGGCAGATACACTAGTGAAGTTTAAGAGACTACTAGACAGGTATATGGAGGAATTTAAGGTGGGGGCTTGTATGGGAGGCAGAGTTTGAGGGTCGGCACAACATTGTGGGCCGAAGGGCCTGTACTGTGCTGTACTATTCTATGTTTTATGTTCTAATAACAGAACAGAGAGTGGAGGTGTTGTGGAGATAGTGCTGTTCAGTCCTCAGACAAAGTCAGGAATGTAAAAGTTGAGCATGGTGCAGTGAATATGCTGAGGCCTGTATATTTCAATACAAGGAGCAGTGTAGGAAAGGCGGATGGGTTCAGGGCATAGATCAACACCTGGAATTATGACACTAGGATCTGGCAACGGTGGCCTGGGACAGGCTACTTTATGGCAAAAGTGTGCTTGGTAAATGGGAGGCTTTCAAAGCAAAATTTTGAAAGTACAAAGCGGGTATGTGCTTGTTAGAATAAAAGGTAAAGATAGAAACTGTGGGGATCCTTGGTTTTCAAGAGATATTGAGACCCTGGTGAAGCGCAAAATGGAGTTGCATAACAGGGATAGGCAGGTAGGTTCTTATGGAGTATAAGAAATGCAAGAGAACACGTAAGAAATAAATCAGGATGGCTGGCCTTGCAGAAAAGATGAAGAAGAATTCTAAGGGATTCTAGAGATAGATTAAAAGCAAAAGGATTGCAAGGGACAAAGTTGGCAATGCATGTTTGGAACCAAAGCAGATGGGAATTTTTTTTTTTCACCTCTATTTACTCAGGAGAGACGCGGTTGGTGGCGTAGTGGCATCAGTGACGGACCTTGGGATGAAAGGTCCCGAGTTCGAATCCAGCCGGCTCCCCTGCACGCTTTCCATCCGTGCTGGGTTACGAGCTGGTGATCTCTTTGGAAACTCACCCAGCAGAAGGCAATGGCAAACCACCGCTGTAACTTGCCTCGTACGCAGTTCCTCACTACGTCAGAGAGGCGTAGAGGGAATCGCCCGCTAAGCGGAGAAACTCCAGATGCAATGTACCTTTCCTTTTCCTTTACGCAGGAGATGGACACACAGCCTGTGGAAGTGTGGAAAAGCGGCATTAAAATCGTAGGCCCTGTACAGATTAAAAAAGAGGAGATGTTTGCTGTCCTGAGGCAGATCAGTATGGATAAATCTCCAGGACATGACAGGGTGCTCCCTCGGACCCTACGGTAGGCAAGTGCAGAAATTGTCAGGGCCCCAGCAGAGATAATTATATCATCCTTAGTGACAGGAGAGTAATCAGAGGATTGTAGGATAGCCAAAGTTATTTCACTGTTCAACATAGAACATAGAAATCTACAGCATATTCCAGGCCATTCAGCCCACAATGTTGTGCCAACCATGAAACTTACTCTAGAAACTGCCTGGAATTTCCCTAGCACATGGACCTCTATTTAACTGAGCTCCATGTACCTATCTAAGAGGCTGTTAAAAGACCCTATTGTATCTGCCTCGACCACCACTGCTGGCAGTGCATTCCACACACCCACCACTCTCTGTGTAAAAAAACTTAATCCTGACATCCCCTCAGTATCTATTTCCAAGACCTTGAAACTATGCCCCCTTGTGTTAGCCAGTTCAGCCCTGGGGGAAAAAACCTCTGGCTATCCACACGATCAATACCCCTCATCATCTTATACACCTAAAAAAGGCTCTAAACATAAACAAGGAAATTATACATTGCTTTGAGGATTTGTTAGAAGTATACAAAATTATGAGGGTATAGATAGGGTAAATGCAAGCAGCTTTTTCCACTGAGGTTGGGTGGGATGGACAGAGGACATGGGTAAGAGAGGAAGGTGAAAATTTCACAGGAACATTTGGAAAAGCTGTTCACTGAAATGGTCATGAGAGTGTGGAATGAGATGTCAGCACAAGTGGTCGATTTCACCATTAAGAGAAGTTTGATTGGTACCTGGATGGAAAGGGTGTGGAGGACGATGGTGCTGGTGCAGGTAGTTGCTGTAGACGGCTTAAATATTTTCAGCATTGTCTAGATGGGACAAATGGCCTGTTTCTGCACTGAAGTTCTCCAAACTTCTTTGACAGAGAAGCTGTCCAAACTTGACTGGAAGGGGAAACTGGTAGGAGTGACAATGGAGCAGCAGCGGCTGGAGTTTCTGGCAGCAATTCGGGAGCTGAGTGCACGGCAGATACATCCCAGTGAAGCACTCTAAAGGCAGGAGGACACAACCGTGGCTGAAATGAGAAGCCAAAACCAACATAAAAGCCAAAGAATGGGCAGAAAAGAACAAAAAATATTGGGAAACTTTTAAAAACCAACAGAAGACAGCTAAAAAAAATCTCATGGCATTATGATCACTGGATACAAAGTGTTCCAATACAGTAATTTCTGTCACTCTCTCTGGATCATTTCCTAATAGCTTATTCCACATTTCTATGCTGGAAATTCTACGTACTGATTAAGGGCACATTTGACAAGCTCTACTCCATCTTGTCCTCTTACGGTGTGGGGTCCTAGTCAATATATGGAAATTTAAAATCGCTTACAATCTCAACCCTTGTTTCTTGGCACAGTCTGCGATCTCTCTACAAATTTGTTCCTTTAAATCCCTCACTGTTGGGTGCAAACAACTCCCAGTAACGGCTACAATATCATAATTCCCTGTCCTGGGCTCATCTGGCTTCTGCTACGATGCTTCTTGCATTGTGATATAGACAGCTTAGGAGAGTCACTGCGCCATGCTCAACCTTTTGATTACTGACTTTCTCTGAGGTCTGAACAACATCTGTCTGGTGTCAAGAAAACAACCTCTCCCTCAATCTTGCAAAAAACAAAGGAGCTGGTTGTGGACTACAGAGAAATGGAGACATCAATGGATCTGCTGTTGAAAGGGTGAACAACTTCAAATTCCTTGACATAAACATCACCAAGGATCTCACCTGGTCTGTTCATACTGGCTGTGTGGTGAGAAAGGCACAACAGCGCCTCTTTCAGCTCAGACTGTTGAAGAAGTTTGGTATGGTTCTACAAATCCCAAGAACTTTCTACAGGGGCACAATTGAGCGCATCCTGAGAGTCTGCATCACTGTCTGAGATGGGAACAATACTTCCCTCAGTCGCAGGACTCTGCAGAGAGTGGTGCAGACAGCCCAGCCCAACTGTATATGTGAACTTTCCCCTATCCAGGATATTAACATTATTGTGTAAAAAGGTCCCATTGGATCATTGGGGAGCTGAGTCACCCCAACCACAGAATGTTGCAGCTGCTACCATCTGGGAAACACTACCACAGCATAAAAGCCAGGACCAGCAGGCTCCAGGACAGCTTCTTTCGCCAGGCCATCAGACTGATTCATTCATGCTGGTACAATTGTATTTCTATGTTACACTGAATGCCCTGTTGTACATATTAATTATTATAAGTTACTATAAATTGCACATTTAGATGAAGACGTTATGCAAAGATTTCTACTCCTCATGTATATGAAGGATGAAAGTAATAAAGTCAATTCAATTCAATTCACCCTCTTCACTATCTGTTCTATCATTCTGGCTCCAATACTCCCTGTAACTTCAGTTTAACCACCCACCCCACAGGTATGCACTAGCAAGCCTTACCATTAGGATATTCATTCCCTTTTAGTTCTGTTCCCCAACTAACAAATCCCCTATCATCCCTTTGACTTTGGTCAGTCAGGTAATCCCCACCAAGAGTTTCTAAAGTGGTCTACCTGTTGTTGTGGGGGATGGCAACAAGAGTCTCCTGCAATGGCTGTTTACCCTCATTCCCCTTCCTGACTCTCACCCAGTTTCCTGTGTCCTGCACGTTGGGTGTAACTCACCTCTCTTCATGTCATATCAATCACCCCCTCCGACTCCTGGATGATCCGGAATTCATCCATTTCAAGTTCCAACTCCGTAAAGTGCAGGGTTACAAGCTGCAGCTGGATGCACATCTTGTAGGTGAGGGCATCGGGGACACTGGAGGTCTCCCCTCTAATTTGTAATGACTAGTGTGCGGAAAAATCTTGTGCTGTGCAATTTTTTGCCTGGTGACAATGTGTGGGCACTAAATTTTATATTTTGAGCTATTCATTTTAACAGCTAGCAAATCACTGTTAATAAAAACTTTGATGTCCTCTAGGTTTGATCAAGTTCATCTGCACTCTCACATAACCTATGTAGCGGGCCTGTAGTGGGTAATGAAGGATTTTCTCACCACAGCTTTTGCACACTGTCCATATCTGGTTTGCTTGCTAAATGATGCTATAAAAAGGCAGATTTCTAAATATCACTCCATTTCTTCCCACTTGCAAATTCTCCAGCAACTTTTGCATCACCACAATACACACAGGTAACACCAGTTTCTGTATTGTACATAAATATTTCCCCTGAACCCTCCCCCGGGTGACTGACGGTGGTGAACTCAGTGATGGCAATGCCAATGAACATGAAGGGAAGGGCAGTAGTCTGTCTCATTGGAGTCTGGCACATTTGTGATGTGAAAGCTACTTGTTGCCCTGGACAAAGGTGTTTGATATCATTATGTACCCAGAGAGAGTGGGACAAAACATGTTCTCACGGGTAGAAAGTCCAGAACAAGAGGGGGTAGAACCAGCAACAGACACAAAATGCTGGGGGAACTCAGCAGGCCAGGCAGCATCTATGGAAAAGAGTACTAATGCTGAGTTCCTCCAGCAATTTGTGTGTGTTGCTCGGATTTCCAGCATCTGCAGATTTTCTCTGGTTTGTGACTGGAGGCAGAACAAAGGTGATTTTCACAACAGCTGATGTAAAAGATTTTGTTCCCTTTCTCCGAGTTCCCGATCCTTGCATTTAGACAGCTGGAGCTCAGCTCTGTCTGAGAGACCCATCGGTTCCCATTCCCTCATCAGCCGGAAGCTCCCCGGGGCCCGTGTACGGATGGTGGGGCTGAGAGAGAGGGAAGAGAGCAGGACTGTCCCGGGATTGCGGGTCACGGAGTCCGGAGTCACAGCAACTACCCGAAGTCGGTGTTGAAAACGCCGCCCGGTGAGACCCCCAACCCGGAGATCCCTTCTCACCTCAACCGATCATCCGGGGCCTTTTGTGCCCCGCGCGCTGGTGAGCTCGAGCTTGGTCGGTTTAACGGCTGGGCTACTGATCACGTGACCATCCCCTCCCCCACCGCTGTCAACAGTGGAGTCACGCGCTGCGCTATTCCCATTGGTACGAAGCAGTGTCAATCACTGCTTCCAGCCAATAGCAGAGGCGGACCAGCCGAGAGGGCGTTACCCCCGCTGACACCGTCTCCCGAACTTTCCGTCACGGCGGGACAACCGTCAAAGTAAATGTCCGCTTTCTGATTTATTTCCATTTCCCTCCGAGGGAAGTTGGGGCGTTTGTGAAGCGTCTCCTGCGGCCGGAGTCTGATGTGTCGCTGAGAGGTAGGAGGAGACCGCTCGGCCCGTCGGTTTGATGCCGGTTCCCCGGGGAGGGAGAGGATGAAGACGGTGAGAGAGGGGGCGGACAGGATGTTTGTCCCGGTGGGGACAGGAGGGGCTCATCTGTGGAAATGTCTGAGCCCACGGTGGTGGCGATTCACCACATTGGGGGGCAAACACCGGCAGACTGTTGCCCTGAGAGCGGGGCCAATGGTCCGGGCAAAGTGACAATTATTTGTGTTTTGTTGAGACTGTACCGGGAATATGGTGTAAAATCCCGCTCCCCACACTAACACGGGTCACACAGACCAAAGAACAAACTGCCGGAGGAACTCAGTGGGTCGGGCAGCATCTGTGGAGGGAAATGGACCGTCAACATTTCGGGCCGAGACCCTCCCTCTGGACTGAGAGTGGACGGGAAATAGTCCGAGAAAAGAGGTGAGGGGTGGGGATGGGGCAAGAGCTGGGGAGTGAGAGGTGGGTCCAGGTGAGGGGGAGGTGGGAAGGTGGAAATAGTGACGGGGGTGGGAGGTGAGTGGTTGGGGCAACACGGGGCTGCAGAAGATGGAAATTAATTCCATAGAGGATTAACAAAGAGGTTAGAGAGTATTTGTTATAGAGAGTGCAATGAAGATTCACCAGACTGATCCCTGGAGTGGTGGGGTCACCATATGAAGAAAGATCAAATGTGATAACCCTTTCAATCGAGGACTGAGGGGTGAACACATTGAAATGCACAACATCATTACCGGCTGAACCAGGGATCCCAGTCTCTGAAAAAGGGGGTGGACTGTTCGGGACTGAGATGAGGGGAAATGTCTCCATTCCGAGGGTGGTGAATGTCTGTAAATCCCCACCACAGAGGCCAGTGAAGACTCAGTGATCATCCTCACATAAAACAGAGGCCGGCAGATGTGTGGAGACTAAAGGGATCGAGGAAATGAGGATCGGGCAGAGACATGTGGCTGAGATGGGAGAGCAGCCGTCATCTTGTTGATGGTTAGAGGGCTGAATGGCCACCTCCTGCTGTTTCTCTTTCTATTCAAATATTTTTATTGTTACTATCCAAAATTAATAAGAGTACATCGAAGTAACCAATTGTTTCAATTCACCTGCTGTTTCTCACTTGATGTTTCAGTGTTCCTGTCCAGTGAGGCTGGAGTAAAGCGAATAGAAAGTGTTTTCAACATAGAACTGATGTAAATGAAACCTGCACAATTCCTGTGTGGGTCTGATTGTGTGTCTGAGCGGGATGGGAATTGAACTCAAACTCTGAGAACTCTGTGACCCGGGGGGAGGGGGGGTGGAGAGGAAGGGACAGGGAAGATATGGAGGGAAAAGTTAAAAATGTTGCTGAAATAATACGGGAAATAATGAAATAAAGTGGGAAACGCGTCGGGCAGCGTGTGAGGGGCGAGGAGACGTCACCGGGTCACGTGGGAGACCCTCCACTCGTCACGTGATCCCGTTTTGCCGCAGAGATGCGGCATCTGCAAACACCAGGAATTCTGCAGATGCTGGAAATTCAAGCAACACACATTAAAGTTGCTGCTGGACACAGCAGGCCAGGCAGCAACTCTAGGAAGAGGTACAGTCGACGTTTCGGGCCAAGACCCTTCGTCAGGACCAAATGAAAGAAGAGCTAGTAAGAGATTTGAAAGTGGGAAGTGGAGGGGGAGATCCAAAATGATAGGAGAAGACAGGAGGGGGAGGGATGGAGCCAAGAGGTGGAAAGTTGTTGGCAAAACGGATATGAAAGGATCGTGGGACAGGAGACCTAAGGAGAAGGAAAAGGGGGAGGGGAACTCAGAGGATGGGTAAGGGGTATAGTCAGAGGGACAGAGAGAAAAGGAATGTGTGTCTATAAATAAATAAATACCAGATGGGGTACGAGGGGCTGGCTGGGCATTAGCGGTAGTTAGAGAAGTCGATGTTGATGCCATCAGGTTGGAGGCTACGCAGACGGAATATAAGGTGTTGTTCCTCCAACCTGAGTGTGGCTTCATCTTTACAGCAGAGGAGGCCGTGGATAGACATGTCAGAATGGGAATGGGATGTGGAATTAAAATGTGCGGCCACTGGGAGATCCTGCTTTCTCTGGCGGACAGAGCGTAGGTGTTCAGCGAGTCGATCTCCCGGTCTGCGTCGGGTCTCGCCAGTATACAGAAGGTGCTGTGGGAGGAAGTGCAAGGGCATGTGTAGCACTTGTTCCGCTTACAAGGATAAGTACCGGGAGGGATCTCCCAGCCCGCCCGCGCAGCATCCCTGGTTTGGTTCCGAGGCCCCGCCCACCGCGCTGATGACGCGCAGACGACATCGCGCATGCTCAGTACGGGCAGGGCGGTGTTGTTTTCCGTCCTTTGTTGAAGTGAGTCGGCGGTGGGATCGGGATCGGGATCCGGGAACGGATTATTCTCTGCGGGGCAACACCGACAATTTCCATTCGGTGAGTATTGAAGTCGGCCCCGAGCGGGGAGTTCTGATGTTGGGCAGTGAGTCCCTTTAACTTTCTCGAATTCAAACAAGAGAAAATCTGGAGTTGCTGGAAATCCGAGCAACTTCCGCAAAGTGCTGGAGGAACTCAGCAGGCCCGGCAGCACCCAGGAAAAGAGTACAGTCGCGTTACCGGCCGAAACCCTTCGGCAGGACAGGAGAATGAAAGGTGGGGGTGGGAAAGGGAGAGAGAAACACAAGGTGATCGGTGAAACCTGAAGGGGGAGGGGATGAACTTTCCCGAACTGGCAGCCTCGCCTCGCTTCCTTGACAGAATCTGCCGGGGTCGGTCCGGGTCGTGAGACCTTCACACCGAACCGTCTGAGATGAGCCGCCGCTCAGCCCCTGTTGTTCTGGCCCTGTTAGCAGGATGACATAAAACATATTTCTATAATGTTACTGACCAAGAATCGTATAATTTGTTTTCCGTGTGTTATCTGAATGCACTTGCCTATGATGCTTCTACAAATCAGTGTTTTTCTCTACCTGTAACTTCCCGTACTTGCGCACTTGTCAATAAATTCAACAGGACCTGAGAAATCTCAGTGAGATTTGATTAGTGACGATCATCTTGGCAGCTCGGTTGGCCAAATGTAAAGATACAGGACACTGTTAAATGTAAGACGCTGAACAGTGTTGATGATCAGAGGGTTCTTAAAATTCATCGCTCCCTGAAAATGACTGCACAGATTGATCGGGTGCTTAAGAAGCCAAATGGCATGGTTGTCTTTATTAGTCGAGACATTGAGTTCAAAAGTCTGGAAGTTGTGTTGTAGCTTTATAAAACCCTGAGGGTGGCCTCATCTTGGCACAGGAGGAGGCGATGGGTTGACACGTCGAAACGGGTAAAAAAGGAGGGCATCTCCCTCGTCCTGGAATGAAAAGCCTCATCCTGAGAGCAGATGCGGCGGAGACGGAGGAATTGTGAGAAGGGGATGGCATTTTTTTCAAGAGACAGGGTGAGAAGAGAAATGGTCCAGGTAGCTGTGAGAGTCTGGTGGCTTATAGTAGACATCAGTAGATAAGCTGTCTCCAGAGATAGAAACAGAAAGATCAAGAAAGGGGAGGGTAGTGTCGGAAATGGACCAGGTAAACTTGAGGGCAGGGTGAAAGTTGGAGGCAAACTTAATGAAGTCAACAAGCTCAGCATGCGTGCAGGAAGCAGCGCCAATGCAGTCGTTGATGTAGCGAAGGAAAAGTTGGGGACAGATACCAGTATAGGTTTGGAACATGGATTGTTCCACAAGGCCAACAAAAAGGCAGGCATAGCTGGGACCCATACGGGTGCCCATGGCTACACCTTTAGTTTGGAGGAAGTGGAAGGAGCCAAAGGAGAAATTATTAAGAGTAAGGACTAATTCTGCTAGACGAAGCAGAGTGGCGGTAGAGGGGAACTGGTTAGGTCTGGAATACAAACAGAAGCGGAGAGCTTTGAGACCTTCCTGGTGGGGGATGGAGGTATACAGGGACTGGACATCCATGGTGAAAATAAAGCGGTGGGGGCCAGTAAACATAAAATTATCAAACAATTTCAGAGTGTGAGAAGTGTCACGAACATAGGTAGGAAGGGATTGAACAAGAGGGGATAAAATAATGTCGAGGTATGCAGAAATGAGTTCGGTGGGGCAGGAGCAAGCTGAGACAATTGGTCTACCTGGACAGGCAGGTTTGTGGATCTTGGGTAGGAGGTAGAAATGGGAAGTGCAGGGTGTGGGAACCATCACCAACTTTATCTGCTCAGGAGATCTCCCATCCACTGCTATCAACCTTATAGTTTCCACACCCCCCACTTCCTGTTTCTACCTCCTACCCAAGATCCACAAACCTGCCTGTTCTTTTTTAAAGAAAGGGGCTTCCCACCTCCACCATCAACTCTGCTTTCAAATGCATCTCTCCCATTTCACGCACATCTGCTCTCACCCCATCCTCCCACCACACCTCTAGGAATAGGGTTCCCCTTGTCCTCACCTACCACCCCACCAGCCTCCGGGTCTAACATTTAATTCTCCGTAACTTCCGCCATCTCCAATGGGATCCCACCACTAAGCACATCTTTCCCTAACCACCCCCCCCCCAGCTTTCAACAGGGATTGCTCCCTATGCGACTTCCTTGTCCATTCGTCCCCCATCCCTCCCCACCGATCTCCCTCCCGGCACTTATCCTTGTAAGCGGAACAAGTGCTACACGTGCCCTTACACTTCCTCCCTCACTACCATTCAGGGCCCCAGACAGTCCGTCCAGGTGAGGCGACACTTCACCTGTGAGTTGGCTGCGGTAATATACTGCATCCGGTGCCCCGATGTGGCCTTCTATATATTGGTGAGACCCGATGCCGACTGGGAGACCTTTTCGCTGAACACCTACACTCTGTCCGCCAGAGAAAGCAGAATCTCCCAGTGGCCACACATTTTAATTCCATGTCCCATTCTCACTCTGATATGTCTATCCACAGCCTCCTCTACTGTCAAGATGAAGCCACTCTCAGGTTGGAGGAACAACACCTCATATTCCGTCTGGGTAGCCTCCAACCTGATGGCATGAACATTGACTTCTCTAACTTCCGTTAACGCCCTACATCCCCTTCATACCCGATCCGTTATTTATTTACTTTCCAGCTCTTAGCTCCATCCCTCTCCCTCCTGTCTTCTCCTATCATTTCCGATATCCCCCTCCCCCTCCCACTTTCAGATCTCTTACTATCTCTTCTTTCAGTTAGTCCTGATGAAGGGTCTCAGCCCAAAGCGTTCACTGTACCTCTTCCTATAAATGCTGCCTGGCCTGCTGCATTCATCAGCAAATTTTGTGTGTGTTGCTGGCCACTTATTCATTTATTTTCCAGCTATCTGCACTCCTGAAAGATGTATACACTTAACTCTCCCTGCGGAAGATCCCAATCAGCAACCCAGGCGGTCAATTTGCACACATTTAAAATTGTGAATGCCCCTCAGGACAGAGGGATGCATATTTAAAACCGAGATGCAGCAAAATTTCTTTAGCCAGAGTGTGACGAATTTGTGAAATTAGCAGAGTCAGCTGCGGAGGCCCGACTGGGGGTATTTAAGACCAACAGTAGATGGGAAATTAAGATAGGTGAGAGGTGGGAATGGGGCAAGAGCTGGGGAGTGAAAGTGGATCCAGGTGAGGGGCAGGTGGGAAGGTGGAAGTAGTGTTAGGGGTGGGAGAAGAGTCATGGTGAAAACACGGGTGAGGTTAGACAGTGCAATGACGATTCACCAGACTGATCCCTGGAGTGGTGGGGTCATCATATGAAGAAGGATCAAATGTGATAACCCTTTCATTTAGAGAATCGGGGGCTGAGAGGTGAGCACATTGAAATGCACAACATCATTACCAGTTGAACTAGGGATCCCAGTCTCTGAAAGAGGGGATGTACAGTCTGGGACTGAGATGAATTAAATGAAATTGAATCGGATTTATTTCTTATGTCCTTCATATACGTGAGGAGTAAAAATCTTTATGTTGCATCTCTATCTAATTATGCAATGTGCAATCATAGTTATTTAAAGTAATTTATAATAAATAGAACAGTCAATGCAATATAGAGTACACTCGAGTCAGCGTGAGTTAATCAGTCTGATGGCCTGGTGGAAGAAGCTGTCCAGGAGCCTGTTGGTCCTGGATTTTATGCTGCGGTACCGTTTCCTGGATGGTAGCAGCTGGAACAGACTGTGGTTGGGATGGCTTGGTTCCACAATGAGTCTTCAGGCCCTTTTTACACACCTATCCTTGTAAATGTCCTGAACAGTGGAAAGTTCACAACTACAGATGCGCTGGCCTCTCTGCATCACTCTCTGCAGAGTTCTGCGATTGAGGGAGGTACAGATCCCATACCAGGCAGTGATGCAGCCAGGCAGGATGCTCTCAATTGTGTCCATGTCAGACTTCTTCAAGCGTCTGAAGTGAAAGAGGCACTGTTGTGCCTTTTTCACAACACAGTCGGTATGTACAGAACAGGTGATGTCCTCAGTGATGTGGATGCCGAGGAACTTAAAGCTGTTCACTTTCTCAACCCGAGATCCAATGATGTCAATAGGAGTTGGCCCATCTCCATTTCTCCCGTAGTCCACAACCAACTCCTTTGTTTTGGCAACATTGAGGGAAAGGTTGTTTTCTTGACTTCTTCCCTGTAGGCCACCTCGTTATTGATTGAGATTAGGCCAATCAATGTAGTGTTGTCAGCAAATTTACTTAGCAGATTGGAGCTGTGGGTGGTGATACAGTCATGAGTATACAGGGAGTAAAAGGGAGGACACAATATGCAGCCCTGAGGGGCACCTGTGTTGGCAATCAGAGGGTTGGAGGTGAGGGAGCCCACTTTTACAACCTGCTGGCAATCTGACAGGAAGTCCAGGATCCAACTGCCCAAGGCAGGGTCAAGGTGAGGGCTCTGAGATTCTTATTGAGCCTGGATGGAGCTATGGTGTTGCATCCTGAACTCTAGTCCAAGAACAGCATTCTCATATCTTCTTCTCCAGATGTGTAAGGACGGTACGTAGAGCTGTGGCTATTGCATCATTTGTCGATCGATTGTTTCAGACTAAACACATTGATGAAGGGAAAGCCATGTAGTGTATATGGATTTCAGCAAAGCATTTGATAAGGTACCCCATGCAAGGCTTACAGAGAAAGTAAGGAGGCATGGGATCTAAGGGGACGTAGCTTTGTGGATCTGGAACTGACTTGCCCACAGAGGGCAAAGAGTGGTTATAGATGACTCATATTCTGCATGGAGGCCGGTGACCAGTGGTGTGCCTCAGGGACCTGTTCTGGGACCCTTACTCTTCGTGATTTTTATAAATGACCTGGATAACGAAGTCGAGAGATGGTTCGTAAATTTGCTGATGACACAAAGGTTGGGCATGTTGTGGACAGTGTGGAGGGCTGTCAGAGGTTACAGCAGGACATTGATAGGAATCAAAACTGGGCTGAGAAGTGGCAGATGGAGTTCATCCCAGATAAGTGTGAGGTGGCTCACTTTGGTAGGTCAAATATGATGGCAGATATAGTATTAATGGTAAGACTCTTGGCATTGTGGAGGATCAGAGGGATCTTGGGGTCCAAGTCCATAGGATGCCCAAAGTAGCTGCGTGGGTTGACTCTGTGGTTAAGAAGGCATATGGTGCATTGGCCTTCATCAACTGTGGGATTGTTTAAGAGCTGCGATGTAATGTTGCAACTATATAGGACCCTAGTCAGAGCCCACTTGGAGTACTGTGCTCAGTTCTGGTCACCTCACGACAGGAAGGACGTGGAAACCATAGAAAGGGTGCAGAGGAGATTTACAAGTCTGTTGCCTGGATTGGGGAGCATGCCTTAGGAGAATAGGTTGAGTGAATTCGGCTGTTTCTCCTTGGAGCGACGGAGGATGAGAGGTGACCTGATGGAGGTGTACAAGATAATGAGAGGCATTGATCATATGGATAGTGAGAGGCCTTTTCCCAGGGCTGAAATGGCTAGCATGAGAGGGCAGAGTTTTAAGGTGCTTGGAAATAGGTATAGAGGAGATGTCAGGGGTAAGTTTTTTACGCAGAGAGTGGTGAGTGTGTGGAATGGGCTGCCGGCGACGGTGGTGGAGGCGAAACGATAGCGTCTTTAAAGAGACTCCTGGATTGGTACATGGAGTTTAGGAAAATAGAGAGCTATGGGTAAGCCTCGGTAGTTCTAAGGTAAGGACATTTACGGCACAGCTTTGTGGGCCAAAGGGCCTGTGTTGTGCTGTGGGTTTTCTGTTTCAGGATCCGTACTCGGAGGTATAATGTGGTGGCCATTACAGAGACTTGGATGGCTCAGGGTCAGGAAAGGTTACTTCAAGTGCTGGGTTTTAGATGTTTCAGAAAGGACAGGGAGGGAGGCAAAAGAGGTGAGGGTGTGGCACTGTTGATCAGAAATAGTGTCAAGGCTGCAGAAAAGGTGGACATCATGGAGGGTTTCCCTACTGAGTCTCTGTGGGTGGAGGTTAGGAACAGGAAGGGGTCAATAACTTGGTGGTTTTTATAGGCCGCCCAATAGTCACGGGGATACCGAGGTGCAGATAGGGAAACAGATCCTGGAAAGGTGTAATAATAACAAAGTTGTCATGATGGGAGATTTTAATTTCCCAAATATTGATTGGCACCTCCCTGGAGCAAGCGGTTTAGATGAGGTGGAGTTTGTTAGGTGTGTTTAAGACGGTTTCTTGACACCATATGTAGATAAGCCTAGAAAAGGAGAGACTGTACTTGATTTGGTATTGGGAAATAAATCTGGTCAGGTGTCCGATCTCTCAGGGCACTTTGGAGATAGTGATCATAATTCTATCTCCTTTACAATAGCATTGAAGAGAGATAGGAACACAGAAGTTAGAAAAGTGTTTAATTGAAGTCAGGGGAATTATGAGGCTGTCAGGCAGGAAATTGGAAGCTTAAATTGGAAACAGATGTTCTCAGGGAAAAGTACGGAAGAAATGTGGCAAATGTTCAGGGGATATCTGTGTGGAGTTCTGCATAGGTATGTTCCCATGAGACAGGGAAGTTATGGTAAGGTACAGGAACTGTGGTGTACAAAGGCTGTAATAAATCTAGTCAAGAAGAAAAGAAAAGATTACAAAAGGTTCAGAGAGCTAGAGATCTAGAAGATTATAAGGCTAACAGGAAGGAGATTAAAAAGGAAATTAGGAGAGCCAGAGGGGCCCATGAGAAGGCCTTGGTGGGCAGGATTAAGGAAAACTCCAAGGTATTCTACAAGGATGTGAAGAGCAAGAGGGTAAGATGTGTAAGAATAGGACCTATCAAGTGTGACAGTGGGGAAGTGTGTATGGAACCGGAGGAAACAGCAGAGGTACTTAATGAATACTTTACTTCAGTATACACTATGGAAAAAGATCTTGGTGATAGTAGTGATGACTTGCAGCAGACTGTTAAGCTTGAGCATGTAGATATTAAGGGAGAGGATGCGCTGTAGCTTTTGGAAAGCATTAAGTTGGGTGAGTCACCGGGACCGGATGAGATGTACCACAGGCTACTGTGGGAGTCGAGGGAGGAGATTGCTGATCCTCTGGTGATAATCTTTGAATCATCAATGGGGACGAGAGAGGTTCTAGAGGATTGGAGGGTTGTGGATGTTGTTCCTTTATTCAAGAAAGGGAATAGAGTTAGCCCAGGAAATTATAGACCAGTGAGTTGATGGAGAAGATCCTGAGAGGCAGGATTTATGAACATTTCGAGAGGTATAATATGATTAGGAATTGTCAGCATGGCTTTGTCAAGGGCATGTTGTGCCTTACGAGCCTGATTGAATTTCTTGAGGATCTGACTAAACACATTGGTGAAGGAAGAGCAGTAGATATAGTGTATATGGATTTCAGTAAGGCATTTGAGAAGGTACCCCATCGCAGGCTTATGGGAAAGTAGGAGGCATGGGATCCAAGGGGACCTTGCTTTGTGGATCCAGAACTGGCTTGCCCACAGAAGGCAAAGAGTGGTTGTAAATGCATCATATTCTGCATAGAGTCCGGTGACCAGTGGTGTGCCTCAGGGATCTGTTCTGGGACCCGTGGTCTTTGTGATTTCAATAAATGACTTGGATGAGGAAGTGGAGGGATGGGTGAGTAAATTTGCTGATGACACAAAGGTTGGGAGTGTTGTGGATAGTGTGGAGGGCTGTCAGAGGTTACAGTGGGATGTTGCAGCTATATAGGACCCTGGTCAGGCCCCACTTGGAGTGCTGTGCTCAGTTCTGGTCACCTCACTACAAGAAGGATGTGGAAACCAATGAAAAGGTGCAGAGGAGATATACAAGGATGTTGCCTGGATTGGGGAGCATGCCTTATGAGAATAGGTTGAGTAAACTCGGTCTTTTCTCCTTGGAGCGACGGAGGTGACCTGATAGAGGTGTACAAGATGATGAGAGGCATTGATCATGTGTATAGTCAGAGGCTTTTTGACAGGGCTGAAATGGTTGCCACAAGAGGACACAGGTTTAAGGTGCTAGAGAGTTCGTACAGAGGAGATGTCAGGGTTAAGTATTTTACTCAGAGTGGTGAGTGTGTGGAATGGGCTGCCGTCAACGGTAGGGTCTTTTAAGAGACTTTTGGATAGGTAAATGGAGCTCAGAAAAATGGAGGGCTATGGGTAAGCCTAGTAATTTCTAAGGTAACGACATGTTTGGCACAGCTTCGTGGGCCGAAGGGCCTGTATTGTGCTGTAGGTTTTCTATGTTTCTAGTCGGCGAACCGTAGGAGGTGCATTTTGGGTGGTATCAAGCTGCTGATCCAGCATCAAGAACAACCCCATACACCTGCCCTCTCGCCATATCCTTTGCCCTGACAAATCAGTAAACTCTGCCATTTCGCCTTAAATATATGCATGAATTTGGCCTCCAGTGCAGCCTGTAGCCAAGCATTCCACAGATCTACTACAGTCTGGCTAAAAATTCTTCTTAACACTGCTCTAAAGGGTACCCCCCTCAATTTTGAGGCTGTGCCCTCTAGTGTTGGATACCCCCACCAAAGGAAAGATACTGGACTTCCACCCTAGCCAGTCCTTTCAACATTTGGTAGGTTTCAATGAGATCCTCCCCCCCCCCCCCCACCCCCGCATCCTTCTAAATGCCGGTGAATATTGGCCCAAAGCCGCCAAACACTCCTCAGATGTTAACCCCTTCATTCCTGGAATCATCCTCGTTAATCTCCTCTGTACTCTGCACAATGAATACACATCCTGTCAGAGATATTGAGCCCAAAACCATTGACAATATTCAAAGTGTGGCCTGACTAGTGTCTTATAAAGGCTCGGCATTATCTCAAACAACATTATCTCCTTGTTTTTTATATTTTACTCCCCATCAAATAAAGGGCATTTTATTTGCCTTCTTTACCGCAGATTCAAACTATAAATTAACTTCCTCGGAGTCTTACATGAGGACTCCAAAGTCCCTCTGCAGCTCTGACATTTGAACCTTCTCCCCATTTAGATGATAGTGTGTACTATCATTCTTTGTACTAAAATGCATCATCATACTTTTCCCAACATTGTATTCAATCTGACACATTTTTGCCCATTCTTCCAATTTGTCTAAGTCCAGCTGCAGTCGCATTGTTTCCTCAGCACTACCTACCCCTCCACCTACCCGCATATCATCCGCAACCTTTGCCACAGAGCCATCAATTCTATTATCTAAATCATTGGCAAACAATGTGAAAAGCAGCAGACCGAATACTGACCCCTGTGGTACACCACTAGGCAGCCAACCAGAAAAGGCCTCCTTTATTCCCACTCGATGCCTCCTGCCTGCCAGCCATTCTGCTATCCATGCCAGTGTCTTTCCTGTAATGCCATAGGATTTTACCTTGTTAAGCAGCCTCATGTATGGCACCTCATCAAACGCATTCTGAAAATCCAAGTAAATGACATTATTCTGCTGTTGAAGAAAGGCTGAAAAAAAACCCAGAAGACTATAGACCAGTGCTTCTGACATCAGTAGTGTGGAAGTTATTAGAAGCACTGCATATATAAGTATTTGAAAAGACAGGACTGATGTTGTTTACATACACTTTTGCTAGCATTTAACAATCCCGTGTAGGAGGTTGGTCAAGAAAATTCATTTGCATCACGTTCAACGCAAGGAAGTAAATTGGAGTAGACAATGTTGTTTTGGGAGAAGGTAGACAGTGATGGTAGATGATTATCTCCATTAATTGGGGCTTATGACCAGTGGGGAGCCGCAGGAATGGTAGTTGGGTCTGTTGCTGTTTGCCATCTACATCAATGATTGGGATGATAATGTTTTTAACTTGATAAGCACATTTGCATATGACACCGAGATTGGGGATGTAGTTGACAGAGAGGCAAGTTTTCACAGGTTACAGTGGGATCTGGAACAGCTGGAAATACTGCGCTGACAATGGCAGACGGGATTTAATGCAGGCAAGTGTGAAGTGTTGCACTATGGTAGGTCTTACACAGTAAACAGTAGAGCACTAAAAATTGTGGTGGAACAAAAGGATCTGGGAATACAGGTCCATAATTCATTGAAAGTAGCACCACAGGTAGATCGGGTCGTAAATAAAAGCTTTTGCCAAAGTGACCTTCATAAATTAAATTATCGACTGCAGGAGACAGGATGTTATTTTGAAGTTGTATAAGACATCGATGAGGCTGAATTTAGAGTATTGTGTGTAGTTTTGGTCACCTACCTACGGGAAAGATGCAAGTAAGTTTGAAAGAGTACTGGGAAAAATTTCAAGGATGTTTCCGGAGGACCTGAGTGATAAGGAAAGGTTGAGTAGTTTCAGACTTTAATCCTTGAAACGCTAAAAATTGAGAGGGGATTCGATAGAGCAGTACAACAGGATGATGCGTATAGATAGGTAAATGCAAGCAGGCCTTTTCCACTGAAGTCGGGTGGAACGGCAACCAGAGATCATGCATTATGGGTGAAAGGTGAAAAGTTTTAGGGGGACATGAGTGAAGACGTCTTCAATCAGAGAGCGGAGAGACAGTGGAATGAGCTGCCAATAGAAGTGGTACATGCGAGCACGATTTCGCCTTTGAAAATATGGATGGGGGAATATGGCTACTGTGCAGGTGGGCGGGAACAGGCGGTTTAAATGATTCGGACAAAGCGTCTGTACTGTGTTCTGTTTCAATATGACTCTCTTAACTATGACTCTGTGACTCCTTGATCACAGACAAAGATTTGATTGAGTAAAGATCCGAAATTCATATCAGACTTGAATGATTCACACCTTAATTCCCCAAGAATATTCAACAGTGTGGATGTGTTTTGATGCGGTTTCAAACTGCCCACACACTCCCAGTCGCGGATCTTTCGTAACCAGGGAAAGACAAAATGCTGGAGTAACTCAGCAGGTCTGGGCAATATGTATGCAACTGAATACAACGGGGAATGTTTCAGGCCGAAACTCTTCAGTGGAACTGGAAAGGAAGGGGGAAGAGGCAATATCACTGATTGATTTGGAAAATGTGGGTTGCTTTTCTGTGAGACTCGGAGCTCAGGGTCTGTGTTTAACCAGCTGCCTGCATGTTCTTTAGAACAGGGAGTGGCCTTTCTGCTGAAACCAATTCCAACCGGTTTGACATTTCACTCTCAATCACGTAAACAAACTCACTTTAGTATTCTGGTGTATAATACACTTAAAGTAGTGCCACAGGTAGATTGGGTCATAAAAAAGAGCCTTTTCCAGATTGCCTGCGTAAATTAACGTACTGAATCCTGGAGATGGGGTGTTATTTTGAGGTTGGTGACATTGGTGCGTTTGAATTTGGAGTGTTTACTGCAGTTTTGGTCATCTACCTATAGAAGAGAAATAAATAAGGTTGAAAGAGTACTGGGAAAAGGTGTGGGTTGTTTTTCTGTGATATAACAACCTTAGGGTCTGGTGCAAGCAGCTATCTGGCCCCGCACATTCCACAGAACTGGAGGCAGTTTTTCCTAAAGCAGAACTTTAGGCCATTCTGCTAAAACCATATCCAACTGGTTTGTCGTTTCACTTTCATTCAGGTGTGAAAACATTCACATTATTAGTCTGCTTAACTGCAGGGAAGGTCAGTGAATGTGAAAACTGATATAAAGAACACTACTGGTAGTCTCGAAACCACAACGTTACCAATTACAGTCGATGCCCTGCTTGCTGCGAGTTTCCGGAATTTTATAGTTTTTTCCTTCAGACTCACATTGTCTATAGTTGTTTCTAAAACATTTTTTTCATGATTCCGTAAAAAAATCAGTTTGTGACAGTCACCAGACCAAAAGACACAGGAGCAGAATTCAGCCTGTCGATTCTGCTCCACCATTCCTTCATGGCTGATCTCTGCTCCCACTCAACCCCATATCCTTTAATGCCCTGACTGATCAGGAGACAATCAACTTCCACCTTGAATATACACACAGACTTGTCTGCCAGTAGAGTCTGTGGCAGAACATTCCACAGATTCACTACTCTCTGGCTGAAACAAATCCTTCTTTCATCTTTTCTGAACGGTCGCCCCTCAGTTTGGAGGCTGCGCCCTCTAGATTTTGGATACCCCCACCACAGGAACCATTCTCTCCCACATCCACCCTAGCCAGTCCTTGTAGCAGTTGGTAAGTTTCAATGAGATTCCCCAGCATTTCTCTAAATTCCAGTGAGTACAGGCCCAAAGCTGCCAAATGCTGTTCATACGTTAACCCTTCATTGCTGGAATCAATCATCCTCATGAACCTCCTGTGGTCACTCAACAAAGACAACACGTGCTCTCTGAGATATTGGGCCCAGAACTGTTGGCGACACTTGAAATATGGGCTGACCAGTGTCTCACAGAGACTCAGAATTTTCTCCTTCTTTTATATTCTATTCCCCTTGAAATAAATGACAACATTGCATTTGCCTTCTTTACCACAGACTCAACCTGTAAATTAACCTTGAGTCTTGCCTGAGTTCTCCTGATTCCCTCTGCAACTCTGATGTTTGAACCTTCTCCCCATTTAGCTGATAGTCTGCACTATTGTTCATTTTACCAAAATGCATTATCATACATTTCCCAACACTGTATTCAACCTGCCACTTTTTTGCCTGTTCTTTCAATTTGTCTGAGTTATTGCTTCATCAGCACTACCTATCCCTCCACCTATCTTCCTATCATCCACAAACTTTGCCACAAAGCCAACAATTCCATTATCTACATTATTGACAAACAATGTGAAAAGTAGCGGTCCAAATACAGAACTCTGACGAACATCACTAGTCACCGGCAGCCAACCAGAAAAGGCCCCTTTTATTCCCACTCATTGCCTTCTGCCTGTCAGCTATTCAGCTGATCATACCAGTCTCATTCCAGTAATGCCACAGGATTTTAGCTTGTTAATTAGCCTCATGTGTGGCACCTTATCAAACGCCTTCTGAAAATGCAGGTAAGTTACATTCACTGTCTCCCCGTTGTCCACCCTGCTTGTTACTTCCTTGAAGAACTCTAGCAGATTTATCAGGCAAGATTTTCCTTTCCAGAAACCATGATGATTTTGACATATTTTATCACTAGTCTCGAAGTATCCTGAAACCTAATTCTTAATAATAGGCTCCAACACTTTCCCAACCACTAGCATTAGGCTAACTGGTCTATAATGTCCTTTCTTTTACTGTCCTCGCTCCTTAATGAGCAGAGTGACATTTGCAATCTTCCACTTCTCCGGGTCCTGCCAGAATCAAATGATTCCTGAAAGATCATGACCAATGCATCCGTTATTTCTTCAGCAACCTCTCTCAGGACTCTGGGATGTGGCCCAGTTGACTTATCCACCTTTCGATCTTTGAGTTTGTATTGTACTTCTTTTCTTTGTAATAGCAATGACACTCATTCCTGCTCCCTGACACTCACAGACCTGTGGCACACTGCTAGTGTCTTCCACAGTGAAGACTGATGCAAAGTACCTGTTATGTTCATCTGCCATTTCCTTCTCCTCCATTACTCCATTGCATTTTAAGGACTCTTTATCTCATTATCTCATGTTGTCATTATTTATTGCTATTTATTTTATACTTCCATTTGCACAATTTGGTATCTTCTGCACTCTGGTTGATCTTTCATTGATCCTGTTAGTTACTATTCTATAGATTTGCTGAGTATGCCCACAGGAAAATGATTTTCCATCATTTTCCAGTGTCCAATATCAACTCTCACCTCCCTTTTACTCTTTATATAACTGAATAATCTTCTGGTATCCTGCTTCATGTTATTGGCTAGTCTGCCTTCATGTTTCATCTTCTCCTTTCCTGCAGCTGCTTTGGTTCCCTTTTGTTGGAATTTAAAAGCTTCCCATTCATCAAACTTCCCACTCACGTATGAGAAAGGAGGGGTGAGGGTGATGGGTGGCAAGGGGAGTGGGGTGAGTTGGGAAGGGAGAGGGAGAGAGAGGGATGAAGCGAGCAGGGTTATGGAGAGTGGCGGTGGGGAGCCATGAATGAGTAGCGAGGCAGTGTGTCTGGTCAGAATTATTCATCCACAGTGGCAAGGATGTTAGTCGTGGCTGATCACAAGTCACTGAAAAAAAATTATGGTATTAATACGGTTCCCGATCTCTGTGTTCGACACTGGGCATTGTACTGCACATGGTTCCCAGTCTGCAATCCCACAGCAGGGTTTTTACCAAGCACAATTCCCATTCTCTGTATCCCATTGTGCACCATTTGCTGTGTCCTTCTCCGACACCGGATGTTTTGCCACACATGATTCCCAGTCAGGCTATCCCACGCCAGGGGTTGTACTGGGCACTGTTCCCGTCTCTGTGTCAAACTGTCAATCTATCAAGTCCCATTGACCATACCTCTGTACCCCACCCACCCATGTACTTATCCAAGTTCCTCAAACTGACATTCTTAAGACCTCAGACAAAGTCAGCAATCAAAAGGCTGTGACTAACATTCTAAGATGCTTGTATTTTAATGCAAGAAGTATGGAAGGCAAGGCAGATGAGCTCAGGGCATGGATCAACACATGGAATAATCATGTTATAGCTCTTAAGTTAGACTTAGTTGCAGGAGGGGCAGGATTGCTTGCTCAATATTAAGGGGTTCGGTAGTTGTAGACAGGACAGAGCGGAAAGGATTAAAGGGGAGGGGTCGTGTTACTACTCAGGGAAAATGTCACCACTGTGCTCAGTCAGGGCACACAGGAGAACTCGTCCAGTGAGGCTTTCATGGAGGAAATGAAGAATAAAAATGGTATTCCACTTCATTCAGGCCATAGTACAAAGCATCCGATAATCCCTGAGATTTAGAGGACAAACTTGTAGAACTTATCACAGACTGCTACAAGAAACATAATTTGCTATGGTAGGTGATTTAAACTTTTCACATATAGATTGGGACTCCAAAACTGTAAAATGTCTGGATATGATAGAGTTTGTCAGATGTGTTCAGGAAGGTTTCCTTAATCAGTAGGCCAAGTGGTTAAGGCATTGGACTAGCGACCTGAAGATCGCAAGTTCGAACCCCAGCCGCGGCAACGTGTTGCGTCCTTGAGCAAGGCATTTAATCACACATTGCTCTGCGACAGCACTGGTGCCAAGCTGTATTGGTCCTAATGCCCTTCCCTTGGACAACCTTGGTGTCGTGGAGAGGGGAGACTTGCAGCATGGGCAACTGCTGGTCTTCCATACATCCTTGCCCAGGCCTGCGCCCTGGAGAGTGAAGACTTTCCAGGCGCAGATCCAAGGTCTCGCAAGACTAACGGATGCCGATAGGGGATAAGGCAGGGGCGATGTAGTAAGTTTCTGTAGGGCAGTGCTTTGCATTGAGTGATCATAATACAATTAATTTCAAAGTAATTATGGATTCATGGGTGCAGATTCTGAACTAGAGATAGGGCAATTTTAATGGTGTCACAAACGATCTGGCAAGTGTGCATTTGGACAGATTGTTTTCTAGCAAGGGTGCACACGGTAAGTGAAATATTGAGAGTACAAAGCTTGTGTGTGTTTTTTTTGTCAGAATTAAAGGTAATTATAGCAGGCTTAGAGAACTTTGGTTCTCAAGAGTTATTGCGGCACTGGTTAAGAAACTAAAAAAGAAGGTGCATCTCAGATATGGGGAGGGTGGAATAAATCAGGTACTTTTGGAGTGTAAGGAATGCAAGAGAGCATAAAGAAAGAACATGAGAGCTACAGTAAGGAATGAGGTTGTCCTAGCAGGCAAAATGAAGGAGAATCCTAGGAGATCTACAGATATGATAAGGGCACAAGGATTGTAAGGAATGAAATTGGTCCTCCTGGAGATCAGGATAGTAATCTATGTGTGGCCACAAATGGAATATGGGAGATCATAGGAGGGGGGACACAAAATCTAAAAAAGTGAGGCAAAGCAGAACTGAAGCCAGAGATGCTATTTAGTGTACAGAGGAGAGGGTGATTGCGGTCACAAGGCAGGTTAAGATAGATAAATCTCCAGGGCCTGACAAGGTGTCCCCTTGGGTGATGCCTTGCAATCCCATGTAAACAACATCCACTGCCTTGCTGCCTTCAACTTTCCTGACATCCTTTTTGAAAAACTGTATGAGATTGATTGGACATGCTGGTTCTCATTAATCAGGCCATGTCTGTTGAAGTATGTATAAATCCAGTCGCTCAGAATACCATCCAATTACTTTCCCACTGCTGATGTCAGGCTCACCGGCCTATAATTTCCTTGGTTATCTTTAGAGACTTGATTGAACTGCCAAACAACATAGACTATTCTCCATTGCACCGGTTACTCACCTGTCGCTTAGGATGATGCCAATATCTCTGCTAGGACCCTGTAAATTTCTGCATTTGCCTCCATCAGGATCTGAGGGAACACCTTGTCAGGCCCTGTGGATTAATCCATCCTGATCTGGCTCAGGCAGAAAACGACTCTTCCTCTGTAATCAGTGAAAAGCCTCACCCTGGGAACAGATCCAGCAGAGAGGAAGGAACGAAAAAAAATGGAATAGCATTTTTACAGGAGGCAGGGCAGAAAGAGTTATTGTCAAGATAGCCGTGGTAAATTTATAAAAGAGTTTTCTTCCAGAGATCGAGCAATGAGAGAGAGGTTTCAGAAACGGACAATGTGAATCTAAAGATGGGATGAAGTTGGAAGCAACATTGAGGAAATTGATGACCTGATCATGGATATATAAAGCAGCACCAATGCAGTTGTCAATTGAATTGAAATGACTTTATTACTTACACCCTTCATATACATGAGGAGTAAAAATGTTTACATCGCGTCTCTGTCTAAATGTGCAATGAGCAATTTATAGTAATTTATAATAAATATGTACAATAATATAACATAGAAATACAGTTGTGTCCGCATGAATTAAGCAGCCTGATGGCCTGGTGGAAGAAGCTGTCCTGGAGCCTGTTGGTCCTGGCTTTTATGCTGCGGTACCGTTTCCCGGATGGTAGCAGCTGGAATAGTTTGTGGCTGGGGTGACTCGGGTCCCCAATGATCCTTCGGGCCCTTTTTACACACCTGCCTTTTTAAATGTCCTTTATGGTAGGAAGTTCACATCTACAGATGCGCTGGGCTGTCCGCACCACTCTCTGCAGGTTCCTGCGATTGAGGGAAGTACAGTTCCCAGACCAGGCAGTGATGCAGCCAGTCAGGATGCTCTCAATTGTGTCCCTGTAGAAAGTTCCTAGGATTTGGGGGCCCATAACAAACTTCTTCAACCATCTGAGGTGAAAGAGGTGCTGTTGTGCCTTTCTCACCACACAGCCGGTGTATACAGATCACGTCAGATCCTCGGTGATGTTTATACCGAGGAACTTAAAGCAGTTCACCCTCTCAACCCCAGATCCACTGATGTCATGAGGGGTTACCCTGTCTCCATTCCTCCTGTCGTCCACAATCAGCTCCTTTGTTTTTGTGACAATGTAATGAAAGAAACATTATCTGAAAGGGGTTGGAACATGGACTGTTCTACGTAGCCAACAAAAAGCATGGAGAGCTGAGGGCCATGCAGGTGCCAATGGCTAACCCTCAATTCTGGAAATAATGAGAGCAGCCAGAGGAGAACTTGTTAAGGGTGAGGACCAGTTCTGCCAGACGGAGGAGGCTGGTTGGTACTTTCGTGGAGAAAGAAGCAAATATCTTCTTGACAGGGGAATAGACGTGTATAGGTACTGGACATCCAGGGTGAAAATGTGATGGTCAGGGCTTGGGAATTGAAGTTGTTGAGAAAAAAGTATGTTTAAATCTCTCTCTGCCTTCCTTCCAGCTCAATATCATTGTTCCTACTGCAGGGCGACCAAAACCAAGCACAGTGCGGCAACACCAACCTCTTGTGTAACTGTGACGTAACCTCTCAACTCCGATACTCAGTGCCTTTTCCTATGAAGCCAAGTGCATTCTCTATTGAACTGTCTAAATGTTACTCTATTTTAGGGAACTGTATACCTGACATTGGTACGATCGGTGCATCAGAAACCAAACAATGGGATAGAGTGAATACAGGTCAAATTCCTCTCCCACACTCCCCTCTCAGTTCAAATGCTCTCACACTCGGTATCCCCACTCTATCCAACTTCTCCCTCTCCCCCGCCCCTCTCCCCCCCCCTCCAGATTGACTTATTTAATTAACTTGTGTATATATATATTCAGATATATGTACAGAAGATGGGTGTTTCAGGTAAAATAACAGAAACTCTCAAAAACTGATAGCAATTTTATCAAGTAGACATTCAGACTGCAGACACTGCTGAACTTTCTTTTCTATGCCATTGTGTTTTTATTGTTTTTTCCCCATGTAACAGAAGTATTTAAATACTGTATTAAATTAGCTTTGTTCACAGTTGAATGTGAGTGCGAAATATCAAACCGATTTGTTTGTTTTCCGCGCAGAAGCTGCTCCCTGCTCTGAGGAATGTGTGCGAGTTGGAATCTGCCTTGCAAACAGGCAGCAGCTTGTATACAGAAAATCGCGTTGTGAGTCTCACTGAACAGCAACACCGGCCCCTCCCCCATAGCTACTGAATGACCCTGGCCTGATGGTCTGGGATGAAGTTAGAAGAAAATGACATGAAAACATACCCACACTGAGACTGAGCATTCTTGGTGAATTAAGGTGAGAATAATTCAGCTTCTGATATTTATTTCCGATCTTTATTTCCAGTCAACATGTTACCTATGTTTTGGATCAGTGACCAAGAAGATATTCGCAAACAAGAGGAAATGCTGCAGATGCTGGAAATCGGAGAAACACACACAAAATGCTGGAGAAACTCAGCAGGCCAGGCAGTGTCTATGGAGAAGAGTGAACAGTGGGCATTTCAGGCTGAAACCCTTCGGCCAGGACTCCTTTCCTAGATGCTGCCTGGCCTGCTGAGTTCCTCCAGCATTTTGTGTGTATTGCAAGAAGTTATTCGCTCTATTTTGTCTCTTCTGTTGGTTGTGGTATTTGTGTTCTTGCATTTTCCTGTCTGCACGGTTGAGATTTTCCACAATTTATGTCAATGTTAAAAACTTCTTGAATCAGGGGTTACGATTTCAAAGCAAGTGTGCGAAAAGCCGTTTAGCCAACACGGCTTCTCTCTCCAAAACTTGTCATTTCAGATGAATGCATGTTGTTCTTCTCATTGTGACTGTGTTTATTGTGGGTATTTCGAGCTGATGTCCTCAACTTCCTTTAGAAGCAAAGACATTGATTCTGTTCAAGGTCTCGACACAGCAGACAGTGGGGGGTGGGGGTGGGTGGAGTTGTGATCAGTTAGAGAAAGCTGCAGGCGGGCATTGTGGAATGAAAGCCATGATTTCACTGCGTGGGGCAGGAGGTTCGATGGGCTGAGTGGCCAATTTCTGCCTGGTATGTTCACAAGAAAAGCTCTGACTACAGAGTTACTGTAAACTAATTTAATGAGTACGGACCAAGGCAAATAACCTGTTGCTGAACAAAAAACAAGGGAAGAGATTGCTGAGCCTCTGGCTAGGATCTTTATATCCTTGTTGTCCACGGGAATGGTACCGGAGGATTGGAGGGAGGTGAATGTTGTCCCTTTGTTCAAAAAAGGTAGTAGGCATAGTCCAGGTAATAATAGACCAGTGAGCCTTACGTCTGTGGTGGGAAGGCTGTCGGAAAAAATTCTTAGAGATAGGACCTATGGGCATTTAGAGAATCATGGTCTGATCAGGGACAGTCAGCATGGCTTTGTGAAGGGCAGATTATGTCTAACAAGCCTGATAGTTCTTTGAGGAGGTAACCAAGCATATAGATGACGGTAGTGCAGTGGATGTGATCTATATGGATTTTAGTAAGACATTTGACAAGGTTCAACACGGTAGGCTTATTCAGAAAGTCAGAAGGCATGGGATCCAGGGAAGTTTGGCCAGGTGGATTCAGAATTGGCTTGCCTGCAGAAGGCAGAGGGTCATGGTGGAGGGAGTACATTCAGATTGAGGGATTGTGACTAGTGGTGTCCCACAAGGATCTGTTCTGGGACCTCTTCTTTTCCTGATTTTTATTAACGACCTGGATGTGGGGGTAGAAGGGTGGGTTGGTAAGTTTGCAGATGACACAAAGGTTGGTGGTGTTGTAGATAGTGTAGAGGATTGTCAAAGATTGCAGAGAGACATTGATAGGATGCAGAAGTGGGCTGAGAAGTGGCAGATGGAGTTCAACCCGGAGAAGCGTGAGGTGGTACACTTTGGAAGGACAAACTCCAAGGCAGAGTACAAAGTAAATGGCAGGATACTTGGTAGTGTGGAGGAGCAGAGGGATCTCGGGGTACATGTCCACAGATCCCTGAAAGTTGCTTCACAGGTGGATAGGGTAGTTAAGAAAGCTTATGGGGTGTTAGCTTTCATAAGTCGAGGGATAGAGTTTAAGAGTCGTGATGTAATGATGCAGCTCTATAAAACTCTGGTTAGGCCACACTTGGAGTACTGTATCCAGTTCTGGTGGCCTCACTATAGGAAGGATGTGGAAGCATTGGAAAGGGTACAGAGGAGATTTACCAGGATGCTGCCTGGTTTAGAGAGTATGGATTATGATCAGAGATTAAGGGAGCTAGGACTTTACTGTTTGGAGAGAAGGAGGATGAGAGGAGGCATGATAGAGGTGTACAAGATAATAAGAGGAATAGATAGAGTGGATAGCCAGTGCCTCTTCCCCAGGGCACCACTGCTTAATACAAGAGGACATGGCTTTAAGGTAATGGGTGGGAAGTTCAAGGGGGATATTAGAGGAAGATATTTCACTCAGAGAGTGGTTGGTGCGTGGAATGCACTGCCTGAGTCAGTGGTGGAGGCAGATACACTAGTGAAGTTTAAGAGACCACTAGACAGGTATATGGAGGAATTTAAGGTAGGGGCTTATCTGGGAGGCAGGGTTTGAGGGTTGGCACAACATTGTGGGCTGAAGGGTCTGTACTGTGCTGTACTATTCTATGTTCTATAACTATTGCAGTAATTAAATCATCCAGATCGTTGACAGAGATGATGAGCAATAATGAACCCAGCACTGAACCCCGCTGCACTCCACGAGTCATTGGTCTCCAGTCAGAGAGTCAAACCATCTTCCACCACTTACTGGCTCTCCCGTGAAACCAATGTCGAAGTCAGTTTGCCACCTCATCCTGAATGCCAAACCCCTGGACCTTCTTGACTAATCTGCCATGTGAGACTCTGCCAAATGTCTTGCTAAATTGTACTAAACTATATATTTTTAATTCAGTAAAGTAACTGCTCTTTTTCCTAGAGCAGTAATTGTCTCGTTGTCCCAGTCTGATAACTGACCAACAACATTCTTGCACGTTATACTTTTGCTGCTCCGGGGAGAAACTAACCATGAAAGTTATGAAATATGAAATTATACAGTTGTGCTGTTGCCCAATGCCCAGTGTCTGAGTCCAGGATCTGATGTCCCCGGGGCTGCTGCAGCACCGTCCACACTGCAAGTGTCCTCTCAGGGCAGTGGAGCGAGTCTGCTTCAAAAAGCCTGGGATATCCCTCTGAACACAGCCCCAAATTGGCAATGTCCAGAGTCTGGCTGTGTGGAAAGTGAAATGAAAAAGATGGTTTCCCATCTCCAACGAGCAGAGCAGTGGCATTACTGCCCCACAGCGGCTGTGATTGGGTCCCAGGGATAGGGAATGTGATCTTTGTCTGTCTATCTGCACAGTTTGTTATTGGGGAACGGAGAAGAACATGGGAAGTGGATCTTCAGCCCGATGGACCAATCAGAATTAATCCCCGAAGAGTCATCAGGACGATGTGTCATATCATAGGCATATGTTTCAACATTATTGGCTTTGTGACAGCAGTACAATTCAATATATAATAATAGAAAGAAACTGTATTACAGTAAGTATCTGTTACTAAAAGTTAAATTAAATAAGTTATGCAAAAATGAATTTAGTGAAGTAGGTTCATGGGTTCCATGTCAATTCAGAAATCAATTGGCAGAGGGAAGGAAACGGTTCCTGACTCGTTGAGTGTGTGCCCTCAATCTCCTGTACCACCTTCCTGGTGATACCAATGAGAAAAGGGCATGTCCTTGGTGAAGCAGATCCCTAATGACTGATGCTGCTGTTTTGAGGCATCGCTCCATGACGATGTCCTGGATGCTACGGAGACCACTGCCCATGATGGAGCTGACTGAATTGACAACATTCCTGACAGTATTTCGGTCCTGTGCAGTAGCTTCTCCACTTACCCCACCCCACCATATCAAGTGATGTGCAGCCAGTTAGAACAATATTTGTGGTACAACTGTAGAAATCTGCGAGTCTTTGGTCACATCCCAAATCTCGTCAAACTCCTAATGAAGTATAGTCGCTGATGTGCATTCTTTGCATCGATACGCTGGGCACTGGATAGATCCTCAGAGATGTTGACACACAGGAACATGAAGTCGCTCACTTTTTCCACTGCTGACCGATCAATGACGATTGGTGTGTCTGTGCCCTCATCTTACCCGTTCAGAAGTCCGCAATTAGTGCGTTGGTCTTACCGATGTTGAGTGCAAGGTTGTTGCTGCAGCACCACTCACCTAGGTGATATATCTCACTCCTGTTTGCCTTCTTGCCATCTGAAAATCTGTCAATAATAGCAGTGTTATTAGCAAGTTTGTCACTGGCATTTGAGCTGTGCTTAGCCGCACAGCCATGGGTGCAGAGAGAGTGGAGCAGTGAGCGAAGCACATATCCTTGAGGTGCACCAGTATTGATTGTTAGCGATGTGCAGGCGTTATTTCCAATCTGCACAGATTGTGGTTTTCCGGTGAGGAAAACGAGGATCCAGTTATAGAGGGAGGCAGAAAGTCCCAGGGGTTTGAGATTTTTGATCAGAACTATAGGAATAATTGCATTACACGCTGAGCTCTAGTCGAGAAACAAGCCTCGTGATGATCCGATGAGTTCGCATTGTGACCTATTACGGATACAGGAAAATTGCAATAAGCAGAGCTAATTCCAGCCATCGCAAACCTCTCAAAGCATTTTATCACAGTAGCTGTGATTGCTATGGATGATAGTCCTTAATGCAACTCACACTGCTCTTCTTGGGCACTGGTATAATTGTTAGCCTCTTAAGGGATGTGGAAACTTCCAACTGCAGCGAAAACAACCCCATCTCCGAGACATTCATAGAATACAACTCCTGTTGTTCTAGGTTGGCTGAAATCCCTTGTAACTCTCTGTGACGACTGCACTCACCACATCCTCTCTCTCCCAAAATCGATGGAAACACAAACATTTTCCCACAATGCCCCAGGATTAGTCTCAGTAAGGGTCTCTATAAATGCCATCAGCGTCCCATGATGGGGTGCAGAATGGTGCACCATAATGTTATTCAAAGACGCAAGTGGGGCTCGGTTTCAGACACCTGTAATGCCAACAGTGTCCCAGGATGGGGTGCAGAATGGGACACCAGTAATCAAATTCATTATCTCAGGGGCGAGGTTATGCGGGATGAGAACCCGTTTGGCTGTGTTATGAGGTCGGTGCATCTGGACAGTTTACTCCTGTCCCTGTTGCAGCCTGTCTGTATAATGTTAATTTGATAAATATCTCAGCAGTTGATCTACTGACATATTTGGACACACTGTGGCACTGTAATTTTATATCAATACAGAATGACGGTGATAATTGGGAGCAATTTAACTCATTATTGTCAATTTGTTAACGATGGTGGAAGAAAATGTCAAAAGTCGAGTGGGTCAAGGACAGTGGAAGCAGACAGATCAATTGTCTTTGCTCCTGCCTCGTGTTTGGAGATGGAAGCTGCCATTTTGTGGAACTGTTTTACATCCTCCATTTTGTGAGATAAAGTTGCTTTGCTTTCTATGTTTTTAAAGTAGGCACAAAGATGCTTCAGGTCATCTTCTAAAGTAGAGATCCATTCCAAGGTAGTTATTTGTGAGGTCTTCTTTGATATAATATAACATGCAGTTTTGTGAATGCTGGGGATGGTGCCAGCCTGATGTGATTCGAGATGATTACTGAAGAGAACGCATTACGGTTCTCTTCCTAGTTATCCCCCTGCTCTTGATGAATGTATAGAATGGCTTAGGATTCACGTTCATCCAACTTGCCAAGAATTTTTCATGACCTCTCTTGCTTTCATAATTCCCTTTTTTAGTTATTTTCTGGTGCCTTTATACTCCTCATGTGTTTCGTTTGATCCTAACTCTGAAGCTTTACATGTTTCCTTTTCCTTCTTGACTAAATTTACCTCCTCCCGGCTACCTAATGTTTTTGTGTCTTTACATCCCCGCCCTTTCTTTTAATGGGAACTTATGATGAATACCAAAAGTTGAAGGATTCACACAGTAATTCCCCAAGAATTGTCCAACAGCATTTTGATATCATTGCAAACTGCCAGACACACTTTCCTCACAACTGCTGAAATCAAATGGAACAGGTTTGACAACTCACTCTCATTTGAGTGTGAACAAAGTCACTTTAATATTGTATTTAACCATTTCTGCTGCAGGATGGAGTGATAGAGCCTTTAATGTGATATAAAGAACATGACCTAGGGTCTCGAACCCATAACGTTACCAGTTACATTTGCTGCCCTGTTTGCTGTGAGTTTACAACATTTTATTTTTACCTCAACTCTCATCATCTGTAGTTGCCTTTTTTTTTTCAAGATTCCTTCAAATAAACCAGTCTGTGCCATTCCCAACTGCGACATTCTTTAAATTAAAGAACATTAGCCTCGGGTATGGAACCTGCAGCGTTCACAGTCACAGTTCCCACTAAACATTTAACTGCTGTTGATGTAAGGGTGAGTACAAGGGGGAGACTGTGATGGTAAGGGGGAGAGTGATGGGGTGAGCAGGGTAAGGGGAAGGGCAAGGTGAGTGTGTGGAAGGTGGAGAGGGGGAAGCTGAAATTATGTGGGGGAAGTAGAGCGAGGGAGAGTGAGAGATGGGGAATGAAGGGAGAAGGCAAGAGAGAGGTGGAGTAAGAGAGTGAGAGGTGGGGAGGGAATGAAGGGGGAGAAGGACAGGGGGAGTGAGGTGGGGAGAGAGAAAGCAGGGTGAGAGGTCTAGAAAGAGGGGAGAGAGTGGGAAAGGGTCAGAGGGAAAGAATGGGCAGAGAGAGAGAGAGGAACAAAAAGGGGGGAGAGTGACAGAGAGAGTGAGAGGGATGGATGAATGGTGAGAGGGTAATGGGAGGCGTAGAGAGAGGGGATTGGAATAGCAGAGAGGATGAAGGAAAGGCAGAGAGAGAGAGGCGAGCGAGACTGTGGAAGGAGTAAATGGTGGGGAGAGTGAAGGAGTGACAGGAGTAGGAGATGGGGTTAGGGAGAGTAGGAGGGGAAGGTGGAATAAATATTTCAAGGAAGGGCGAGTGAATGGGATGTCAAAGGAGGGGTGTGCAGGAGGCATCGAGGAGGAATGGGTGAGTGAGAGGGGCAGTGAGTAAGGAGGGGTGTGACGAGGTTGGCATGGAGGGATGTGTGAGATGGGTAGTGAGGAGGTGGGGTGGTTAGCTGTACATTGCGGAGGATGTGTGACCGAGTTGGGCGACGAGGAAAGACGGGCGAGTGAGAATGACATCAATGACTGAGCAGTGAGGGAGATGGGATTGGGGCAGAAGGAGTGAAGGTGTGGGGTGCGGAGGGGTATGAGGGTGAGCACCAGGGGGGATGATGAGAAAGGATGGCGAGGTTGATGGGTGGTGAGTAGAGTGGGGCGAGTGTGGAGGGTGAGGCAGAGGCATGGAGAAGAGAGCAGGGTGAAGAGTGGTGGTGAGGAGGCTTCGATGAGTGAGGGAGGCCAGAATTATTGGATTAAATATTTATTCATCCACAACTGCAAGGATGTTCATCATGGCTGATCACAAGTCACTGAACAAATCCACCCTGAGATTGTGGTTCCCGGTCTTGATATTCCACAGTGGCGGTTTATACCACGCGCATTTCCCGGTCTCCAATCCCACATGGGGATTTTTCCACAAACAATTCTCAGTCTTTGGATATTATCACGCATCATTCTTGGTCTCCATATCCCACAGTGGCTGCTTTACGGTGAATGATTCCTACTCTCCCTTTCCCACACCGGGATTTCTACTGTGCACAGTTCCCAGTCTCCCTGTCGAACTGTTAATCTGTTGAGTTCCATTGACCTGCCCTCCATTCCCTCCCATCCTTGTACCTATCTAAGTTTCTCAAATAGATTTTGTTAAGACCTCAGACAGAGTCAGGAATCGAAGGTTAACCATGTTGTGACTCATGTTCTGAGCTGTGTATATTTCAATGCAGCAAGTATTGAAGGAAAGACGGATGAGCTTAGGTCATGGATAAACACGTGGAATTATGATATTGTCACCATTACTGACAATAGCTTGCCGAACACTGGCAGCTTGATTTTCTGGGGTTATGTTGTTTTTGACATGGCAGAGTGTGAGGGATTAAAGGGGCAGGGTGGCTTCACTACTCAGGGAAAATGTCATGGCAGTGTGCAGTAAGGACAGATCGGAGAACTCATCCAGTGAGGTCTTATGGATAGATTGGAGAAAGTAAAATTGTTTAAACATGTTAATGGGTCTGTCTTATAGACCACCCAAGAGTCTGAGGGATTTACAGGAACAAATTAGTAGACATTGCAGAAAATTGCAAGAAACATAATTTGTTATAATTTGAATTTAACCTTCCAAATATAGACGGGAACTCTCATGCTGTATATTGAGTAGATGTACTCATGTATTTGACAAATGTCTTCAGGAAAATTACGTTAATCAGTACATTGAAGTCCAAAAGACACAAGTGTGATACTTGATCTCCCATTAGGGACTGAGACAGGACACATGTAACAGAAGTCTGTGTAGGGAAATTCTTTGTATCGGTGATCATAATGTCATCAGATTCAAAGGAAGTGTGGACAACGATAGCTCTGCTCCATGGGTTGAGATTCTAAATTGGAGAAAGAACAATTTTGATGTTATCAGAAAGATTCTGACTAGTGTGAATTGGCTATATTCTAGCAAATGGGTACTTGGTAAGTGGGAGACCTTGAAAGATAAAATTTGTAGACTTCAATGTGCCTGTCCAAATAAAAGGTAAATATAAAAGTTTTTGAAGAGAAATTGAGGCCTTGGTATAGAAAAAAAAATAGGCGCATAACAGGTGTAGGCAGGTAAGAAAAAATTGAGGCACTTATGGAGTCGAGGAAATGCAAGATAACATTGAGGAAAGAATGGCTATCGGGTGGCATCAGGTTGTCCTAGCAGACAAGGTGAGGGATTATACCGATCTTTTAAAAGCAAAAGATTGCAGGGTGCACAATTGATCATCTGGATTATTAGAATGGTAATGTATGCATGGAGCAAAAAAAGATAGAGCAGTTCTTAAGTGGATTTTTGCTTCTGTGTTCACTCGGGAAAAGAATCTATAGAAGTGAGGCAAAGGAGAACTGAGACCATGGATATTATCCGGATTATGGATGAGTAAGTGTTTGGCATATTGGGCAAATTCGAGTGGATATATCCCCAGTGACTGAGAAGTTCAGCCGTCGGATCCCGATGGAGGCGAATGCAGAAATTACAGGGACATAGCCGATATGTTTATGTTATGCTCAAAGACAGGAGAGGTACCAGAGGATTGGAGGATAGCTAATTTTGATCCGCTGTTTAAAAAAGGCTCCAAAATTAAACCAGGAAATGATAGGCTGGTGCGCCTGATATCAGCCATGTGAAGGCATTGGAAGGACGGGATATAGGAGTATTTAAATAAACAGGACTGATTAGGGATACTGTATCCAACATGACTTTTTCGGTTCTAGACAATCTTACTGAGTTTTTTGAAGAAGGTACGAAGATTGTTATCAGGGAGGTTGATGAAGGAAAGGCACTGGATATTTTCTAAATGGGCATTTGACAAGGTCCTGCATAGGGTGTTGACCAATAAATTTTATTCTCTTGGTGTTGAGGGTGAGGTAGTAAATGGGAGTAGACATTGGCATGGAGGAGGAAGGCAAATAGTGGTAGCAGATGGTTGCCGCTCTGACTGGAGACCTGTGACTGGTGGAATTCCGCAGGGATCGGTGCTGATATCTGTTGTTGTTTGTCAACGATATCGATGATCTTGATGACAATTAGATTAACTGGATCAGCAAATTTGCAGATGACACCAAGGTTTGGGTGCGAGAAAGACTATCAGAGCTTGCAGAGGAATCTGCATCAGGTGGGAAATGGGCTGATAATGGCAGATGGGATTGAATGCAGGCCTGCGAGCTGTTGCACTTCGGTTGAGATCAACCAGGATGGGTCTCACACAGTGAACAGTAGGGACCTGAGGATTGGGATAGAACAAAAACGTCCAGGAACACAGGTCCACAATTCATTGAAAGTGGCTGCACACCTAGATAAGGTAGTAAAGAAATCTTTGGCACATTGGTCATAAATTAAAGTATTCAGTACAGGAGATTGCATGATTTAAGAGGGTTATGAGGCCTAATTTGAAGTATTGTGCGGGGAGGGTGGGAAGGAGAAGGTTAGTAGGTTCCAGGTGAAAAACCAGTAAGGGGAAAGATAAAGGGGTGGCGGAGGGGAGGCAGGGAGGTGACAGGCAGGAATAGGGGAGAAGACAATGGGTAGTAGAAGGAGGGGGAACCAAGAGGGAGGTGATAGGCAGCTGGGGGAGGGGGCAGAGTGAAACTGGGATAGAGGAAGGGAGGGGGAGGGAATTACTGGAAGTTGGAGAATTCTATGTTCATACCAAGGGGCTAGAGACTACCTAGACGGTATATGATGTGTTGCTCCTCCAACCTGAGTTTAGTAGAGGAGGCCATGTGTGGACATATCTGAATGGGGTGGGAAGCAGAGGTGAAGTGGGTGGCTACTGGGAGATCCTGTCTGTTGTGGTGGATGGAGCGGAGGTGCTCGACAAAGCTGCGTCGGGTTTCACTGATGTAGAGGAGGCCGCACCGGGAGCACCTCAGTCGACCTTCGAGATCCTAGGTAATGTCCTTTACATCGAGTCACTGGTTATATGGCTTTTTCCTGTAGCAGGAAGGGTTAAATACAATATTAAACTTTCTTCACGCTTGAATGACAGTGTTTTGTCGAGCCGGTTTGGATTTGATTTCAGCGGAACGGCCGCTCCCTGTTCTGAGGAATGTACAGGGACAGGCAGCTGCCTGCACGCAGACCCTGAGCACCAAGTCTCACAGAACAACAAGCCTCACCTTCCAAATCAGTCAATCATCTGCCCGCTTCCCCTTTCCATTCCAGTCCTGATGAAGGGACTCGGTCCGCAATGTCGACTGTTTACACCCATCCATAGAGCTGCCTGACCTGCTGAGTTCCTCCGGTGTTGTGTGTGTTACCATGGTTACGAGAGATCCGTGTGGGGCGGTGGGCGGGCTATTTGTAAAAAACGATACACAGTATCCACACTGTCGGCGTATTCTTCGGGAATTAAGGTGAGAATAATTCAGCTTCTGATATTTATTTCCGATCTTTATTTCCAAACAACCAGTTGTCTGTGCATTGGATCAACGATCAAGGAGACTTTTGTTCTCTTTAAGCCACTTCTGGCTGTGGTGCCTTTTGTGTTCCAATTGTTTCCTGCTTGCATGATTTACATTTTCCACAGGTTAGGTAAAGATTAACATCAGCTCCAGAACAATCGCCTCCTGTTTCAAAGCAAGGGTGCGAGAGCTGTACAGCAAACACCTGTTCCGTTTTCAGAGTTTCTTATTTCAGACGAATACATTTATTGTTCCTGTGTCGATTGTGATCAATCTGAACTCTTCTCGTCAATTGCCAGTGGAAGCAAAGTCTTTGATTCTGTCAAAGGCCGAGATTCTTGATAAACGTCGGGTTTGATGTATTACCGGAATAGACATGGGGAAATACGCAATGAAATTTTAGATCTGATCAGACATGATTTCATGATCTGCAGCAGCAGTTTTGAGGGGCGGTATGGTCCAGTTATGCGTGTTGCTATGTTGAATAGAAAAGCTCTGACAATTTAATTAGTGTAATTTAGTATAATGACTGCATGCGAAGTGAAGCACCTTCAATTACTCCAAAAGACTGAGGTTTGGTAAAATACTGAAAGGCTTTTATTCGCTGTACAATACGACCTCCACAGTGAGTGTCTGCCCCCGGACTGAGGGGGAGGGGCAAGGTGAACACCTTTATACAGGACTCTGTGGGAGGAGCCACAGGGACAGTCAGCAGAGGGGTGTGTCCAGACAGGTAACCGAGTTACAACATATATACATGGTTTACCACACGAAGGGAGATAGGATTTTATTTATGCAGTTGAACTGAAAGCAAACATTAATTATTTACGTCCAGCTTTGTGCGTTATTTATGCACCCCAGCTGTGTTAAAGGATCGAATTTATGACTAACTTGCTGAGCTGGACGTGCGGTGGGTATCAGACACGCTCCCCGTTCCCTGTTAATCCCGGTGCAGACTCCCTGGGGCTCTCGTGCTCCAGTTTCTGGCCCCGCCCCGCCCGCTGCCCGACATGCGCGCTCTCGCGGAGCTCGTTACCCTTGCGGTTCCGGACTCACGATGAGCCCATTTGGGAAACTTTATGCGCCCGTCATCTGTCAGACAACTGACGTGCGAGTTACTTAGCTCCATTGGTGCCCAAAAATGTCAATTAATACGGCATCTTAGGCTGATCTAGCCGCGCAGGTTAAGCACACTAGTCCACTTCCATTGCTGCTCACTCGGGAAGTCAGACTGTGATTACCCGGTACCGCACCGAACGCCATCCGGTTACAGCATCAGATGCAAGTGGTGTCTCCTGTAGCAGGGTATAGGTTTTATCGGTTTCCCTGCAGGAAAAACGGTTAAAGCGACTTTGCTCATTCTCTAATGATAGTGAATTGTCGGATAAATTGGATTTAATTTCAGAAGAAAGGCCACTCCCGTGTGAGGAATGTGCGCGGACAGGCAGCTGCTGACACACGGACACCACTGAGTCTCACAGGATAACAGTCCGCACCTTTCTAATCAATCAGTCATCTGGCTCCTTCGCCCTTCCTTTCCAGAAATGTTGAAGTTTCAAATCTCTTACTAGCTCTCCTTTCAGTTAGTCCTGACGAAGGGTCTCGGCCCGAAACGTTGACTGTACCTCTTCCTAGAGATGCTGCCTGGCCTGCTGCGTTCACCAGGAACTTTGATGTGTGTGACTTGAATATCCAGCATCTGCAGATTTCCTCGTGTTTGCGTTTTACGTCGACTGTTTATTTCCCTCCACGGATGCTGCCAGGACTGCTGAGTTCTTCTTGCAATTTATGCATTGCCATCACTACGAAAAATCAGCGAGAGCCCGCGTGTGGGCGGAGTTAGTTGAAAGGAACGATTTGCTGGATGTTGATACAGCCATGAATATTGAAATCATTTCCACACTGTCAGAATATTTCTGGAGAATTAAGAAGAGAGCCCCGCGGAGCCCCCAGTGGCTGGAAGCCGGAGGGACAAGGCGTGGGCATTCTGTGACACTCCCGACCTCTACATCAACTCCATCCATCCGACTCTGACAAACTTTAACAATCAACAAATATAAATCCACTCAGTGATCAGCTGTCTGAGTGATCCCCTGACTCTGAGAGGAAGGGGTATCTATGATCCACATTGTCAGGGTGTTGAGTTTACCAGGATACAGAGACTGCAGGGACGAGAGGTCTTCTGTTGTCTAATACACCATGTGTAGACCCGGCTGGAAATTCTAGGTTACATTAATAAAACAGTTGTTCTTCTTCCAAAATACTGAATAGTGAGACACCTGCACTGATTAAACTAGTGAAACCAGATCAGCCTAGAAAATCCTCCACAAAAAACTTAGGTTTTTGTGACCCAACTCGAGACAAACAGCACACTACCTACTCAACCAGTAACATGGCACAACCAGGCGAATCCCATGATTGATTTTGTTGTCCCTCTGAAATCAAAATAAATGTCCATTTAGTGTCCCCCTACACCAGGACCTGATGTCACGTGTGCGGTACCTTACGTCGTACACACGCTGCCCAGCTCACGCTGAGACAGGTTAACAACTGAAGTACTAATCGCGTCACCCTACACCCACTGGCACTCTCAACAGAGCACTTACAAGCTGTGTTATTCCTATTGATGGGAAGAGATGTGAATCACTGATGACACCCAATAGCGGAGGCGGACCAGCCGAGGGGGTGTTAACCCCTCCCCGATCTGCTGGTCAAAGCAGAAAAAACCTCAAAGTAAATGTCCCGCTTTTTGATTCACAGGTGTCCCCCGCTTTTTGAACGTTCGCTTTATGAAACCTCACTATTATGAAAGACCTACATTAGTTACCTGATTTCGCTAACAGAAGGTGTTTTCACTGTTACAAAGAAAGGCAGCGTGCAATAAAAAGGCAGTGCATGCCCCGAGCAGCTGCTCTCCCCCCGGATTCGGAACTGCATTCTCGCCAGCATTGCTTAAACATGTGCCTGTGAGTAGCAGTTTGCAAGATGAGTTCTAAGGTATTGCAAAAGCCTAAAAGAGCTCATAAGGGTGTTACACTTAGCGTAAAACTAGACATAATTAAGTGTTTCAATCGTGGTGAGTGAAGTGAGGACAAAGTGAGTTTGGCTTGTGGAAGCTGAGGAAGATGATGTTGAAGAGGTTTTGGCATCCCATGACCAAGAACTGATAGATGAAGAGCTGATGCAATTGGAAGAGGAAAGGATAACAATCGAAACCAAATTCAGTAGCGAAAGTGAAGTCGTCCAGGAACTGAATGTGAAGCAACTGCGTGAGATTTTCGCTGCAATGATAAAGTACAACTTTAATTTTGAAAGGGTACGTCGGTTTAGGGCATACAGTATTTGCAAGATGGTTTGAGTGCTTACAAAGAACTGTATGATAGAAAAATGCGCGAGGCTCAGCAGTCAAGCAAGCCTTCCACAGCAGATGATGAACCTCGACCTTCGACATCGAGGCGGGCAGTCATCGGAGAAGATGAGCTGCCTGCCCTAATGGAAACAGACGACGATGAGATGACACCCCAGTGTCCCACCACCCCAACCCCCAGGCCGTGGACAGATACCGATTCACGGAGAATGCAGCGGTAGCCGGGAGGCACACAGCACATCTGTAAGAAAAAAGCTGAAATAAACAAGCAAATTAATTAGGTGCGGCCCGGCACGTAATTAATTAGCTTGTTTTTTTCGCCTTTTTTCTTAAAGATGTGCTGTGTGCCTCCCGGCCACCGCTGGACCGCTGCATTCTTCACGGATTGGTATCGGTTGGCAGCCCGGAGGGTGGGGGCAACTGCACCACCCAAACTCTGACGACTCAGTCTAACACACCATCATCAGTGTGCTCTGCGCTGTCTTCCTGATTCCCGTAAGTGATACTACACTGTACATACATTATTTCTACTTCATATAGGCTGTATATTTTTACGTGTTATTTGGTATGATTTGGCAGCTTCCTAGTTTAAAGGTTACTGGAGAGAGTGTTTTTGCCAATAGCGCTTGCATCAGGTTTTCACTACGGAGAACAGTGCCGGCAATGATTGTGGAAAAGTATTTCTACTTTATATAGGCTGTGTATTTATTGTATCATTCCTGCTCTTACTATATGTTACTGTTATTTTAGGTTTTATGTGTTATTTGGCATGATTTGGTAGGTTATTTTTGGGTCTACGAACGCTCACAAATTTTTCCCATATAAATAAATGGTAATTGCTTCTTCGCTTTACGACATTCCGGCTTATGAACCGTTTCATAGGAACGCTCTACCTTCGGATGGTGGGGGAAACCTGTATTTCCAATTCCCTCCGAGGGAAGTTGGGGCGTTTGTGAAGCATCTCCTGCGGCCGGAGTCTGATGTATCGCTGAGAGGTAGGAGGAGACCGCTCGGCCCGTCGGTTTGATGCCGGTTCCCCGGGGAGGGAGAGGGGGATTTTATTGAAAGGATGAAGATGGTGAGAGAGGGGGCGGACAGGATGTTTGTCCCGGTGGGGACAGGAGGGACTCATCTGTGGAAATGTCTGAGCCCACGGTGGTGGCGAGCAGAGGGATTCACCACATTGGGGGGCAAACACCGGCAGATTGTTGACTTGCAAGTGGGGCCAATTGCCTGGGGAAAGTGGAAAACGGATTGGTGTTGGGGAGCAAGGATGGACCAGCCCAAGGTCTTATTGAATAACAAGGCTGACAAGAAGGGCCAAGTGGCCTGCTGCTGTTCCTGTTGTCTATGTGTTTAAAAGGAATGAATAACAAGACCCTTTGTGGGCCTTCAGGATTTCCCAGTGGGTATTGTAGGGACCGGTGCTTGGAGCCCAGTTGTTCCTAAACTGTCGACAATTTGGCTGAGAGAGGAAATTCAACATTTCCAAGTCTGTTATCAGCACAAAGTGTATATTTATATGTTGTTAATGACGTAAAACCGATATTTTTATTGTGACTGACACAGAATTGTGTAATTTATGTTCTGTGTGTTATCTGAATGTACTTGCCTGTGATGCTGCTACAAGTCAGTGTTTCTCTGTCCCTGTACCTTCCCATACTTGTGCACTTGGCAATAAATTCAACAGGACCTGAGACAACTCAGTGAGATTTCAGTAGTAATGATCATCTTGGCACCTCGGTAGGTCGAATGTAAATGCAAGACCCTTAGCAGTGTTGATGATCGGAGGGATCTTAGAGTCCAAGTTCATCGCTTTCTGAAAACGACTGCACAGATTGATCAGGTGGTTAAGAAGGCAAACGGCGTGCTTAACTTTATTATTCAAGGGATTGAGTTCAAAAGTCGGGAAGTTGTGTTGCAGCTTTATTAAACTAGTTAGACCACATCTGGCATATCTCATACAGTTCTGGTCGCTCTATTCGAGGAAGGATGACGGGGCTTTGGAGAGGGTGCAGAAGAGGTTTACCTGGGTTAGAGGGCATGAGCTGTGATGAGAGGTTGGACAAACTTGAGTTGTTTTCTCCAGAGCGGCGCAGGCTGGTGTGAGATTATAAAGATTATGAGGGTCATAGATAGAGTCGACAGAGAATTTTTTTTACAATGGTAGAAATGTTTAACACCAGAGGCCATGCATTTAAGGTGAGAGGGGAAATTTTAAAAGAGATGTGTTGGTCAGGTGTTTCTAACACAGAGTGCTGGGTCGCTGGAATGTGCTGCGTGGGGTGGTGGTAGAGGCAGACACATTGGGGACTTTCTACAGACATTTTGATAGGCACATGAACGTGAGGAAAATCGAAGAATATGGACATTTTGTAAGCAGAAGGGGATTTGATTCTTTAACATTTTGATAGCAAATTTAATTGGTTGAGCACAACATTGAGGGCCAAAGGCCTGTTCCTGTGCTGTACTGGTTGATGTTCTATGTCTCTTGTCGAGAGGTTTCAGCGTGATGGAGGCAAAAGGAGTGAGTGGGAACAACATGTCAGCTGGAGCCCAATGTGGGAATAGTGAGATCACCACTTCTGTAGGAGAAACAGAAACACTGAGTGTGTAAAAATGGTGAGAGACTGAGGTACAGTGGGTGGGTGGGTGGGGAAGGAAGTCAGAAGTACTCATTGGTGTAAGGCTGAAAATGACTTTAACAATTATCTGAGCCTTGTTGAGATTGCACCTGGAATATGGAGTAAAATCCTGCTCTCCCCCCCCCCCCCCCCGCCCCCATACGAACATGGGTTATACAGACCAAAGAACAAACTGCCGGAGGAACTCAGTGGCTCGGGCAGCATCTGTGGAGGGAAATGGACCGTCAACATTTCGGGCCGAGACCCTCCCTCTGGACTGAGAGTGGACGGGAAATAATCAGAGAAAAGAGGTGAGGGGTGGGGATGGGGCAAGAGCTGGGGAGTGAGAGGTGGATCCAGGTGGATCCAGATTGAAATAGTGGCAGAGGTCAACAGATGTTTGCAGACCTAAGGGATCGAAGAAATGAAGATTGGGACGGAACATGGAGCAGCTGTCATCTTGTTAATGGTTGGAGGGGCTGAATGGCCACCTCCTGCTGTTTCTCACTTGATGTTTCAGTGTTCCTGTCCAGTGAGCCCGGGGGAATGTAAATAGATATTAGTGTTTGTAAAGATAGAAGTGGTTTGAATGCACAGTTCCTTTTTGGGTCTGAATTGTCTGTTGCCCAGTAATGGGAATCGAAACCCTATCTCTGTGACCCAGGAGGTGCAGGGATGGGACAGGGTAGATGCAGAGAGAAAAATTAAAAATGTAGCTGGTGTAAATTTGAAATGTGGAAATTGTGGCGGGTGGATCGGGCAGCATGTGAGGAGCGAGGAGCAGAGTCACTGGTTTAAATGAGAAACCCTGCACCCATCACATGACCCTGTTCCCCGCTCCATTTTTACTACAGATCAGCAGCATCCGCAGGATTGTTTCTGAGGCCCTGACCCCGCTCTATGACGTACAATCACATTGCACATGCTCAGTCCCTGGATGGGCAGTGATTTTTTTTTTTGTGTGGATGGATGCAGCGGATCGTTTGTGGGGTTGGGATCAGGAGAGCGACATCGCCCCCCTGGGGCGGGGAGCCGGGAGAGAGATCATTCTCTGCGGGGTGAGACCAATGAGGTCCCATTGGTGAGAATCAAGTTCAGTCCCGAGCGATGTCCGGCAGTGATTCCCATTATTTCCCTGAACAGTTGGCCTTCGCTTCCACCCCCACAATTCCTGGACGGAACCTGCCGGGTGAGTCCGCGTTGTTGAACCTGAATGCCGCTCAGCTCCTGGTGCTGTGGTCCTAGGAGCAGGATGAGGTGGTGAGGCCGGGACTGAACCCATCCATTGAGATGTATCCTGGGAACTTTATCTCCATCACCTGGCCCGGTAGCGGATCCAAACTTCACCTGGATTGATACCTGGGTTCGATAATCGTTTCCATGTATCTGGGTTCTGAAAAGAATTTCTACTCTTCACTTCTCTCCCTGCAGAAGATCCAACCCGGCAACCCAGGCTGTCTAATAATTTCCACACCATTAAAATGGGGAATCTGTTAGTTATTGTCATGTATAGAGGTTCAGTGAAAATTTTGTCTTGTGTGCCATCCACATACATCAATTCATTAAATGGTACTTTGAGGCGATAGAAGGTAAAACAATAACAGTGTTACAAAGCATTATGGTTCCAGAGAAAGTGTAAGGTCACCTCGAGTTACATGGTGAAGTCAGGTGTCCATCTTATCACACCAGGGACATTCAGTTTGCTTATAACAGTGAATGGAAACCGTTGTTGAGCCTGGTGGTACATGGCTTCAGGTTTTTTAGAGCTTCTCCCTGATGAGGAATGGGTGAGAAGTGAGAATGTCCCAGGTTGTGGGGATCTTTGAGTACACAGCTTGATTAACTGAGTCAGTGGGAAGTGTAGATTGAGTTCATGGAGGGGAGGTTGGTCTCTATGATGTGCTCAGTCATGGGCAGAGCAGTAGCCAGACGAAGGTGTGAAGTATCTGGATGGGATACTTTCCATGGTGCGTTTATAACATTTGGTTAGGGGAGAAGTGTATATGCCAAATTTCATGTTGTTCTATCTTGATCTTTTATACAGTAGTATCTGCTATTAATTCAGTACCTGTGTATTGCTGGAGGACCAACAGTGATGGTCTTGATCCCTACTCCCACCTAGTTCCATCTCCTCATTCCCCTGCCCATCTTGTTCAACCTTTGTCTAGCCTGTACCTCACCACCTCAATGATAAATATCAGCCGTCTTGTTCAACCTCTGTACAGTCTCCATCCCACTACCTCAATGATATACATCAACCATCTTGTTCAATCTCTGACCAGCCTGTATCCCACCACCTCAATGATATATATCAACCATCTTGTTCAACCTCTGTCCAGTTTCCATCCCACCACCTCAATGATATATATCAACCATCTTATTCAACTTCTGTCCAGTCTGTATCCCACAACTTCAATGATACAGTGGCATCCAAAAGTTTGGGCACTCTGGTCAAAATTTCTGTTGCTGTGAATAGTTAAGTGAGTAGGAGATGAACTGATCTCCAAAAGTCATAAAGTTAAAAATGAAACATTCTTTTCACCATTTAAAGCAAGATTAGTGTATTATTTTTGTTTTGTACAATTTTATAGTGGGGGGAAAAAGGAAAGGAGCACCATGCAAATGTCTGGGCACCCCAAGAGATGTTAGCTGTCATAACTTTTACCATGGTCTCAGACCTTAATTAGCTTGTTAGGGCTATGGCTAGTTCACAGACATTTGGCCAGGTGATGCAAATTTCAAAGCTTTATAAGTAACTTGGCACATGAAGCCTTGTCCAAACAATCAGCAGCTATGGGCTCTTCTAAGCAGTAGCTGCCTAGCACTCTGAAAATTCAAACAAAAGATGCCCACAAGGCAGGAGAACGCTATAAAAAGATAGCAAAGCATTTTCAGGTAGCCGTTTCCTCAGTTCATAATGTAATTAAGAAATGGCAGTTAACAGGAATGGTGGAGGTCAAGTTGAGGTCTGGAAGACCAAGAAAACCTTCCAAGAGAACTGCTCGTAGGATTGCTAGAAAGGGAAATCAAAACCCCCGTTTAACTGCAAAAGACTTTCAGGAAGATTTAGCAGACTCTGGAGTGGTGGTGCACTGTTCTACTGTGCAGCAACACCTGCACAAATATAACCTTCATGGAAGAGTCATCACCACAAAATTCAGCATCAGAAGTTTGTGAAGGAATATCTAAACAAGCCTGATGCATTTTGGAAACAAGTCCTGTGGACTGATGAAGTTAAAATAGAACTTTCTGGCCGCAATGAGCAAAGGCATGTTTGGAGAAAAAAGGGTGCAGAATTGCATGAAAAGAACATCTCTCCAACTGTTAAGCATGGGTGTGTATTGGTCATGCTTTGGGCTTGTGCTGCAGCCAGTAGCATGGAGAACATTTCACTGGTAGAGGGAAGAATGAACTCAATTAAATACCAGCAAATTCTGGAAGCAAACATCACACCGTTTGTAATAAAGTTGAAGATGAAAAGAAGATGGCTTCTACAACAGGATGATGATCCTAAACACACCTCAAAACCCACAATGGACTACCTCAGGAGGCGCAAGCTGAAGGTTTTGCCATGGCCCTCGCAGTCCCCCGACCTAAACATCATCGAAAGTCTATGGATAGACCTCAAAAGAGCAGTGCATGCAAGACAGCCCAAGAATGTCACAGAGCTAGAAACCTTTTGCAAGGAAGAATGGGCAAAAATCCCCCAAACAAGAATTGAACGACTCTTAGCTGGCTACATAAAGTGTTTACAAGCTGTGATATTTGCCAAAGAAGGTTTTACTAAGCACTGACTATGCAGGGTGCCCAAACTTTTGCTTCGGCCTCTTTTCCTTTTTCGTTATTTTGAAACTGTAAAAGAAGGAAATTTTAAAAAGTTTTCTTGCTTAAAATATTAAAGGAATGTGTCATCTTTAACTTCATGCTCTTTGGAAGTCAGGTCATCGTTTACTCGCGTAGCTATTCACAGTATCAGAAATTTTGACCAGGGGTGCCCAAACTTTTGCATGCCACTGTAAATTCTGTATTCTCAAGCTTTCACTTTTGTAGGACTCCCACTTGCCAAATTTACGTTTGCATGAAAATAACCAGGTCCTATCAAAATTAGACATTTTCCAATTTAGTTTCTCAACCGGAAGACCAGACCTATCCTTTTCCTTAATTACCTTGAAATAAATGGCACCACAATCACAAGATGCAAAGTTTTGAAACCCAAACTTCTGCACTTGCCCAGGATCATTCTATAATGGCAGGTATAGTCGCTCTATGGACTCTCTATTGAGTCCAGTTCATTGGCTAGATTTAAGAGGGAGTTAGATGTGGCCCTTGTGGCCAAAGGGATCAGGGGGGTATGGAGAGAAGGCGGGTACAGGGTTCTGAATTGGATGATCAACCATGATCATACTGAATGGCGGTGCAAGCTCGAAGGGCCGAATGGCCTACTCCTGCACCTATTTTCTATGTTTCTCACACTCACTAGATGGGATTCTGTGTGCTGATGAAGGAAACTTTCCTAAACCCATATGACAAATTTTTAGCAACGCACACAAAGTGCCGGAGGAACTCAGTAGGCGAGGCTGCATCTATGGAAAAGAGTAGACAGCTGATGATTCGGGCCAAGACCTTTCATCGAAACTGACGAGTTGATTGTTTACTCTTTTCCACAGGTGCTGCCTGGCCTGCTGAGCTCCTCCTACATTTTGACCGTGTTGATTTGTATTTCCAGTATTTTCAGGTTTTCCCTTTGCTTTTGACATGTTTTTCCTCATCCATCCCTGTAATGATATACAGGTCCCAGTGAATTTGTGGTAAGTTAAAATTACCTGCTACCACAAACTTATGATTCTTGTAACAGTCCCTCTAAATCCTGTGGACTGTTTGGTGGTATATAATATATTCCCATATTTTCCTATTCCTCATTTCTACTCATGAAGCCTCACTAAACAAACTCTCCAGTCTGTCCTGACTGAGCACTGCGTGACATTTCCCTAACTAGTAACGCTACCCCCTGTGCCCCCAATCACTTCTGCTCTATCACCTCAAAAACTACGGAAGACCGGAACCTTGAGCTTCCAGTCCTGCCCGTCCTGCAAACAAGGCTCACTAATTTTTACATTGTCATGATTTCCAGTACTGATTCAGGTCGTAGGCTCATCCACCCTTCCTACAATACTCCCTGCATTGAAATATGGGCAGCCCCGAACAGTAATCACACCATGCTCAGCTGCTTGATGGCTGATTTTGTCTGCAGGCTTTACAACATCTTTCTCCACAGCTGCTCCAGTACTTGTTCTTGTGCACGGTTCACAATACTCTGCAACTCTAGTTTAAACCACACCGTGCAACAATAGCAAACCATCCCGTTAAGATATTAGTCACCCTCCATTTCATGTCAAACAGCGGTCAAAATAACCAGCAGCATTAGGAACGGCGAGGTTGTTAGTTTCAAACCCCGCTGTCTTTCTGTTCACTTTTAATGATCTTCATTAAAGCATTAATTTTGCTGATGGGACGATCACTCCAGATTTCATTTATCTTAAAATGTAGCAGAGTGTCCTGTCAGATTTGATGGAGATTTTCAGCATGAAGCTGAATAAACATCGCTGAAGTGCGCTTCTTATTCAAGTGAAGGGGAAAATGTAGTTGAGGATCTGCTTCAGCGACAGGAATATGTTGATGGCCCATTATGCTTTCATTTCAAGGCAAATTAAAGCTGACCATCGCTGTGTGCTTTTCTCTTACCCAGTGTTCTGATGCTGTAACTGGACAGTGTCCCACTTCTGAACTAGGCTACGTGAAATAATCCTAATTCTGGGTCATGATTTGTACGCCGTGACTGGTATCAAGCCACACACAAGAAATACCTGAATCAAGGGTGTTTACAGTGGAGATGCTGGCAGTGTTGGCTGCGTTGCAATGGGTGCAGAAAGCCAGACAAGCCAAAGCATTGATATGTTCAGATTCATCCTCAGTTCTAGCAAGTTTTAAGGTCTTTTCACACAAACAGTCGGCAAGATGTACTTTATGAAGTCCTTCAGTTAGTTACAAGAATTGCAAATCAGGGAGGTCAGGTAAAATTTCTATGGGTTCCAGCACATGTAGGGGTGAAGGGGAATGAGAGGGTGGATGAGTTGGCAAAGAGGGCGTTAAAGAAAGAAAATGTGGTAATGCACATTAGTATCAGTAAAGCAGAGGTTAAGTGTGTAATCTGGGAAAAAGTCAACAGAATGTGGCAAGAAAAATGGGACAGGGAGGGGAAAAGGAGGCATTTATATCAAATACAAAAGAGTGTTGCAGTTACTAGGGTAGGTAATAGAAACAGAAGAGAGGAAATTGTGTGGACTAGGTTAAGGCTGGGGCATTGTGCATGAAACAAAACATTGAAAATGATAGGGAAACACCAGACAGGATTGTGTGAGGAATGTCAGGAAGAGGAGTCAGTAGAACATGTAGTTCTGAGTTGCAGGAAGTATGGGATACAGAGAGAGATGATGAGAAGTAAATTAAGGGAGTTGGGGATGCAGGAATTCACATTAAAAGGGTTGCTGGGCATGGGTGAGAGAGCACAAGTCCGGGTATTTTTAGCGTTTTTAAGGGGTACAGGGTTTTTTTTATAGAATATGACGAATAAACAGGAATAGGATACTAGGATGGTCAAAGATGGGAGGGTGAAGTGTAGGTTTGTGTGTGTGTGTATATATATATATAAAATATGTGTGTGTGTGATTGGGTGAAGGGATTTAGAATGTATGTCTAGTGCATATTCTGGAGCAGTGGGCGGCGGTAATGCACCATTAAGCTGGATGCCAACCGCCGTAAAACAAGATACAGACAGACAGACCTGAATCAAGCCTGGAACTAGTCAGCGAGTGGGCATGTGCAGAGTGGGGGACGTGGGGGAAATACTGAAAGGAATGGCAGAGGCTGTCTCAACCTCGTTTTGTCTGGTTGAAGGCATTTCGCGGCTCTATGCCTTTGCAGATTTTGCAAGTTACTTCCGTGATATCCTATTATGACCCATGGAAAGATGTTCTTTGTTTAACAAATTTCTAGCTGTGAATTTGATCTCAGCACTACTTTGTGAGCTCCGCCCCGATACTGCTTGTTGATAGAATGAAATCCGATACAGGCTTCCCCCGCCGTCAGAAGGTAGAGCGTTCCTATGAAACGGTTTGTAAGTCGGAATGTCGTAAAGCGAAGAAGAAATTACACTGTAAAACCTTTCACAGAACAAAAGGATCCTTGTCCTCTGAACTCGGAACAAAATTCTTATCCTAATGAATCGTAATCTAAGAAATTGATATCAACATTGGTCTGTCAGCTCCTCCCTGTTATTGCCAGGAGATGCAAGAAGTCATCTTAAATGTTTCTAGGATCAAAATGACCCTCGACCTCTGAACGGGGAAAAATATTTTGATTGTTTTCTGAAAACCACTTATTGTAATACTTCTAGTTACAGGGACCTTGATATGTAAAAATATTCTTAACCGCCATCGAGGAAGTGGTTCGCTCCGATCCCATCAACCTCTGGTTCCCTTGTTCAACTACTTCTATTGTGAATAAACTCTTCTCGGACTTCAAGCCAGGTACAGACATCAATTACAATGGATGTTTACATGACAAACTCTGCTGTCTTCTTGTCATCGAAACGTCAGTTATAATCGAAGCTGTACCCGCTTGAAGCCCGAGATGAGTTTATTTATCATACACGCCTCTGTGATCCCCTTGTCCATTCTTTCCCTCCAGACTAATCTCCCTCCCGGCATTTATTTCTGCTGGCACCCTAAGTGCTACAGCTGCCCATTCACCGCCCCCTCACCTCCACTCTAGGCCGCAAACAGTCCTTCCATGTGAGGCAACAATGCAACTCCTCCCACTCCCACACTGTCCGCTCTCCCCACCCACAGTGTTGTTCCCTTCCACCCTCCCACACCATCACTCTTTCGACTGATTTCCTACTTGAAGCAATAGGAGACTGCTTTTGCTTAATTAATTGGTCCCTTGTCCTTAATCACTTTTTAGTATTGGTGATTTCAAGAGAAGGAATCATGGTCTCTTTTTAACTGCAGTTATATTTATATCACATTTAGTGATAATTGTAATTCCTTCAAAAATTTGTTATCAAACTTCCCATCAGGCTCTTTGCTCTTTTCATAAGGATGTGCACTTGATCGATAGGATAATTTTGACTTTGTGGCCATTGAAGATCAGGCTTATTTTCTGCTGTTTCCAAGTACAACTTTCCCCAATGAAAAATAAGATGAGAAAGCCTGGTGAAACTTATTATTATAAAACATGGGGCAGTTATCTCTGGAAGAATTCTTTTTGTCTGGGACTGAGGAAAGCAAGTGCGGATAATTGACCCGCTCGATACAGAGATTTAACCATTGAGTGGCAGACTGCAAATTCAATATGAACTGCGGATCTGAATTATCAACACTTGAGAGAAACTCAGCTTGTGAACAGAAGAACGGCAAAGATATACCAGAAATCTGTGAAGTGAGTCTATTATTCTTTCCCTACATGATAAGCCTCACCCTATCCTTTGTTTCTTTGTAGTGCCTTGTGCTAACACATTCTGTAAAGGTTGTTGATCTGTAATCTGTAACTGATAAGCACGCATGGTGGAAACCCAGATCTGCCTGAATGCGCATTTCAACCATATCAGCTCAGTTAATATGTGTTTCTTAGGTCTCGGGTTATCCCTTCACTCCCGAGAGTTTTCCTCAGACACCTCTATATGTGATGAGTGGAAACTCCACCTCCCCTGTGTGTTACAATTCACTGGATCCAGTAAGGTCCATTATTTTAGATTATATTCGTACTCTTTAATGTTTCATTGAAAATTGGCGTGTGTCCTACCCCTCAAACACGGTTTCAATTCAGATTTCGTTGTTTTCTCCCCTATGTCTTTTCTGACTTTCAGCTACATTTTGAGGCTGAGGTTTGTTCCAACTACCTCTGCATGGAACGTAGCAGAGTACAGGCCCGTTGACCCATGGTATTGTGCCGAACTCATTCTCTAGTGTCAATCTAACTCATCTGTCCCACATGGCCCTCCAATTATCCTTCATCCGTGTGTCTATTTAGGAGTTTCGTAAATGTGTTTGATGTATCTACTTTCTATGCAGTTATGCCACTTTGTGGGGAAAACCTACCCCTGATATTGCCCGTATTCTTCCTCCCAATCAATTTAAATGCATGCTCTCTCATAATAGCATAATAGCTCTCTCAGAAAAAAGAAACTCGCTATCCACTCTATCTAACCTTCTTGTTATTTTCTGCACTTCTATCATGTCTCCTCTTGTCTTCATTCGATCCAAAGGCAAAAGTTGTAGCTCGCTCAAACTTTCCTCCTAACATATTTTCTCGACACCGTGTAGCATCCTGATAAATCTCCTCTGCACTCTTTCTAAAGCTTCTACATCCTTCCTATACTGAAGCGAGCAGAACTCAATGCAATATCCCAATGGACATTAGAGATGCAAAATTACCTGGCGGCTCATGAACCAAATCCCCAACTAACAAGGCCAACACACCGTGCACCGTCCTATCCGCCATCAGCTTGAAAAACTTAAGGGACTGAAAAGCTTCACCTTACATCAAGCACACTGACCATCTGTACACTGTCAGATGCAAGGAACACTTCTTGCTGTTAATATGCTTAATGATTTTTCCAAAAACTTTTCAGAAATAAAACATTCTGTTTCCCAGTCTGCCCTTGTAACTACTGTACCTTTCTGCACTCCAGCAGGGTCTCCTCTGCTTTCCACTCTGTGAACCTGCTCCATGCGGGCTTCTAGTTTCATGAACAAACGTTTGATATCCTCTTCAGTAATATGGGAACATACTAGGCCTGAACTCATTGTGTAACGTTTGAATGCTTCCCACCTGTTGGGTAAACACCTGCGTGAATGTTGTTCCACATTAGCCCAGTTTATAAGAGAGTTGCAATCACCCTCTTTGCAATTGAGGCTGTTAATTACTTAAATCCTGAATCAATTCCACAACTCAATTGAAACTTGGCGTTATCACCACTGCATCAAAAAGCTGTCCACTGAGACATCAAACAGGAGGAAATCTGCAGATGCTGGAATTTCAAGCAACACGCACAAAAATTGCTGGTGAATGCAGCAGGCCAGGCAGCATCTGTAGGAAGAGGTACAGTCGACGTTTTGGGCCGAGACCCTTCATCAGGACTAACTGAAAGAAGAGATAGTAAGAGATTTGAAAGTTGGAGGGGGAGGAGGAGATCCGAAATGATAGGAGAAGACAGGAGGGGGAGGGATGAAGCCTCAAGCTGGAAAGTTGATTGGCAAAAAGGATATGAGGGGATCATGGGACAAGAGACCTAAGGAGAAAGGAAGGGGGAGGGGGGATGGGCAAGGAGTACAGTGAGAGGGATAGAGGGAGAAAAAGGAGAGAGAGAAAATATATAATAAATAAATAACGGACGGGGTACGAGGGGGAGGTGGGGCATTAACAGAAGTTAGAGAAGTCAATGTTCATGCCATCAGGTTGGAGGCTGCCCAGACGGAATATAAGGTGTTGTTCCTCCAACCTGAGTGTGGCTTCATCTTGACAGTAGAGGAGGCACTTCACCTGTGAATCGGCTGGGGTGATATACTGCGTCCGGCGCTCCCAATGCGGCCTTCTATATATTGGTGAAACCCGACACAGGCTGGGAGACCATTTCGCTGAACACCTACGCTCTGTCCGCCAGAGAAAGCAGGATCTCCCAGTGGCCACACGTTTTACTTCCACATCCCATTCCCATTCTGATATGTCTATCCACGGCCTCCTCTCAATTTTTGTGTGTGTTCACTGAGACTTCATATGTCTGCCCTGAGACATCACCAACACCAGGTCAGACACCACCTTGATATGGTGGGAGCAAATACATACTGGCTCAGGAAATTTACACTGGACACGCGTTAAAACGACTCTGAAACAAAGGGGGGAGAAGATGGCGGTGCGATGGCAACGTGCGCAGCCACTTCGGTGATGATGTCTGTTATCTATCAAGTAGGGGACCGTGCACAATTCTGATTTGATGGAGCCAAACGTGAGAGCACAGTGGAGCATCTGGAAAACTCCTGAAATGCCACTTCGCTGCCGCTGCTACTGCATGGTAACCGGAATCCTCGGCTTTGCTTGTTTCAGTGGCTGGGGCAAGGTCTAAGGCGCTCGGGAGGCTGTTCGGAAGCTCGGAATTTTCGGACGGATGGACTGGGTCGGCTGTGGTCGGCTGCTTTCAAGGTATTGGCAAGTTGACGGCGCCTGGAGGTTTATGGCAGGGAGTTTCTCCCTTTTGCCGCCTGCTATCGGGGAGTCGGGCGTCGATCGACTTGGGACTTTAAGACTTTTTTCTTACTGTGCCAATGGTCTGTTCTTTATCAAATTATGGTGTTGCTTTGCACTGCTGTAACTATATGTTATAATTATGTGGTTCTGTCAGTGTTAGTCTTTGGTTTGTCCTGTTTTCTGTGATATCACTCCGGAGAAACATTATATCATTTCCTAATGCATGTATGCATTTCTAAATGACAATAAAAGAGAACTGAGTGTTCTCATAATCTAATCTAATCTAAAACAGTCATAGAACACGACTCCTGTTACTCAGGGGCAAATTAAATCCCCTGCACCACTGTGTGACGACAGCACCCAGGGCTCTCTCAGTCTCCTGAAATCGATGGAAACACATACGTTTTCCCACTATCTCAATAGTGCCCCAGGATTAGTCTCAGTAAGGGACACTAGTAAATCCATCAGATTGGGACACCAGCAGGAGTAGGCCATCCGGCCCATTGAGCCTGCCCCGCCATTCAATAAGATCATGGCTGATCTGTCCATAAGCTCAGCTCCATCCACCTGCCTTTTCCTCATATCCCTTACTATGCAAAAACCTATCTAACTGTGTGTTAAATATATTTAGTGAAGAAGCGTAAACTGCTTCCCTGGGCAGTGAATTCCACAGATTCACCACTCTCTGGGGAAAAAAACAGTTTCTCCTCATCTGCACCCTAAATCTTCTCCCCTGAATCTTGAGGCAATGTCCCCTTGTTCTAGTCTCACCGACCAATGGAAACAACTTTTATCTTATCTATCCCTTTCAAAATCTTGTATATTTCTATAGGATCCCATCTCATTCTTCTAATTTCCAGAGAGTATAGTCCCGGGCGACTCAATCTCTCCTCATAGGTTAACCCCTTAATCTCTGGAATTAACCTGGTGAACCTCTTCTGCACTGCTTCCAAAGCCAGTATATCCTTCCTCAAGTATAGGGACCAGTGCAGCATGACCTCCCTGCTCTTGAATTCAATCCCTCTAGCAATGAAGGCCAACATTTTGTTTGTCTTAATAACTTGTTGTACGTGCAAGCCAATTTTTTATGATTCATGAACAAGCACTCCCAAGTCCCTCTGCACAACAGCATGCTGCAATCTTTCACCATTTAAATAATAATCTGCTCTTCTATTATTCCTTCCAAAGTGGATGACCTTGCATTTACCAACGTTGTATTCCATCTGCCAGACCTTGGCCTCTTAGGTAGGTACATGGAGCTTACAAAAATAGAGGGCTATATGCTGGGGAAATTCTAGGCTGTTTCTGGGGTAGTCTACATAGTCAGCACAACATTGTAGGCCAAAGTACCTGTGATGTGCTGTAGCTTTCTAGGTACTGTGTTCAGATTGTCGATGATACTTGGGACGTATCATTTTAACCATTGAACTTTTAAGTTGAACAATTCAACTCATTTTTGTCCCTTTGGTGGATTTAAAATCTGGAAGAAAATGTTGAGCTTGAATGGGTAAAGCACAGTGGAGGCAGACAGATTAGTTGGCTTTGCTCCTGCCATGTACTTGGAGATGTAAGTTGCCATTTTGTGAAACTGTTTTATTTCCTCCATTTTCTGAGATGAAGTTGCTTTGCTTTCTGTGTTTTAAAATAGGTGCAATGATGTTTCAGGTCACCTAGTAAACTAGAGTTCCTTTCCAAAGAAGTTATTTGTGAGGTGTTCTTTGACATAAGAAAACATGAGGTTTTGTGAATGTTGGGGTTGGTGCCTGCCTGATGTGATTTGAGCTGATTACTGAAGAGAACACATTACGGTTCTCTTCCTAGTTATCCTCCTGCTCTTGATGAATGTAAAGAATGCCTTAGGATTCCCCTTAATCCAGCTTTCCAAGAATTTTTCATGAGCCTCTTGGCTTTCATAGTTCCTTTTCTCAGTTCTTTTCTGGCATCTTCATACTCCTCATGTGTTTTTTTTATCCTAACTTCTGAAGCTTTACATACATTTCCTTTTCCTTCTGACCAAATTTATCACCTCCCTGGCCACCTAACATTTTCTAGTCTTTCAATCCCTGTTCTTTTGCTTAACAGGAACTTTTGAAAAATATCAAAATTTGTATTATCCACACAGCAATTCCCCAAGAATAGCACAACAGCATTTTGACGTCATTTCAAACGGCCATGCTTATTTTCCTCACAACCGTGAGCAGCATTTCTGCTGAAATGAAATGAAACCACTTTGACAAATTACTCTCATTCGGGTGTGAACAAAGTAACTTTAATATTGCAATTAACAATTCTGCTGCAGGATGGAGCGATAGAACCTTTAATGTGATATAAAGAACATGCCTCCGGTCTCAAACCCGTAACATTATGAGTTACATTTGCTGCCCGGTTTGCTGTGAGTTTATAATATTTTGTTTTTTACCTCAGCTCTCATCACCTGCAGTTGTTTTATTGTTTTTTTTTTGTTCATGACTCCTTTAAATAAATCAGTCCGTGCCATTCCAAAATGCGACATTCTTTAATATGAATAACATTACCCTATGGTATGGAACCATGGGAGAATACGACCAATCAGGTGCGAAAGTGGAAATGTGTGCATGGAGTGGGAGAGATAGCAGAGGTACTTAATGAATACTTTGCTTCTGAATTCACCAGGGAGAAAGACCAAGGCAATTGTGGGGATGACTTACAGTGGACTGAAGCGCATGGGCATATAGAGATTAAGAAAGAGGCTGTGCTGGAGATTCTGGAAAACATTAAGTTAGATAAGTCACCGGGACCTGATGCGATATAGCCCAGGCTACTGTGAGCCGCTAGCGATGATATTTTTATCATCAATGGGGATCGAAGAAGTACTGGGGAATTGGAGGTTAGTAAATTGTTGTTCCCTTGTTCAAGAAATGGTGTCGAGATAACCCAGGAAATTATAGACCCATGAGTCTGACTTCAGTGGTAGGCAAGTTGTTGGAGAAGATCCTGAGAGGCAGGATTTAAGAGCATTTGGAGAGACATAATCTGAGTAGGGACAGCTAGCATGGCTTTGTCAAGGACAGCTCGTGCCTTACGAGCCTGATTGAATTCTTTGAGGAAATAACAAAACACATTGCTGAAGGTAAAGCAGTGGATGTTGTCTATATGGATTTCAGTAAGGCATATAATGAGTTTCCCCATGCAGGACTCCTCCAGAAAATAAGGAGGCATAGGATCCAAGGAGAGCTTGCTGTTTGGATCCAAAATTGGCTTGCCCACAGAAGGCACCGGGGTGGTTGGGGGGGGGGGGGGAGGCGGGGGGTTGTAGATGTCTCGTATTCTGCATGGAGTTCTGGGCCGGTGGTGCTCCGGAGGGATCTGTTCTAGGAACCCTCACCTTTCTGATTGTGATAAATGACCAAGATGAAACATAGAAACATAGAAAACCTATAGCAAAATAAAGGCCCTTCGACCCACAAAGCTTTGCCAAACCTTAGTCCCTACCTTAGAAATTATTAGGCTTACCCATAGCCCTCTGTTTTTCTAAGCTCCATGTAACTATCCAAAAGTCTCTTAAATGACCCTATCGTATCTGCCTCCACCACCATTGCCGGCAACCCATTCCACGCACTCACCACTCTCTGCGTTTAAAAAAAAAACAAACAAACAAACAAACTTAACCCTGACATCTCCTCTGTACCTACTCCCCAGCACCTTAAACCTGTGTCCTCTTCTGGCAACCATTTCAACCCTGGGAAAAAGCCACTGACTATCCACATGATCAATGCCTCTCATCATTTTATACACCTCTATCAGGTCAACTCTCATCCTCCGCCGCTCCAAGGAGAAAAGGCCGAGTTCATTTAACCTGTTTTCATAAGGCATGCTCCCCAATCCAGGCAACATCCTTGTAAATCTCCTCTGTACGCTTTCTATGTCTTCCACATCCTTCCTGTAGTGAGGCGACCAGAACTGAGCACAGTACACCAAGTGGTGTCTGACCAGGGTCCTATATAGCTGCAACATTACCTCTCAGCACCTAAATTCAATTCCACAATTGAAGGCCAATAAACCATATGCATTCTTAACCACAGAGTCAACCTGCACAGCCGCTTTGAGTGTCCTATGGACTCAGACCCCAAGATCCCTCTGATCCTCCACACTGCCAAGAGTCTTACCATTAATAATAAATTCTGCCATCATATATGACCTCCCAAAATGAACCTCTTCACACTTATCTACATAGAACTCCATCTGACACTTCTCAGCCCAGTTTTGCATCTTATCAATGTCTCGCTGTAACCTCTGACAGTCCTCCACACTATCCACAACACCTTCAACCTTTGTATCATCAGCAAACTTACAAACCCATCCCTCCACTTCCTCATCTAGGTTATTTTTAAAACTTATGAAGAGTAAGGGTCCCAGAACAGATCCCTGAGGCATACCACTGATCACCAACCTCCATGCAGAATATAACCCGTCTACAACCACTCTTTGCCTTCTGTGGGCAAGCCATTTCTGGATCCACAAAGCAATGTCCCCTTGGATCCCAGGCCTCCTTACTTTTTCAATAAGCCTTGCATGGGGTACATTATCAAATGCCTTGCTGAAATCCATATACACTACATCTACTGCTCTTCCTTCATCAATGTGTTTAGTCAGATCCTCAAAAAATTCGATCTGGCTCATAAGGCACGATCTTCCCTTGACAAAGCCATGCTGACTATTCCTAATGATATTATACCTCTCCAAATGTTCATAAATCCTGACTCTGAGGATCTTCTCCACCAACTTACCAACCACTGAAGTAAGACTCATTGGTCTATAATTTCCTGAGCTATCTCTACTCCCTTTCTTGAATAAAGGAACAACATCCGCAACCACCCAATCCTCCGGAACCTTTCCCATCCCCATTGATGATTCAAAGATCATTGCCAGAGGCTCAGCAATCTCCTCTCTCACCTCCCACAGTAGCCTGGGGTACATCTCATCCCGTCCTGGCGACTTATCCAACTTGATGCTTTCCGAAAGCTTAAGCACATCCTCTTTCTTAATATCTACATGCTCAAGCTTTCCAGTCTGCTTCAAGTCATCACTACAATTGCCAAGACCCTTTTCCATAGTGAATACTGAAGTAAAGTATTCATTAAGTACCTTTGCTATTTCCTCCGGTTCCATACACACTTTCCCACTGTCAGATTTGATAGGTCCTATTCTTTCATGTTTTATCCTCTTGCTCTTCACTTACTTGTGGAATAACTTGGGGTTTTCCTTAATCCTGCCCACCTAGGCCTTCTCATGGCCCTTTCTGGCTCTCTTAATTTCATTCTTAAGCTCCTTCCTGTTAGCCTTATAATCTTCTAGATCTCTAACAATACCTAGCTCTCTGAACCTTTTGTAAGCTTTTTTTTCGTCTTGACTTGATTTATTACAGCCTTTGTACACCACGATTTCTGTACCCTACCATGACTTCCCTGTCTCATTGGAACGTACCTATGCAGAACTCCACACAAATATCCTCTGAACATTTGCCACATCTTCCATACTTTTCCCTGAGAACATTTGTTTCCAATTTAAGCCTCCAATTTCCTGCCTGATAGCCTCATAATTCCCCTTATTCCAATTAAGCGCTTTCTAACTTGTCTGTTCCTATCTCTCTCCAATTGTAAAGGAGATAGAGTTATGATCACTGTCTCCAAAATGCTCTCCCACTGAGAGATCTGACACCTGACCAGGTTCATTTCCCAATACCAAGTCAAGTACAGTCTCTCCTCTTGTAGGCTTATCTACATATTGTGTCAAGAAACCTTCCTGAACACACCTAACAAACACCACCCCATCTAAACCCCTTGCTCTAGGGAGATGCCAATCAATATTTGGGAAATTAAAATCTCCCATCACGACAACTCTGTTATTATTACAAATTTCCAGGATCTGTTACCCTATCTGCTCCTTGATATCCCTGTTTTTCTACTCAGCAGCCTATAAAAAGCACCTAGTAAAATTACTGACCCCTTCTTGTTCCTAACTTCCACCCACAGAGTCTCCGTAGACAATCCTTCCATGATGTCCACCTTTTCTGCAGCAGTGGCAATATCTCTGATCAACAGTGCCACGCCCTCACCTCTTTTGCCTCCCTCCCTGTCTTTTCTGAAACATCTAAAACCTGGCACTTGAAGTAACCATACCTGAAGAAGAAGAATGGTGTGTTAGTAAGTTTGTTGATGACACAAAGGTTGGGGGTGTTGTGGATAGTGTGGAGGGCTGTCAGAGTTTACAACAGGACATTGATAAGATGCCAAAACTGGGCAGATGGAGTTCTACCTAGATAAGTGTGAAGTGGTTCATTTTGGTTGGTCAAATATGATGGCAGAATATAGTATTAACGGTAAGACAGTGTGGAGGATCAGAGGGATCTTGGGGTCCGAGTCCACAGGAGTCTCAAAGCAGCTGCGTAGGTTGAGTCTGTGGTTAAGAAGGCATACATCATATTGGCCTTCATCAATCTTGGAATTTAATTTAGGAGCTGAGAGGTAATGTTGCAGCTATATAGGACCCTGATCAGACCCCACTTGGAATACTGTGCCCAGTTCTGAGAAGTGGCAGATGAACCTCAACCCAAAAAAATGTGAAGTGGTTCATTTTGGCAGTTCAAAATCCAAAGACAGACTATAATATAAATGGTAAGACGCTTGGCATTGTGGAGGATCTGAGATATCTTGGGTCGGTGTCGATAGGACACACAAAGTTACTGCACAGGTTGACAGTTTTGTTACGAAGGTGTATGATATGTTGCCATTCATCAACCAGGGGAATTGAGTTCAAGAGGCATAAGGTAATATTACAGCTATATAAGACATTGGTCAGATGCCACTTGGACTCCTGTTTTCAATTCTGATCACCTCACAACAGGAAGATTGTTTTTACTCGAGAGAGAGTGCAGAGGGGGTTTACAAGGAGGTTACTTGGATTGGTGGGCGTACTTTATGAGAATAGGTTGAGTGTACTTGCCCTTTTCTCCATGGGGCGATGAAGGATGAGAGGTGACCTGATAGAAGTGCATTGATCGTGTGGATAGCCAGTGGTTTTTTCCCAGGGCTGAAATGACTAACATGAAGGCGTATGGTTTAAGGTGCTTGGAAATAGGTAATGAGGGGATATCAGGGGTTAGCTTTTCCACACAGAGAGTGGTGGGTTCGTGGAATACACTGCCTGCAGCTGTGGTGGAAGCAGATACAATAGCGTTTTTTAAGAGCCTCTTAGATATGTACATGGACCTTAGAAAGATAGAGAGCTATGCGCAGGGGAAATTCTACGCGGTGTCTAGAGTAGGTTACATGGTCAGCACAACATTGTGGGCCGAAGGGCCACAAATGTGCATTAAATTTCTATGTTCTGTGTTTGAACATGTTAATAGGTCTATTATAGACCATCCAAGAGTCCGCGGGATTAAGAGGAGCAAATTAGTAGAGGTGACGGCTATTGCAAGAAATATAATTTGTTATAATTTGATTTTAACTATTCCACATAAGTACAGGAGCTCCCATACTGTAAAGTGAGTAGATGTACTGATCTATTTGAGAAATGTGTTCCTTCATCAGTACGTTGATGTCCCAAAAGAGGTAGTGTGCTTAATCTCCCATGAGGGAATGAGACAGGACACATCTGACAGAAGTCTGTGTGAGGGAACCCTTTGCATCTGGTGATCACAATACCATTAGATTCAAAGGAAGTGTGGAAAACGACAGCTCTGCTCCATGGGTTGAGATTTTAAATTGCAGAAAATCCAATTTTGACGGTATCAGAAAGGATCTCACAAGTGTGGATTGGGATAGGCTATATTCTGGCAAATGTATATTTGGTAAGTGGGAGACCTAGAAAGATAAAATTTGTAGAGTTCTAAGTATTTATGTGCCTGTTGGAATAAAAGGTACATATACAAGTTTTGGGGAACTTTGATTTTAAAGAGGTATTGAGACTCTGGTAAAGCAAAATAACATACGAGGTGTATAAAAACAACAGGAATTCTGCAGATGCTGGAAATTCAAGCAACACACATCAAAGTTGCTGGTGAACGCAGCAGGCCAGGCAGCATCTATACGAGATGTATAGCAGGTGTAGGGAAGTCGGAAAAATGACATACTTATGGAGTCAGGGAAATGCAGGATAACACTTATGAAATAAACCAGGAACATTATAGGGTGGCAGTAGGTTGTCCTAGCAGACAAGGTGAAGAAGAATCCTAAGGCATTTTACGGATATTTTAAAAGCAGAAGGATTGCAGGGGACACAATTGATCCTCTGGGTTATCAGATTGGTAATCTTTGTGTGGAGCCAAAAGCGATAGAGGAGTTCTAATGTGGATTTTTGCATCTGTGTTCACTCGGGAAAAAGGGGCATGTAAGCTGTAGAAGTGAGACCATGGATATTATACAGTTTACGGACATGGAGGTGTTTGCTGACTTTAGGCAAATTAGAGTGGATAAAGCCCCAGCGCCTGACCAGCGCCTCAGATACCGAGGGAGGCAAGTGCAGGAATTGCAGGGATGAAACCAATATTTTCAAATTATACTTCGCAATAGGAGAGCTACCATAGGATTGGGGGATTGCTAATTTTGTTCTGCTGTTTACGAAAGGCTCTAAAATTAAACCAGGAAATTACAGACCGGTGCGCTGACAAAATAGTGCAAAGTCATGGAAGGACCGGGATAATGAATATTTGCATAAACAGGGCTGACTTGGGATACTAGGGCTATTCCACATGAATTGTGTGTCCTAAGAAAATTTTATCTTTCTGTAAGTAATCTTATAGAGTTTTTTCAAAGAAGATTCGATGTATCTTCTGATGCTGATGACACAAAGGTTGGGGGTGTTGTCAATAGTGTGGTGGGCAGTTAGAGGTTACAGCTGGATATTGATAGAATGCAAAACTGTTCTGAGAAGTGGCAGATGGAGTTCAAACCAGTTACATGTGAAGTGGTTCATTTTGATAGGTTAAATATGGTGGCAAAATATAGAATTAACGGTAAGACTCTTGGCAGTGTGGAGGATCAGAGGGATCTTGGGGTTCGAGTCCATAGGACGCCTAAAGCAGCTGTGCAGGTTGACTCTGTGCTTAAGAAAGACGTACGGTGCATTGGCCTTTATCAATCGTGGAATTGTATTTAGGAGCTGAGAGGTAATGTTGCAGCTATATAAGTCCCTGGTCAGACTCCACTTGGAGTACTGTGCTCAGTTCTGGTCGTCACACTACAGGAAGGATGTGGAAGCCATCGAAAGGGTGCAGAGGAGATTTATAAGGATGTTGCCTGGATTGAGGAGTGTGCCTTATGAGAATAAGTTGAGTGAACTCGTCCTTTTCTCCTTGGAGTGACAGAGGATGAGAGGTGACCCGATAGACGTATTTCAGATGATGAGAGGCATTGATCGTGTGGATAGAACATAGAATAGTACAGCACTATACAGGCCCTTCGGCCCACAGTGCTGTGCCGACCCTCAAACCCTGCATCCCATATAAACCCCCCGCAACTGAAATTCCTCCATATACCTGTCTATTAGTCTCTTAAATTTCACTAGTGTATCTGCCTCCAGCACTCCATGCACCAACAACTCTCTGAGTAAAAAACCTTCCTCTAATATCCTCCTTGAACTTCCCACCCCTTACCTTAAAGCCATGTCCTCTTGTATTGAGCAGTGGTGCCCTGGGGAAGAGGCACTGGCTATCCGCTCTATCTGTTCCTCTTATTATCTTGTACACCTCTATCATGTCTCCTCTCATCCTCCTTCTCTCCAAAGAGTAAAGCCCTAGCTCCCTTAATCTATGATCATAATCCATACTCTCTAAACCAGGCAGCATCCTGGTAAATCTCCTCCGTACCCTTTCCAATGCTTCCACATCCTTCCTATAGTGAGGCGATCATAACTGGACACAATACTCCAAGTGTGGCCTAACCAGAGTATTATAGAGCTGCATCATTACATCGTGACTCTTAAACTCAATTCCTTGATTTATGAAAGCTAACACCCCATAAGCTTTCTTAACTACCCTATCTACCTGTGAGGCAACTTTCAGGGATCTGTGGATATGTACCCCCAGATCCCTCTGCTCCTCCACACTACCAAGTATCCTGCCATTTACTTTGTACTCTGCCTTGGAGTTTGTCCTTCCAAAGTGTACCACCTCACACTTCTCCGGGTTGAACTCCATCTGCCAGTTCTCAGCCCATTTCTGCATCTTATCAATGTCTCTCTGCAATCTTTGACAATCCTCTACACTATCTACAACACCACCAACCTTTGTGTCATCTGCAAACTTACCAACCCACCCTTCTACCCCCACATCCAGGTCGTTAATAAAAATCACAAGAAGTAGAGGTCCCAGAACCGATCCTTGTGGGACACCACTAGTCACAACCCACCAATCTGAATGTACTCCCTCCACTACGACCCTCTGCCTTCTGCAGGCAAGCCAATTCTGAATCCACTTGGCCAAACTTCCCTGGATCCCATGCCTTCAGACTTTCTGAATAAGCCTACTGTGTGGAACCTTGTCAAATGCCTTAATAAAATCCATGTAGATCACATCCACAGCACTACCCTCATCTATGTGCCTGGTCACCTCCTCAAAGAACTCTATCAGGCTTGTTAGACACGATCTGCCCTTCACAAAGCCATGCTGACTGTCCCTGATCAGACCATGATTCTCTAAATGCCCAGAGATCCTATCTCTAAGAATATTTTCCAACAGCTTTCCCACCACAGACGTAAGGCTCACTGGTCTATAATTACTCAGACTATCCTTACTACCTTTTTTGAACAAGGGGACAACATTCGCCTCCCTCCAATCCTCCGGTACCATTCCTGTTGACAACGAGGACTTAAAGATCCTAGCCAGAGGCTCGGCAATCTCTTCCCTCGCCTTGTGGAGCAGCCTGGGGAATATTCCATCAGGCCCCGGGGACCTATCTGTCCTAATGTAATAACAACTGCAATACCTCCTCTCCCTTAATATCAACATGCTCCAGAACATCAACCTCACTGTCATCAAATTCCCTCTCATTGGTGAATACCAAAGAGAAGTATTCATTGAGGACCTCACTCAATAGTCAGAGGCTCTTTCCCAGGGCTGAAATGGTTGCCACAAGAGGACACAGGTTTAAGGTGCTGGGGAGTAGGTACAGAGGAGATGTCAGGGGTAAGTTTTTTACTCAGAGAGTGCTGAGTGCGTGGAATGGGCTGCCGGCAATGGTGGTGGAGGCGGATACGATAGGGTCTTTTATGAGACTTTTGGATAAGTATATGGGGCTTAGAAAATTAGAGGGCTATAGGTAAACCTAGTAATTTCTACAGTAGGGACATGTTTGGCACAACTTTGTGGGCCGAAGGTCCGGTATTGTGCTGTTGGTTTTCTATGTTTCTATGAATGTTACCAGGAAAGTGAATAAAGGCAAGGAACTAGATGTTATTTACATCGACTTTAGCAAGGCAGCTGACAGGGTCCCTTTTGGGATATTGGTTAATAAAGTTCATTCGCCTGGCATTCAAGGTGACGTAGTACATTGTAGTAGACATTGATGTTGTGGGGGAAGGCAGACAGTCACAACAGATGGTTGCCTCTCTGATTGAAAGCCTGTGACTGGTGGAATATCGCAGGGATCGGTGCTGATATCCGTTGTTTGTCAAATTTGCTGACTACACCAAGATTTGGGGTGTATTTGACAGCAAAGAATACTATCAGAGCTTGCAGTAGGATCTGCATCAGGTGGGAAAATGAGCTAAAAATGGCAGAAGGAATTTGTTGCAGGCCTGCGAGCTGTTGCACTTCGGTAGGATCAGGCAAGGTAGATCTTACAAAGTGCACGGTAGGGCACTGAGGAGTGCGGTAGAACAAAGGCGTCTGGGAACGCAGGTTCATAAGTCATTGAAAGTGGCTGCACACCTAGATAAGGTAGTAAGGAAATCTTTGGCACATTGGTGTTAATAAATTAAAGTATTCAGTAGAGGAGATTGCATGCTATGTAGAAGGTGTGTAAGATGTTTGTGAGGCCTAATTTGGAGTACTGTATGCAGTTTATGTCACCTATCTACAGTAAAGATGTAAGTGAGGTTGACAGAGTACAGCGAAAATTTATATGGATGTTGCCGTTATTGGTGGACCTGAGTTATAAGGGAAGCTTGAATAGATTATGACTTTGTTCCTTGGAACGCAGATTTGGATTACAAGTATACCATGACGAGTATAGATGGAGTAGAGTGTTGGGGAGAATGAGGGTTAGGTCAGGGGATAGTGGGGAGTGAGTCTCCTATTTTTAATCAGCACACAATTCCCTCCCTGGCTCATTTTTGATCAGTATGTCACTCCCTCCCAGGCGGCCATTCTGACAACAGTTCTTACTTAATTTCTTGCATCAGTCCCTGAGTAACACCCATTTTCAATCAGCCCAGCACTCCACCCCCCCCCCCCAGTAGATCTTCTGGCCATTTGGAACAGATGACTTTTAAGAGAAACAAATTGAACAAGTATTTCCGACGGGGTGTGGATCAACATCCACTGCTTGTGAAATGATACCTACTGTTAACTGTGGGCGAGGGGGATTCTTGTGACAACAGTCGTCCGGATAGAAATACAATAATCTATTAATGATAGATTTAGTACATGAATGTTAGTAAATTCCCCTGAATCGAGAAGTGCTGAGAAATCTCTGACTAGATGCATTCCAGTTCAGTGTATATATATCTAGCCGAACGTGTTTGGTTTAATTTCAGCAAAAAGAGGCGGGTTCCTGTACCTGACGTTCGAGCTGAAACTCTACCTACCCCAGACAGTCCTGTTTACACATGGGACGGAGATCAGACCCTCCCAGAACCCAGACTGGATCAAATTCGCAGCCTGGGACTCACTGAGCCAAACAGAGAAACTCCGCCCCACTGGTTGCGATGAAAGAAAAATGAGAGATCGACACGGAAATGCGGACAGAAAGGTTAACGCAGCCTGTTTGTTTTCCTCTTTAGGGTTGTTACATTGATCCCACTCTGGCCTCCTCCCGCTGTCAGACCCGTCCTGGGCCGGTGAGAGTTAGTGTGACCCGGACTGCGGCAGTCCCGTTCTACCCCGGCTCACCCGGCCCTGTCCATCTGTAATGAGCGACGGACACATCACAGCCGAGTGGCCTCGGGAGCAGCAGATCAGACTCAACTCTCCGTACAGGGCGAGAACACCGGTGCAGGAACATTGTCGGTCACCCGGGATGTCAGACTGATTTCCTGGGACAACACTGAACGCCGTCCGGTTACAACATCAGAGTTAGGTGTTTTGTATGATTCTGCACAACTATTTAGCGTTTACAGCGAGGGTCAGCTTTGGTCGGGATCGGGAGTGAATTTAGTGGCAGAAGGGAGTCCTGAGGTGATCATGTTAACAAGTCAATTACTGTCCAAATGGATTAAGAGAAACAACGTCATTCCCGTCAACCAGAAATACTCTCCAGGGTGGTTTCTACTGAGTGCGAGCAGAAGGCGTCTTTCATTCCGGTAGTGACATGAAATGTCCCATGGAGCAGTGATCCGTCACTGATCTCTCTCAAACAAGAGAAAATCAGCAGATGCTGGAAATCCGAGCAACACAAACAAAATGCTGGAGGAAGTCTACAGGCCGGGCAGCATCTATGGAAAAAAGAACAGTCAGCTTGGAGGCTAGAGGTAATGTTCTTTACATTGCGTCAGTGGTTCTATCGCTGTTCCCTGTAGCGGAAAGGGTTAAACTTTCTTCACGCTTGAATGACAGTGTTTTGCCGAACTGGTTTGGATTTGATTTCAGCGGAACGGCCACTTCCTGTTCTGAGGAATGTGCCGGGCAGGACAGGCAGCTGCCTGCACACAGACCTTGAGCACCGAGTCTCACAGAACAACAACAAGCTGCACCTTCGAAATCAGTCAATCATCTGCCCGCTTCCCCTTTCCATTCCAGTCCTGATGAGGGGACTCGGTCCGCAACGCAGACTGTTTACACCCATCCATAGAGCTGCCTGACCTGCTGAGTTCCTCCAGCACTGTGTGTGTTGCCATGGTTACGAAAGATCCGTGTGGGGCAGCAGGTGGGGCTATTTATGAAAAAACGATACACCGTATCCACAGTCTCAGAACATTCTTGGGGAGTTAAGGTGAGAATAATTCAGCTTCTGATATTTATTTTGGATCTTTATTTCCAAACAACCAGTTATCTGTGCATTGGATCAGCGGACAAGGAGATTGTTGGGTTTTTAAGCCACTTCTGGCTGTGATGCTTTTTGTGTTCCTACTGTTTCCTGTTTGCACGACTGACATTTTCCACAGGTTAGGTAAAGATTAAGAACAATGGCCACCAGTTTCAAAGCAAGAGTGTGAGATCTGTGCAGCGAACACCTATTCCGTTTCCAGAATTTCCTATTTCAGACGAATGCATCTGTTGTTCCTGCGTCGATTGTGGGTGTTTTGAACTCCACTCCTCAATGGCCAGTTGAAGCAAAGACTGATTCTGTTGAAGGCCAAGATTTTTGATAAACAACGGGTTCGAAGTGTTACAGGGATGCACATGGGGGAATACGGAATGAAATTTTAGATCAGATCAGTTCTGATCTCATTATCTGCAGCAACAGTTTTGAGTGGCCGGTCCAGTTATGTGTTTTGTTGTGTTGACTGGAAAAACTCCTACAATTTAATTAATGTAAGCTTACTAGTATGTGAAGGGAGATATGATTTTATTTATATAGTTGAACTGAACACAAGCAGTTTGCTTGATTTAATGATTTGCATTTAACTTTGTGCGTTAAATGTGTGCCCCAGCTGCGTTAGGGTGTCGAACTTTTGACTTATTCGGTCAGCTGGCCAGTATGGTATGGGACAGCAGAACGTGCTCCCCGTTCCCTGTTCCTGACTCTATGGTCTCCTCATCTACCGCACGCACCTCCCACCGTCCCACTACATGTGGCCAAAGTACTTGAGCTGTTCAAGCCTCCTTATCAGCAGTCGGGCTGTACTTCTTCAAGTGTTGACTTGTTGGATCTTCTTGCTGTCAAATGAACTCATAGCACTTTCCTCCAGCATCCAAGTTCAAAGGCGTCGATTCTTTTGTGTTCAGCCTCACTAATAGTCCAGCTCTCACAGCCACACATCACAACTGGAAATAACTTCCTTGACTATATGGACTTCGGAGACAATGTTATATCTCCGATCTTCAGTATTTTATACTGAATGTTATATCTCCGATCTTCAGAAATTTCCATTGCTTCCCGTCCCAGAAGTAAGAACTATTTAATTTCGTGGCTGCTTTTATCATCTATCGAAAACTTGGAACCGACAAAATTTGTACTGATTCCACTTCCTTTCCACTTATTACCATTCAGTTGATAGGGTTGGCCAATAGTTTTGATATTGAACAACCAGTGAACTTTTCCACTTACTTCCTTCACTTTCATTAATCCTCCTCACTTTCAGCCATTAGAGTAGTATCACCAGCATATCTGAGGTTGTTGATCCGGCAATTTTTATTCCAACACTTACAGTCCTCGAGACCAGCATTCCTCATGATGTGTTCAGCTCATAGATTAAATAAGTAGGGTGACAGCATGTAGCCTTGTCGCTCTCCTTTCCCAATGTTGAACCAGTTTGTTGTTCCGTGTCCAGTTCAAACTGTTGCTTCTTGATCTTCGTACAGGTTTCTCATAAGGCAGATCAGATGTCCAGGTATCCCTATTTCTTTAAGGATTTGCCACAGTTTATTATGGTCCACACTGTCGAAGGCTTTAGAGTAGTCAATAAAACACAGATAAATACTTTTCTGGAATTCTCTCGATTTCTCTATTATCTAGTGTAAGTTAGCAATTTTGTCTCTGGTGCCTCTGCCTCTTCTAAAACCAGCTTGTACATCTGGCAGTTCTCATTACGTAGATTGCTGGAGTCTTGCTTGCATGATCTTTAGCATTACCTTGCTGGCATGTGAGATTAGTGAAACTGTTCAGTAATTTGAAAATTCCTTTACATTTCCCTTCTTGGGAATTGGGATATAAACTGTTTTTTTTCCCCAGACTACAGGCCATTGTTAGGTTTACCAGATCTGCTGTCAAATTGCATGCAACACTTTTACAGCGTCACCTTTTAAAGTTTTAAACGATTGAACTGGACTGCTGTCACATCCTGCAGCCTCACTATCGCCCATCCAACTTCACTTTCCAGAATGTCCAGCTCTAGATCAACGAGGGAGTCACTGCAGGTGTCTTTGCTGTTGGGATATTTCCTGCACAATTCTTCTGTGCATTCCTGCCATCTCTTTTTGATGTCTTCTGCTTCTGTATGGTGCTTCCCTTTTTTATCTTTTCCTGTACTCATTTTTGCATGAAATGTTCCTTTGATTTCTCTAATCTTCTTGAATAGATTTCTTGTTTTTATCCAATTCTTTTGGCTTCTTCAGCTTCTTTGCTTCGCTCCTTTAAGTAAGTTTCCGTATCTTTCCTTGCTATCTTCTTGGACTTTGTGTTCAGTTGGAGGTATTTGTTCCGATCTCCATTGGCCTTCTCTTCTTCACTTCTCTTCACTGCTCAGCCTACGCAGAAAGCCAGTTTGCTTTCCTGGTTTTCTTTGTGTTTGCAATATTTTTTGGCACCTCTTGTATAATGCTCCTGACTTCTTTCCACAGTTCTTTTGGCTTTTTCTCTACCAGCTTTAATCCATGAATCTGTTCTTCACCTCCACGGCATATTCTTGAGGGATACTATCAACATCAAACTTCTGGTACGTTGCTTTTCCTGGCGTTCTTCAGTTTCATTCTGAATATTGCTCATGGTCTGAGATTGTCATAGAACAGAGGGACCGAAGAGTTTAAGTCCATAGTTCACTCAATACGGCAACACGGTGGTGAAGAGGTGTTTACCACACCATACTTCAACAGTCAGAGTATTGAGAGCAGGAGTTGGGACATAATGTTTTTTTTAATTGAAATACAGTGAGCCGCGCTGCCCGTTAATTCCCCCGATTTGATCCTAGTCTTGTCAAAGGACAATTTACTATGAAGAATTAACCTTCCCAGCAGTACCTCTTCAGACTGTGGGGTGAAACCGGAGCAGCTGGAGGAAACCCGTGTGATCACAGTGAGAACCTGCAAACTCTGACAGTCATCGGTGGAAATTGCAGCCGGGTCATTCGAACTGTAAAGAGTTGTGTTAACCACTATGGTGCCATTGTGTAAGTCGTTGGTGAGACTGTGTTTGCAGTACAAAGTATAGTTCTACCCTCTATATGTTTGAAAAGGCTTGGTTAAAGTTGAAAGAGTGCAGAGAAGACTTGCGAATGTGTTGTCAGGGCGAGAAGGCCTCAGTGCTGGGGAGAGGATGGCGACTCTATATCTTTGCTCCCTGGAATGTAGGAGACTGAGCAGCAACCTGACAAAAGTGTTTTAAATTATGAAGGGCAGAGTAACTGACTCAATTTTTTTTATTTGTGTAATTAAGATTATCGCCAGCAGGAGGTGCTTTCTTCCACCCAGACAGCACACAAGCAGCCGACAATCAACCAACGTCAGTCAGAGTCAGAATGGACACAGGTATGTTCACTGGGCTCTTTCTCATTAAAACTCTGTCCTGTGGTACACGTGTAGTCAGCTCATCAATAGTTCAGAGGAATAAACCTGGGCGCTAAAGGGGCACAGCAAAACTGCCATTATTGATCCTACTGGTAAAGCGACCTTCAGCACTGGAACAATTCACCAGGTCCAGCGCAGGGACCTAACAACGGGAATGGTCGAATCACTCTGCTCACCGTGCAAATCTTCACCTGAGTGAAAGGGGAAGGAGCTCCTGAATAAGGTGGGTATGGGTGACACTCAGACAGCGGGCAATGTATCTGTCCAGGGAACAAATAGAATTTCTGTCAGTATTTGGTACATCCTGATGTGGGAAACGCCTCCAACAGCCATTGAGAGAAACAGATGTTGTTTTCTCTTTTGGAAGGCAAGTGGTGAATTCCCCCCGGATTATCAGGTTGTTGCTCAATGGAGGTGAAGGGAGTTCCCGGTGTCTGTTTTCTGTGGCTGAGTTAAGGAACATTTTATTGTGGGAGAATGGGCTGGGTGCGGGAGACAATGAACAGGAGAAATTTTAAACAGGGAATCTGAGTGGGCTACTGAGGCAATGAATGTCCTTGGTGAATAAGATTAAAGTAAAACAAGAGAGTTAGTAGAGAGGGCAATGCACACAATGCTGGAGGAACAGCAGGTCAGGCAGCATCTATAGAGGGAAATTAACAATCGACATTTTGGTTTGAGGAATGTTAAGCTGGGACTTTGTACATTGATTTCAAATTTGTCCTGGTCACACAAAGTAGAGTCAGGACTGGAGGAGCATTCTTCTGGGTGAAGGTCTGTGACCAGTAGTGCCCGCATGAATCCGTATATATACTTTGTAAAAGCACATAGGTGGACTGATCCATCGAGTTACAGAGTTTGCAGAGTTGAGTAAATTTGGGACTGTTGTCAAAGTGTTCATCATCCAATTAGAAATATGAACAGAGAGACACCAGGTAGAGTTAATTCGGGCAAATGTGAGGAGTTGCAATTTGGGAGGTCAAGTGCGTGAGCGATTTATGCAGTGAATGCTGGGACATTTAGGAAGGCTGATGTACGGACTGGTCTTGTGATGGATGTGCATAGCTCCCTGAAAATGGCAACACAATTGGTAGCATGCTAATGACGGGTTGATGTGTGAGTCAGTATTTTTTAAAGTTGTGCTGTAACTGGATGAACGTTGGTTAAGAGACAATTTCAGTATTGTGCACAAATCTGGTAGCCACATCATGAGAATGATTTGGAAGTTCTGGAGAGGGTGCAGATGAGTTTCACCATGATTACAGAATATAATCAGTTACTGTACCCAGATTACAGAATATTGGCTGCCAGGAGAGGTCAATCAAGCTTGGATTTCTTTCCTTGGAATGTCGGAGACTGAGGCCTTATCTCAGAGAATTCATAAATTTACGAGAAGCACAGTAGAGTTCGATAGTCTGTGACTCGGTGCGAACATCAAGCACGGCAGTGAATAGCTTTAAGGTTAGAGGGTACAGTTTAAGGGGGATTTAGGATGCAGGTTTTTGCACAGAGAGATATCAGTGTCTGGAATGAGCTGCCAAGGGAGGGACTGGAAACAGATACTCAGGAGCATCTGAGAGGCATTTGAACTCATGAGTAGGCCGGGAACGGAGGGATATTGACCATGTTCCTGAAGATGGGATTGGTTTAAATTGGCATCGTGTCCGCATACGCATGGTACAGTCTACTGTTTTATGTTCTATGATTGACTACAGATCTGAACTCTGCAATCTCCGTCTTCCTGTCAAATTGTGAGGATCACCAACTGTTCCAGTTGACGAGATTCTACATGGAGCGACTGGAGCAGGCGATTGAGGAGGGAGTGGAGGGAGTCGGCTTCATGTTAATGGGCGAGGATCACTTCACTGGGCAAGAGTATCACGTAAGTGGTAGGAACATAGACTGATTGTAGATTCTACTGAATCTATCACAGATCGACAGAACCGGTGTAACAGCACCTCTGGGCTATGAAAATCCTACAATGCTTCTGGTTAACATCAAGAAAAGTGTTTTTGTTTGCAGAAACCCTGAACGTTTATTCACCAGTAGAAGCCTCTGACCATTTTTCAGAATACATTCACATTTAGACAGGCTAGGATACAGACAATGATTGATGGGTGAATTTAGTGGCGTGGCACTTGACAGACATTGCAAGTAGACAGAGGACAACTTCACAGCGCTCAGTCTGACATCACATCATGTTCCCAATGCTCGACCTTAATGGGCATTCACCAGTCTCTCTTGATAGTGACTTAATTCTCAGCTCATTTCTCGAGTCTAGATTCGACCCCATCATCAATTGAACAGGCAGTACTGAATATTGTCTCTCTTTTCAACTACTGACCCTCTTGCATTTGATCAAATATCCCAACATGCCTCATGGTTCAGTTACCTTCTATTCCTTGTGACAGTTCCATTTGGAGCCTGTAATTACCACAGCATATACTGTTAACACTGGGAACTGCAAAATCATACAATTGAAAATAGGTCAAGCATCTGCAGCTAACACAGGATTACCAAGAAATGCCTTTCTAATAGTCCTCTTGTTACTGGGACACATTCATCTATTGCTCATCAGACTGAATTTTAGTGAAGAGCCACACATTATCGCTCACCCTAACGTTCCACACGGAACAGCTGACAATTTCAATCCAAACTTCCTTCTCTGCATTACTACCATTTGACTTTGGTGTCTCTAACGTGCACAAAAGTCCTGCAATTGCTGTCTGCTCCTCACTGCCAGTTCCCAGCTGTAGGCTGACAGTGGACCCATCATGGAGCCTGGCAGCTAATTGTGAACCTGCTGCGGTCACCAGAGTTTACCCCAGTGACCCTGTCATAGTTTGACTTAGTCACAGTCATCGAACTCTACAGTACAGCAACAGGCTCTTCGGCCCATCAAGGTCACACTGACCTATTACATACTTAGTTGCATTGATCTGCACACCAACTAGAAACATCCATACCATTCTCATTCATGTACTTATCCAAATTGTTTTTAAATGTTCAAATCAAATGCACATACATCACTTCCGATGGCAGCTCGTTCCATACTCTCACCAGCCTCTGAGTGAAGTTCTCCCTTAAATTTTCTTTCATCTTTCATCCTTAATCCATGACCTCTAGTCCCAGTCTCACCCAAACTGAGTAATAGATGCCTGTTTGCATCTACCTTCTCTATACCTTTTATAAACTTTTATACCGCTATCACAACTCTCCTAGTCGTCCTACACTCTATGGCAGTCCTAACCTATTCAAACTTTCTCTATATCTCAGGCCCTCAAGTCCTGACAACACCCTGTAATTTTTTCTCTGCTCGTTCAATCTTACTGATATACTTCCAAGAGGTAGATGCACACATTCTCCCAATTAGCCTCTGCAACATCAATTTCGACATAATATCCCAACTTCTGTATTCAATACTTTAATTTATGAAGGCCAATATCCTAAAAGTTTTAGCAGGACATCTACCTTTGACAACACTTTTAAGCAATTTTGGATCTGTAAGGTATTGGCAAGTTGATAGTGCCTGGAGGTTTATGGCAGGGAGTTTCTGCCTTTTGCCGCCTGCTATCGGGGATTCGGGAGTCGATCAACTCGGGACTTTGAGACTATTTTTTACTGTGCCCATGGTCTGTTCTTTATCAAATTATGGTATTGCTTTGCACTGCTGTAACTATATGTTATAGTAATGTGGTTCTGTCAGTGTTAGTCTTTGGTCTGTCCTGTTTTCTGTGATATCACTCTGGAGAAACATTGTATCATTTCTTAATGCATGTATGCATTTCTAAATGACAATAAAAGAGGACTGAGTGTTCTCATAATCTAATCTGTAATCCCTGATACCTTGTTACCACACCGCTCAATGCCCAACCAGTGAATATCTTAATGCTATCGTGGTTTGTCTTCAAATAGTGTAACACCTCACACTTGTCTTCATTGAATCCTATCTGCCGATCTCCATTTCACCTTTTTCCAGCTGTTCCAGGTCCCGCTGCAAGCTCTGATAAAATTTCTCACCATTACTACCTTGATGTCATCCACAGATTTACTGACCCTGTTTACCACATTGTCATCCAGAGCATTTATATGTTTTTATATATATATATATATATATATATATATATATATATGACATACAACAAACACCAGACCCAGTACAGATCCCTAAAGCACACCACTAGTCATAGACTTCCAGTCAGAGAAACAAATCTCTACTACCTCTTAGCTTCTCTCGCAAATCCGATATCTAAACTAACTCACTACCATGTCATATATGCCAAGCGACTTAATCTTATTGACCAGGCTCCTATGATTTACCTTGTCAAAGGCCTTGCTGAAGTCCACGTAGACAACATCCACTCACTTGCCTTCATTACTCGCTTGGTAACATCCTCGAGAAACCATAAGGTTAGTTATACAGGATATACCAGGTACATATCAGTGTTTGTACCTGGTACCTAATCAATCCTTGTCCATCCAAATACTCATATCCAGTCCCTCAGAATACCTACCAATAACTTTACCATCACTGGTGTCAGGCTCACCAACCTGTAATTCCCTGGCTTTTCCTCACAGCCTTTTCAAACAGCAGAACAACATTATCTACCCTCCAATACTTCCACATCTGACATTTTAAATATCTTTACTGGAGCACCTGCAATCTCTGCACTCGCCTCAGACAAATTACGAAGGAAAACCCTGGGGATTTACCCTCCCTAATCTGCCTCAAGACAGCAACCACCTCCTCCTCTGTATAGAGTCCATGATCTCACTGCAGTTTCGCCTCACTCTAAAGATGCTATATGTCTCCTGAGTAAATATAACTGTAAAAAATCCATTTTAAGTCTCCCCCACCTACTTCAGCAAGCATAAATGCCCTCTCTGAGCTTCAAGCATAAATGCCCTCTCTGAGCTTCAAGCATAAATGCCCACTCTGAGCATCAAGCACAAATACCCTCTCTGAGCTTCAAGCACAAATGCCCACTCTGAGCTTCAAGCACAAATGCCCTCTCTGAGCTTCAAGCACAAATGCCCACTCTGAGCTTCAAGCACCAATGCCCACTCTGAGCTTCAAGCACAAATGCCCTCTCTGAGCTTCAAGCACAAATGCCCACTCTGAACTTCAAGCACAAATGCCCTCTCTGAGCTTCAAGCACAAATGCCCTCTCTGAGCTTCAAGCACAAATACCCTCTCTGAGCTTCAAGCACAAATGCCCACTCTGAGCTTCAAGCACAAATGCCCACTCTGAGCTTCAAGCACAAATGCCCTCTCTGAGCTTCAAGCACAAATGCCCACTCTGAGCTTCAAGCACAAATGCCCTCTCTGAGCTTCAAGCACAAATGCCCTCTCTGAGCTTCAAGCACAAATGCCCACTCTGAGCTTCAAGCACAAATGCCCACTCTGAGCTTCAAGCACAAATGCCCTCTCTGAGCTTCAAGCACAAATGCCCTCTCTGAGCTTCAAGCACAAATGCCCAGTCTGAGCTTCAAGCACAAATGCCCAGTCTGAGCTTCAAGCACAAATGCCCAGTCTGAGCTTCAAGCACAAATGCCCTCTCTGAGCTTCAAGCACAAATGCCCACTCTGAGCTTCAAGCACCAATGCCCACTCTGAGCTTCAAGCACAAATGCCCTCTCTGAGCTTCAAGCACAAATGCCCACTCTGAACTTCAAGCACAAAAGCCCTCTCTGAGCTTCAAGCACAAATGCCCTCTCTGAGCTTCAAGCACAAATGCCCTCTCTGAGCTTCAAGCACAAATGCCCACTCTGAGCTTCAAGCACAAATGCCCACTCTGAGCTTCAAGCACAAATGCCCTCTCTGAGCTTCAAGCACAAATGCCCACTCTGAGCTTCAAGCACAAATGCCCTCTCTGAGCTTCAAGCACAAATGCCCACTCTGAGCTTCAAGCACAAATGCCCACTCTGAGCTTCAAGCACAAATGCCCTCTCTGAGCTTCAAGCACAAATGCCCTCTCTGAGCTTCAAGCACAAATGCCCTCTCTGAGCTTCAAGCACAAATGCCCAGTCTGAGCTTCAAGCACAAATGCCCAGTCTGAGCTTCAAGCACAAATGCCCAGTCTGAGCTTCAAGCACAAATGCCCACTCTGAGCTTCAAGCACAAATGCCCAGTCTGAGCTTCAAGCACAAATGCCCACTCTGAGCTTCAAGCACAAATGCCCACTCTGGGCTTCAAGCACAAATGCCCACTCTGGGCTTCAAGCACAAATGCCCTCTCTGGGCTTCAAGCACAAATGCCCACTCTGAGCTTGAAGCACAAATGCCCACTCTGAGCTTGAAGCACAAATGCCCTCTCTGAGCTTCAAGCACAAATGCCCACTCTGAGCTTCAAGCACAAATGCCCTCTCTGAGCTTCAAGCACAAATGCCCACTCTGAGCTTCAAGCACAAATGCCCTCTCTGAGCTTCAAGCACAAATGCCCTCTCTGAGCTTCAAGCACAAATGCCCAGTCTGAGCTTCAAGCACAAATGCCCACTCTGAGCTTCAAGCACAAATGCCCACTCTGAGCTTCAAGCACAAATGCCCACTCTGAGCTTCAAGCACAAATGCCCTCTCTGAGCTTCAAGCACAAATGCCCACTCTGAGCTTCAAGCACAAATGCCCTCTCTGAGCTTCAAGCACAAATGCCCTCTCTGAGCTTCAAGCACAAATGCCCACTCTGAGCTTCAATCACAAATACCCTCTCTGAGCTTCAAGCACAAATGTCCAGTCTGAGCTTCAAGCACAAATGCCCACTCTGAGCTTCAAGCACAAATGCCCACTCTGAGCTTCAAGCACAAATGCCCACTCTGAGCTTCAAGCACAATTGCCCACTCTGAGCTTCAAGCACAAATGCCCTCTCTGAGCTTCAAGCACAAATGCCCTCTCTGAGCTTCAAGCACAAATGCCCTCTCTGAGCTTCAAGCACAAATGCCCACTCTGAGCTTCAAGCACAAATGCCCTCTCTGAGCTTCAAGCACAAATGCCCTCTCTGAGCTTCAAGCACAAATGCCCACTCTGAGCTTCAAGCACAAATGCCCTCTCTGAGCTTCAAGCACAAATGCCCACTCTGAGCTTCAAGAGGACCACTCTGACCGTTGGAATATTTTTGTTCTAAATACATTTGATGAAGGATTTGGGGTTCTCTTTTCCCTTGTCTGCTGTAGCAAACTCAGGCTGTACTTTCGCCCTCTTGATTTCCTCCTGTAGTAACTCTTGCATTTCCTGTACTCATCAAATGCCTCATTTGATCCTTTGAGCCTATACTTGTGATATGCTCAGGGCCTTGATATCTCTTTTAAAAAAAAAAAAAGAAGAAGAAGAAAACAACATTCCCTAAACGAAGGTACCCTTGTCTTTTATTCTGTCGGGAACATTCAAACTCTTCATTTGTGGTCATTTATGTATTTGAACTCGGTACTCTCAAAATATAGGTTTTGGAGGCCCTACACTTACCAAGCACATCTGTACCAGAAATCAACCAGTCCCAATCCACTTTCATCAGATCCTTTCTGGTACCATTAAAATTGGCTTTTCTCCAATTTAAAGTCTTAACCCAAAGACCAGACCCATCCTTTTCCATAATGATTGTTAAACTGATGTTATTATGATCACCAGATCCAAAGTGTTCTCCTGCACACTCCTCTGTTGCTTGCCCTGTTTTGTTCCCTAATAGGGATTCCAGAATGCACTCTCTCCAGTTGTGACCTGACTATATCGATTACAGAAACTTCCCTGGACACATTTGACCTACACTATCCCATCCAGCCCTTTAACCCAGTGAGTCAGTCAATAAATGGAAAGTCAATTGTCTACCATCAGAATCTTATGTTACTTGTTTCTGTGAACTCCCTGCACGTTTGTTCTTCTAAATCCCATTGATTATTGGGTGCTCTATAATATAATCCAACTAACATGGTCATCCCTTTCTTAATCCGTAGTTTCACCTATGTAGTCTCATTGGACCAACTATCCAGTTTGTCCTGTCTGAGCAATGCAGTGACATTTTCTCTGACTAGTTATGCCACCCCTCCCTCTGTAATCCCTCCCACTCTATCGAATCATGTCTAATGCAACGGAACACTGGAATGCTGAGCTGTTAATCCTGCACCTCCTCCAACCAAATCACAACAATGGTTACAATGCTGTAATTCAATGTGCTGATCCTCATGCTAGGCTGATCTGTCTTTCATACAGTACTCCTTGCATTGAAATAATACGTATTTTGGGAAAAATGATTCTCATCCTTTAGTTTCCTGACTTTGTATGTTGGCTTAACAACATCTTTCCCACACAACCACTCCACCATCCATGCTGGTTCCTCACCCCCTGCAACTCAAGTTTGACACCTCCCCTCTCCCCATGCAGCGCTAACAACCCTTCCCACAGGGGTATCAGTCTGCCTCCAGTTCGGGTGTAAAACGATCACGGGTGTCCAGGCCACAACTTCCTTGGAAGAGAGCCCAAACATCCAAACATCTGAAGCCCTCGGTCATGCACCATCTCATCAGCCAGATGTTAAACTATATTATCGTCCTATTTCAGTCCTCCCCAGCATGGGGCACGGGTAGCAATCTTAAGAACACAACCCTGGAGTTCCTGCACTTCAGTTTAGCATCTAACTCCATGAACTCACTTTGCAGGACCTCATCACACTTACTACTCTTGTCATTGGTACCAACGTGGACCATGACCTCTGGCTGCTCACACTGCCCTTAAGAAAGTTTCAGACTCGAACCGAGATATCCCTGATACACCATCCAGAAATATTGTTCTCGTCAACAGAATCTCCAGTCTGTTTTCCTAACCGCGGAATTCCCCCTGTTAGTGCAGCTCACGCTTCTCACTCGTTCTGAGTCACAAAACCAAACTCGGTATCAGAGGCTTAATGACCGTGGCTTTCCTCTGCTAGGTCATACCCCGAAACAGAAACCTGTATACCTGTTACAGAGGAGTTTCCTGCAGTGGCTGCCTCTCAGTTACCTGTGTCCTGCGCCTTAGGTATAGCTCCATCCCTGTATAGCCTGTCAGTCAACCTCTCATCCTCTTGAATGATCCTGGGTTCAACCAGCTCCAGTTCCAATGCCTGATCACAGTCTGTAAGAAGCTGCAGCTGGATGCAATTCCTGAAGGTGTAGTTATCTGGGACACTGGCGGTCTCTCTGCCTTGCTACATGCAGTATGAAGAGCATTCCACTATCCTGCCTGGTATTCTCACTGTTCTAACCATGAAAAGGAAGGGAAAATACTATCCAAAATCTACCTAAAGCCTCCACCTCGCCTCACTGAACCTTCTCTGACACAAAGCCTCAACTCCCCACTCTATCCCTGGCTCACTCACACTGTGTCTACTCCACTTAAAACTTGCCAAGCGGATGTTTCCCGACAATCTGTGGCGTTGAGAAGGACATGACTGACCCCGCTCACTTCTTTTAAATTCTTTCCCCCACTATGAACACTTCAATGGCTGTTAGTGATTTGCGGCGAGCAGAATGCACTGGGTCAGTCCATGTTCAGGGTAGATTTGTACCCATCCCTCCGCTCCTCAATATATTCCCCATTGTTCATTACAGAGCGTGACTGAGCTGGCGGAGAAGGGAAACCGAGCGGGAGCTTCCAAACTCCTCCTGGACCTAGTGATGGAGAAGGGCTCCGGGGCCCGGAGGGTGATGTGGGAATCCTTTGTGAAACTACACCACCATTTACCGAAGCTGAGCAGAATATTGAATGAAATATGGGAACGTGGTACGGTGAACAATACACTGTGTGTTACAGATGTAAATGCTGATGAATTTACAGTATTACACAGAACAGACTTCATGCAGGTTAATCTGTTGAACAGGTGACAGCCAGTTCGCCTACATGGACACTGAGCGGGGTGTATCTGAAGTGCCGGTGCATCTGAAGGGTAAGAGATGGAACGGAAATCTCAAAGTCTTTATTTCACTCTGACAGTCTGAATACCTGTATTTAGAGGCCGGTTTAGAGACTGCCAGAGTCGGGAAGACAGGTTTTTGTTGCTGTGGCTGAAGGACAGAAAGCGATTTTCATTTGTCAAACACCCGACACCTTCCAGGTCTCAGGCTGTGCACCAGCGGGCCTCTACGAGTTTGATAAACAGACATTCCAGTCAGTCAGAGATGAAACCACGGCGTTCCCCTTTCTGTAGGGCCGAATATCCTGGGATCTGACAAAACTGAAGGCAAACCATTCCCATTGGAACATCCAACTTCAGCAAGGGAAATCTCATACCTCCGATCCAAAGCGAAGCCGAGAGTTGTTGTTATTCCTCCAAAGCCCACAAGACGTAGCAGCAGAATTAGGCCATTCAGCCCATCAGTCTGCTCCGCCATTCCATCATGGCTAATCCCAGATCCCAGTCAGCCCCATACACCTGCCCTCTCGCCATATCCTTTGATGCCCTGACCGATCAGGAACTTCTGCCTTAAATATACCCATGGACTCGGCCTCCACTGCAGTCTGTGACAGAGCATTCCACAGATTCAGTACTCTCTAGCTAAAACGAAATCCTCCTTACCTGTTTTAAAGCATCGCCCCTCAATTTTGAGGCTGTGCCCTCTGGTTCTGGATATCCACCCTGTCTGGTCCTTTCAACATTTGGTAGGTTTCAAACACATTCCCTCGTATTCCTCAAAATTCCAGTGAGTATAGGCCCAAAGTTGCCAAAACACACCTCATATGTTAACCCCTTCATTCCCAGAATCATCCTCTTGAATCTCCTCTGGACCCTCTCTAATGACAACACATCTTTTCAGAGGTATGGGACACAAAACTGTTGACAATACTCCAACTGCGGCCTGAATACCGTCTTGTAAAGGCTCAGCATTTATATTAGATGCATCATCGAACATTTACAACACTCTATTCCATCTGCCACTTTTTGCCCATTCTTCCAATTTGTCTCAGTCCTGTTGCAATCGCACTACCTACCCCTGCACCTATCTCTGTATCATCCTCAAACTTTCATTCCATCGTCTACATCATTGACAAACAATCTGAAAGCCAGTGGTCCCAATACTGATCCCTGTGGAACAGCACCAGTCACTGGCAGCCGACCAGAAAAGGCCCCTTTTATTCCCACTCGCTGCCTGTCAGTAATTCCGCGACACATGCCAGTATCTTTCCTGTGACACCATAGATTTTTATCTGGTTAAGCAGACTCATGTGCGGCACCCTATCAAATGCCTTCTGAAATTCCAAGTAAATGCCATCCACTGACTCCTTTGTCCACCCTGCTTCTGACTTCCTCGATGAATTCTAACAAAACCCACGCTAACTTACTTTGTCATTAGTCTCCAAGTACCTTGAAATCTCAACCTTAATAGGAGACTCCAACTCTTTCCCAATCACTGAGGTTTGGCTAACTGGCCTATAATTTTCTTTCTTTTGCCCTCTTCCCTTCTTAAAGAGTAGAGGTACAATTGCAATCTTCCAGTCCTCCAGGACCATGCCCGAATCAAGTGATTCTTCAAAGTTCATGACCAATGCATCCGTCAACTCTTCAGCATCCTCTCTCATGACTGTGGGATGTAGTCCATCTGGCACAGGTGACTTTGCACCTTAAGAGCTTTCAGTATGCCGAGAACTTTTTAATTTGTAATAGAATGGCACTCACTCCTACTGCCTGTCACTCGCAGACCACTTCACGCTGCTAGCGTCTTGCACAGTGAAGATATATGTAAAGTACACATTAAGTTATTCTGCCATTTGTTTGTCCACCATTACTATGTCACCAACATCATTTTCCAGTGTTCCAGTATCAACTCTCACTTCCTTCTTACTGTTTATATAACTGAAAAAAGTGTTTAGTGTTTATTATCCTGCTTTATATTATTGGCTTTTCTGCCCTCATATTTCATCTTTCCCCTTCTTATAGCTTTTTTAGTTGCCTTTTGTTGGATTTTAAAAGTTTTCTATTCATCCAACTTTCCCTCACGTTTGTTGTCTTGTATGCCCTTTCCTTGGCTTTTATGTAGTCTTTAAATTCCTTTGTCAACTATGGTGGCCTATACGTGCCACTTGAGAACTTCTGCCTCCGTAGCCCATATCTATCCTGCAACTTGTGACCTGTTCCCGGAAGCTTCAGCCATCTCAGCTCTGCCGTCATCTCCACTGGTATCCTTCTCCAATCTACCTGGGTAAGCTTCTCTCTCGTGCCTCTGTAATTCCCTTTATTCCATTGCGATACTGATACTGTAAGTTATGCTTCTCCCTCTCAAACTGCAGAATCAATTCATTCATTCATTCAAATGATGATCACTACCTCTTAAGGGTTCTTTTACATTAAGCTCCCTCATAGGATCAGGGTTATTGCACAACACCCAATCAAAGATAGCCCTTCCCTGAGTATTGCTAAGCACAAACTGCTCTAAAACGCTAACTCATCGGAATTCAGTAAAGTCCCTCTCTTGCGATCCAACTCCTGAAGTTTGTTTGATTTTCTTATTCCGCGAGCATATTGAAGTCCCCCATTACAATTGCGTCATCACATTTATTACATGCCTTTTCCAGCTCCCTTTGCAATCTCAACCCCACACCTTCGCTACTATTTGCAGGGCAATAAAGGATTCCCATAAATCTTTTTTTTTTAACCGTTGCGGATTCTTATGTCCACCCACAAAGATTCAACATTCTCTGACCCTATGCCATCACTTTTCTAAAGATGTGATTCTATCTCGAACCAACACAGCTACAATACCACCGCCTATGCCTTCCTGCCTGTCCTTTCGACAAGACGTACATCCTGTACCGTTAAGCTCCCAACTGTGGTCTTCTTTCAGCCACGACTCAGTGATGCCCGCAACATCATACCGACCAATCTCTAATTGCGCCAAGCGTTCGTCCAGCCTATTCCGAACGCTGTGCGCATTTAAATACAATGCGTTCAGTCCTGCATCTGCGTCCTTTTGAATTTAGTCTATGTGGTCCAATTGAACACTTTGCTCTGTCCAGATTTGAACCCAGTCATTGGCTTGTCCTTCCTTACATTCATGTTACACCCATCGTCTACTTGTAAACCTGCTGGTTCATCCACAACTCTATCGTCCGAGTTCCAATCCCCCTGACATTTTAGCTTAAAACACTCCCAACAGCTCCAGTAAATCTGCCCGTAAGAATATTGGTCCTCATCGGATTCACGTGCAGCCCATCCCTTTTCTACAGGTCTTACCTGCCCCAGAAGTGGTCCCAATTATCCAGAAATCTGAATCACTGCCCCCTGCTCCAAATCTTCAACCACAATTTCTCTGCCACCTCATTCTACTCTTATTTCCACTGTCAGGTGGCACAGGCAGCAATCCTGAGATGACTACATTTGAGGTCCTGCTTCTCAGCTTTTTACCTAACTCCCTATGTTCTGTTTTCCAGACCTCCTCCCTTTTCTCTTCCTATGTCGTCGGTACGAACGTTTGCCCCGACCTCTGGCTGCTCAACATCCTTTCTCAGGATACTGTGGACGCGTCCAGAAACATTTCGGACAAAGGCACCTGAGAGGCGAAGACCATCGGTGTTTCCATTTTCTGTCCACAGAATCGCCTCCCTGTCCCCCTGACTATAGAGTTCCCTATTATCGCTGCCATCCTCTTCAGCTTCCTGCTCTTCCGCACATCATCGGGGAATTGCCTGAGGTCATGTACCAGCTCCTCAGAGAATAAGAGACAGTAGACTAGTGCGGGGTGTGTTACATTGAGACTGGTACAGCCTGGAGAAGGAAACAGAAATAGTGTTCCTTTTCTGTGGCTCAGTACTGACAGCGTAATCCTAAAGGACTGTCAAGAACATGGGGTCCATTGTGAGAAAGGTAAAAGTCAGTAGAGCAAGTAGATGCCCCCCTCCCCCCACTGTTACCGTCTGCAGTGTTGCCCAGTTCAGCAGAAGCTGAGCAGTGAAAGCGGTGAAACCAGCCGCTCCACACAACACTCTCCTCTCCAGAATCATGTGTGCACTTGGTGCTCGCTGGAACACCGGGGAATCTGCAAACTACGAACAGAGGGGAGAGGGGAGCCTTTCACAGTGAAACTGAATCAGATCAGAAATGTTTCTGGGCCATCGTTCATTCTCAGACACTCTTAGCTCTGACCTCCCAATTTTACCCAAACAATGCCTTTAACAAGTTTTTTTATTTTTATTGAAGAAAAACTGTTGTGTGCTCCATGTTCATCAGATTGGGCATTGACAACCTATTTCTGTCCATCCAAAGATGTTCAACAGAAACACAAGGAGACTCTGCGGGCACAAACTGAAACACTGAGAGTGAACACGATCCTGATGAGGGAGAAGGTGAAGGTTTTCCAGCTGGTTGATCGATACGCTGAGCTCACGGTCATTTCTACTGTTCGAGATCGGAGACTGGTGGAACATGAGCTGCTGGCAAGAGGCAGAGACCACGAGGAGTGGAGAGAAAAACATCTCCGCGGACAGCTGGAAAAAATCCGCACTGATCAATTATTTACGAGGAGTTTTCTGCAAAAATTTAAAAGATCTGTCTTTGGAAACAAAACAGGCATGTCCGCAGCAGTGGCCGGAGTCCCGGGAATCGGGAAAACAACAATGGTACAAAAGATTGTTTATGACTGGGCCACGGGGAAAATATACCAACAATTCCAGTTTGTCTTCAGTTTCAAATTCCGAGATTTAAACTCCATTAACTGCAGAATAAACCTGAAGGAACTGATTCTGGATCAGTATCCTTACTTTGGGAATTCCCTGAGAGAGGTCTGGAAGAACCGGGAGGGATTACTGTTTATATTCGATGGATTGGATGAATTCAAACACAACGTCGACTTTGCTGACGGTCAGAGAGATACAGAACCCAAGCACCAGTGCCCAGATCCCGAGTGGTGGTGTGAGGTGTCTGACATTGTGTACAGTTTAATCCAGGGCAAGCTGCTCCCAGGGTGTTCAGTGCTGGTGACCACTCGCCCCACTGCGTTACATTTATTGGAAAAGGCAGACATCGGTGTCCGGGCTGAAATCCTGGGATTTGTTGGTGAGGAACGGAAGGAATATTTCTTCAGGCATTTTGAAGATCAGACGGTGGCAGAAGCTGTTTTCAAACACGTGAAGGAGAACGAGATCCTATACACCATGAGCTACAACCCCTCCTACTGCTGGATCCTCGCTCTGGCACTGGGCCCCTTCTTCACACAAAGAGTCAGGGACCCGCAGCGAGTTCCCAAGACCATCACCCAACTGTACTCCTACTATATTTACAACATCCTGAAAAACCACGGCCGTGAGATTGGGAACCCCCGTGATGTGTTACTCAGGGTTGGTCAGATGGCCTTCAGAGGAGTGTCCGCGAAGAAGATTGTGTTTACAGATGGAGATTTAATCAACTACAATCTGCAGCCTTCCCAGTTCCTGTCCGGGTTCCTGATGGAGCTTTTGGAGAGAGAGGATTCTGCCCAGAGCGTGGTGTACACATTCCCACACCTCACCATCCAAGAGTTTGTAGCTGCAGTCGCACAATTCCTGAATCCACATCCCGGGGATATCCTGAAATTCCTCACTGAAGCCCACAACACGACAGATGGGCGATTTGGGGTATTTCTCCGTTTTGTTGCTGGTCTCTCCTCTCCAATTACAACTCGTGGCCTGGAGGAGTTTCTGGGTCCATTTCCTCATCAAACAACCTGCCGGGTGATTGACTGGGTGAAGGAGGAGGTTAAACGCCAGAGTGGAAACACAAGGAGTGAAGCTGGTAAAAGGAGCCTCCTGAACACATTGCACTACCTGTTTGAGTCTCAGAATCGTGGACTGGCTCAGGCCGCACTGGGATCTGTGGAAACACTTTCATTCAGTGGAATGACACTGACCCCGATTGACTGCGCGGTCCTGTCTCATGCCATCGGACTCTGTGATACAATAAAACAGCTCGACCTGGAGAACTGCCACATTCAGTGTGAAGGAATCCAGCGGCTGGGACCCGGGCTGCACAAGTGCCAGGAGTTGAGGTAACTCGATTTATCTTTCACTGTGAGCTGTGAAAATGTTCCATTGTGTTGCTTCAATGTTAAGGGATTTGGTTAAAACTAGCAAAATCAGATTGTGATGAATTGTGACAAATGCCCGGGGATCAGTCAGTAATTCCCCAAGGACAGGAGGGTTCTGTGGTTCCTTGTGAAGGGATGTTGGAGACTTCATCAGATCAGTGAACAACGGCCATTGGTTTAATGGTAGTAAATCACAGGAATGGCCGTGTTTCTCGCTGCCTGTGACATGTCCATTGACAATGTTCCTTCTCACTGTTACCAACACTGACTGCAGCAGGTGGGTCAGAGATTCACACCCCCTTCCCAGTGAGGGACAAGAGACCGTCAGCAGACTGTCCCAGTGAGAAGGAAATAAATACCATTGTGAGATTGTCCTCCCCTGCCCTTCCCCGTGTGTGACTATCACCATCAGTCCACCTGTGTGACTGTGCTGACTACCAGATACCCAGAACCCATGGGCGCATCTCCACTCCCGATTGTGGGCCTCAGTTCAGACACACCCCTCCCGTACAATCTGTGGAAATATCCGCCGTTTGAATCACTTTGTTCATCAATTTGTCTGTTTGTGCTTAGACTTGGGGAGAATAAACTGGGAGATTCAGGAGTGAAAATGGTGTCTGCGGCTCTGAGGAACCTGGACTGTAAAATACAGACACTGGGGTAAGTACCAGACTGTGGGAGATTGTGTTTACAGTCACTGGGTGTCTGACACTGAACATTATTGTGATCATTAAATGTGTTACTTATAAATACTGGGGATTTGTACCATCTCCTGTCTCTCTGTGTCCCTCACCCTCACTCTCTCTCACCTACAGTCTGGACAAAGTCGGTCTCACAGATTCTGGTGCCGAGGATCTCGCCTGCGCTCTCAGTACAAACCCATCACTGACGGAGCTGAACCTGGGTTTTAATAAACTTGGAGATTCAGGAGTGAAACTGGTGTCTGCGGCTCTAAGGAACCCGGAGTGTAAAATACAGAAACTGTGGTAAGTACCAGACTGTGGGAGATTGTGTTTACAGTCACTGGATGTCTGACACTGAACATTAATGTGATCAGTAATTGTGTTACTGATAAACACTGGGGATTTGTACCGTCTCCTGTCTCTCTGTGTCCTTCACCCTCACTCTCTCTCATCTCCAGGCTGGGCGGTGTTTGCCTTAAAGACTCTGGTGCCGAGGATCTCGTCTCCGCTCTCAGTACAAACCCATCACTGACGGAACTGGACCTGGGTTTTAATAAACTGGGAGATTCAGGAGTGAAACTGGTGTCTGCGGCTCTGAGGAACCCGGAGTGTAAAATACAGAAACTGTGGTAAGTACCAGACTGTGGGAGATTGTGTTTACAGTCACTGGGTGTCTGACACTGAACATAATGTGATCAGTAATTGAGTTACTGATAAACACTGGGGATTTGTACCGTCTCCTGTCTCTCTGTGTACTTCACCCTCACTCTCTCTCATCTCCAGGCTGGACAGTGTCGGTCTCACAGATTCTGGTGCCGAGGATCTCGTCTCCGCTCTCAGTACAAACTCATCACTGACGGAGCTGGAGCTGGGATTAAATTCGCTGACAGACCGATCTGTCCCCGCTCTCCGCCGCCTCATACTGACCCTCCCGAGTCTGGAGTGGATCTGGTGAGTATTTGTGTTAATGTTCAATGTGATAAAATATCAGCGAATCCGCGGGTTTTCTGGTGATATTTGTCTGCGAGTGCTGTTGAAACATTAACCCCAGTCCCCTGTTACCGACACTGTTATATAATCTGTTTATTTCGTCTTTATTTCCCTGCTGTTTCAGGCTGGGGAACAATGAGTTCAGTGAGACTGGGGAGAAGGAACTGAGATCTCTGCAGGAACCCAGACCCGGACTGACAGTGACTGTTGGAACATCTGAATGTGTGAACATCCCCGCCCGCGGGATGGGGTCATTTTGGCCGATTCCCCGCCCTCCCCTTTAACTCCTGCCCTTACCTTTAATGGCCGCGCGCCGGCTTTAATTCCCAACGTTTCTGACGGAGCTGACTCCCGTTCAGCGCTCTGTGACTTCGGAAGCGGTCCCTCAGTGACGTATTTCCGCCTGTTGTCCAACGGCACAGCTTCCGCCGGATGTGCGTGTTCGAGACTCCCCCACGTGAGACCCCGGGGAATTACACAGACAGGAAGAGACCGGTGGCCGGGGCTCAGTCTGGGACACCGGTGTCCCGGGGTGGGATTATCCCGGGAGAGAATCCTTTTGCTCCCTTTGCTGAGGACGGTGCATTCGGCTGTCTGGCTGATATAATGATGTTAAATTGACAAATACCTCGGCAGTGACCCTGGATCTGCAGCGATCTCGGACACGACCCTAAAGTGTGATTTTGTAATCATCGGTTCCCCGATGCAGAGTGACGGTGAGAAACGGGACTGATTATTCAACCAGTCTCTCATTGTCACCGGACAGTTAACTGTGTGTGACTGTGAGTGAATCAGGAGCAGCTTATTTATTTTCGCACGTCAGCAGCTCACACATTGTTTAATTTACATTTGTCCTGATGAAATCAATAAACCGCTGTAACTTCCTGTCTTGGTGTTGGACTCGAGTCTCACTAGAGGAGAAACAGTGACCTGGGGTTCCTGCTGCCCCCCGCACCCGGTGTACTGCAAGAATGGGTCTGAGCTCCTCACACTGGTACAGCAGCCTCTCAGCTCCAAGCTCAGGGATGTCAGTAAAATAGTGTCTGGTCCCCAGGATCTCTTCACTCCCCATCCCCATCCAGGCTGACCACTGCTTCCTCATTCCCCAGATACTTACACTACCCTGACCTCCACCTCCCTGCGCACTCTCCTTGCTCTCGCAGAAAAAAAAACGACAAAGGAGATCAGAAAATGCAAACACGGGGAAATCTGCAGATGCTGGAAATTCAAGCCACACACACAAAATGCTGGTGGAACTCAGCAGGTCCGGCAGCACCTATAGGAAAAGGTACGGTTGACGTTTCGGGCCGAGACCCTTCGTCAGGACTAACTGAATGAAGAGATTTGAGAGGGGGAGGGGGAGATTCAAAATGATTGGAGAAGACAGGAGGGGGAGGGATGGAGCTGAGAGCCGGAAAGATGTTTGTCAAAATGGATACAAGGCTGGAGAAGGGAGAGGATCGTGGGATGGGAGGCCAAGCGAGAAAGAAAGGGGGAGAGGAGAGGCAAGGAGTTATAGTGAGAGGGACAGAGGGAGAAAAAAGAGAGGGGAAACAAAAGAAAAAAACATAAAAGATTATAAATAAATAAATAAACAAGGGATGGTGTAGAAAGGGGTGGTGGGGCATTAACGGGTTTGAGAAGTCAATGTTCATGCCATCAGTCTGGAGGCTACCCACTCAGAACATAAGATGTTCTTCCAACCTGAGTATGGCTTCATCTTGACAGGAGAGGAGGCCGTGGACAGACATACAAGAATGGGAAGGGGACGTGGAATTAAAATGTGTGGCCACTGGGAGATCCTGCTTTCTCTGGCGACAGAGTGTGGGTGTTCAGCGAAACGGTTTCCCAGGCTGCGTCGGGTCTCGCCGATATATAGAAGGCCGCATCGGGAGCACCGGACGCAGTATATCACCCCAGTCGACTCACAGGTGAAATGTCGCCTCACCTGCAAGGACTGTCTGTGGCCCTGACTGTCCCATCACACACTCCCGGGGTCGGACACAAAATGAATCTCCCTCCACTCCATCCCATCACAAACTCCCGGGGTCAGACACAGAGTGAATCTCCCTCCGCACCGTCCCATCACACACTCCCGGGGTCAAACACAGAGTGAATCTGCCTCCACACCGTCCCATCACAGACTCCCGGGGTCAGACACAGAGTGAAGCTCCCTCCACACCGTCCCATCACACACCCCCGGGGTCAGACACAGAGTGAATCTCCCTCCGCACCGTCCCATCACACACTCCCGGGGTCAAACACAGAGTGAATCTGCCTCCACACCGTCCCATCACAGACTCCCGGGGTCAGACACAGAGTGAAGCTCCCTCCACACCGTCCCATCACACACCCCCGGGGTCAGACACAGAATGAATCTTCCTCCACACCGTCCAGTCTCGCCCTCTCGGGGTCAGACACAGAGTGAATCTCCCTCCGCACCGTCCCATCACACACTCTCGGGGTCAGACAGGGAGTGAAGCTCCCTCCACACCGTCCCGTCACACACTCCCGGGGTCAGACACAGAGTGAATCTCCCTGCCCACCGTCCCATCACACACTCCCGGGGTCAGACACAGAGTGAATCTCCCTCCCCACCGTCCCATCACACACTCCCGGGGTCAGACACAGAGTGAATCTCCCCCCGCACCGTCCCGTCACACACTCCCGGGGTCAGACACAGAGTGAATCTCCCTCCCCACCGTCCCATCACACACTCCCGGGGTCAGACACAGAGTGAATCTCCCTCCGCACCGTCCCATCACACACTCCCGGGGTCAGACACAGAGTGAATCTCCCTCCCCACCGTCCCATCACACACTCCCGGGGTCAGACACAGAGTGAATCTCCCCCCACACTGTCCCATCACACACTCCCGGGGTCAGACACAGAGTGAATCTCCCCCCACACCGTCCCATCACACACTCCCGGGGTCAGACACAGAGTGAATCTCCCTCCACACCGTCCCATCACACACTCCCGGGGTCAGACACAGAGTGAATCTCCCTCTTCACGTCCCATCACACACTCCCGGGGTCTGGCACAGAGTGAAGCTCCCTCTGCACTGTCCAATCTTGCCATCTCCTGCCCAGACATGGAGAAAAGGTCTCTGTAGAGTGAAATATATCAGCTAAATTCTCAAGTTGAAACGGATTAGTGAGGACACTCTCAGCTCGTAGCACAGGGACCACGGCCCCCTCCCCCCCCCCACACACACACCAGAGGAATCTCTGTAGAGAAGGTCAGAGGGGCAGGAAGAGAAGTAGTGTAACGAAGGGGTGCACGGAGTGGGCAAAGGTGTGAGGGGGCACACACGGGCAGGGGAGTACAGGTCGATATTAGAACCCCTGCAGTTAACAATCACATTTGATTTCTAGGGTCCAGAAGTAGCTGAGGATGAAATCGAAGATGAGGAAAATTTTGCAAAACCGGGACCCCACCCCTTCCCGTCCTCTCCCACCATCCGCACTCCTAGGAGGACGCGGTCCCTTCCAGTCCGCTCACACGGGGCACGCTCCCAATCAAACTCCACCCTTGCCTATTCATCCCCATCGCCTGAACTCCAAATGGACCCCACCCCTTCTCATTCCTTCCCATCTTCCGCACACCCAATGGACCCAGTCCTTGCCGTTCACTCCCAATGGGACCCACCCCTTCCTATTCACGCCCACTATCTGCCTCCCAATGGGGCTCCTTCCAGTTCATTTTCAACGGGTCTGTGAACCTGGAAACTGGCGGGGACGCCCGAATTCCGTGTTTGACAGAACTCAGGGCGGCGTTTACGGAATTTGACATGGACGCCGATGGGTTTATTAGTTACAAGGAAAGTCGAGGGTCGTGTGGATGTTGACGACTTTGCAAAACGGACTATGTTCCTTCTCCTGGCGGAGGAGGTGGATATTATCGGACTTCAGGAACTTCTGCACACCTTCCTGAAGATGGTAGGAGGTGAGGGAGGTTTATGGTGTGAAGGGATCCAGGAGTGTCCACATTAACTGTTTGAAGAGTTACAGGAGAGTCATTTATCATTGATGGTTTGTTTTGAAGAGAGAGAGACAAAGAGTGATGGTTGGACTGTCACGGGAGCTAACTTTGGAGATAATACTGAACAGCTCGAAGGTGCTCGACAGGACATTATTGATGTTAATTCCAAGGACTTGTTGCTTGCTTACATGTCCTCACAGACAAAGGTAGGAGGGACTCTTTGAATGACAGGTGATGCTTAGCACAGGGAAATAAATAGGAGGTCAGATAATACAAACCTCAGACACATGATCGGGACACTAAATGAGCTTTGTGGTGCCCACAGAGAAAGTGGGTTTTTGGAGGACCGATCAGGCAGATCGATCCAAGTGCTCTGCCAGTGAAGATTCAAAGGCAAGACCGGTGGGGAGTTGTCTATGTATCCGACCCTGGCCTGGGTAGACAGCTCAACCACACCGAAGTACGGTCCTCTTTGTTGTTAGTTCACAGTCAGTGACTTGTGAAGGATTTCGGAGGACAGCAAGAAAATCGACGGCAACAGCTCACCTCAAGACTCAACTCTCTCTCTCTCTCTCTCTCTCTCTCTCTCTCTCTCTCTCCATCGCCATTCAACTAAATTCCACGAACTGAACTGAACTTTACTCAATATCGTAAGACTGTATCTTTTTACCCCTAGACCTAAAGAAGCTTGGTTTTTCACACGTATATATATTCCACACTTACTTACATCTACTTATTGCTACCCTGTTTGATTTATGTTCACTTAGTTTTCTGTATTGTGTAGTTATTAATAAATATTATTAGTTTCTAGCAATACTAGACTCCAAAGTGGTTTCTATTTCTGCTGGTACTTTATTCCTGTCATGGGGTACGTGACAAAATTGGGGCCTATGTCCGCGATATGAACAAATCGGTCGGGAGGCTGGTTTGAATTGATTGGGAAAAATCCCTTTTGATTTGGAATTTTGATTTGGTTGTGTGGAAAAACAGCAGAAATGGAAGTTTCGGGATTTCTGGAACCGCCAGACCCCGTGTCCGTGAAGAAGGCTAGAAAATATGAGTTGCGGGACCTTGCTAAAGAAGTGAATGTAAAGAGAGGTATGATGAAAGCAGAAATTCAAAGGAAAATAGCTGAATATTATGTCTCTATACAGACACTTGAAGAGGGGAAGTTAAGGAGGTTTCCTGTAGTGAATGAGGAGGTGGAGGTACACCTGGAACAGTTAAAGTTAGAGAGGTTGAAATTGTAGATGAGAGAGGCAGAGAAACAGAGAGCGTTTGAAAGGGAGGGATGGCAACAGAACGCTCAGGTGGTGAACCGTGAGGAGAAGTTTAGTGTCAGTCGGGAAGTTAGGTTAGTGCCTCCATTTGATGAAGCAGAAATTGATAGGTATTTCCTACATTTCGAGAAGGTGACCCGTAATCGGGAGTGGCCGCGGGAGCAGTGGGCGGTGTTACTACACAGTGTGGTAAAGGGAAAGGCCCAGCAAGCATATGCAGCCCTGTCTCTTGAAGACGCAAAAGATTATGATAAAGTGAAGGATGCTGTGTTTAAGGCTTATGAGTTAGCCCCGGAGGCCTACAGCCAAAGGATTCGAGGTTTGAGAAAATCCTGGAACCAAACGTATCTGGAGTTTGCCCATGAGAAACGCGTATACTTTCATCGGTGGTGTGCTTCAAAAGAGGAAAATGAGAATACTGGTAACTTGAAGAATTTAATATTGATTGAAGAGTTTAAAAACTGCGTCTCGGCGGAGATAAGAACGCACTTAGATGGAAAAGGGGCAGCGACACTGTCAGAAAATGCTAAGTTAGCAGCCGAATATGCTCTAACTCATAAAGTTAAGTTTTTCCCCACTGAGATTAACCCACAAGGGAGTAGAGATAATCCACAGGCTAAACCAGAGAGTAAACCGGGGATTAGTGATAAAACTAAGGAGGAAGGGAAGCAGTCGGGGAGAAAATTTCCCAGTTTTAAGTGTTACTCTTGTGGAAAACCTGGCCATGTGGCGTCAAATTGTTTTGCTGCGAAAAGGGGAAAAGGAAAGGAGAAAGAGAAAACCCCAACTGCCGGCGTTCAGACGGTTAAAATATAAGAGGGACTCGAGAGATTTATTTAAGAAGGGTTTGTGTCTGTGAAGGAGGGGTCAAACCCAGTCCCAGTTAGAATATGGAGAGGTACTGGAGCTTTCCAGTCACTGATATAAAATAATGTTTTGGAATTCGGTGCTGAGACAGACACTGGGAAAGTAAACATCTTTAAGGGCCTTGGAAAAGGAACAGAGGTCGTGCCTTTGCATAAGATAATCTTGAAACGTGACTTGGTAACGAAACCAGTCAGAAAAGGGGTCCAATCTGAACTACGGATAGACCATGTTGATATCTTACTCGGTAATGACTTTGCAGGTGGGGATATTTATCCAGCAGTTCAGCTCACAAGTAAGCCTGCTGCTGCTGAGGACCCGCCCAGAGACGCTGATGTGTATCCCGCATGCGCAGTGGCACAGAAAGGCTGCTGCTGATAATATTGATTTATCCGAGACTTTCCTACCGTCCTTATACCAACAGGATTTAGGGGTAGTAAGGCTGAGGAAAGCAAGGAGGAGAGAAAAGACCTGTCCTTGTCAAGGAAGGAGTTCATAGAGGAGCAAAATAGAGATCTAGAAATTGTGGATTTAAAAGAGACAGCTCTCCCTGAGGAGGAAATTCAGAAAGAAACAATGGGGTATTATCTTAAGGATGGGGTGTTGATGAGGACGTGGAGACCAGCCACTGTGCCTGCCATTGAGGATTGGGCTATTGTGCACCAGGTGGTGGTTCCAAAGGTTTGCAGGGTTGAATTTTTAAACCTGGCCCGTAAGATGTCTTTAGGGGAACATTTTGGAGTAAAAAAGACGGTGCACAGGATCATGAGGGAGTTTTATTGGCCTAACGTGAGGAAGGATATTGTCAATTACTGTAGAGGGTGTCATACGTGTCAGGTGGTGGGAAAACCTAACCAGGCCATTCCAAAAGCCCCACTTCGGCCAATCCCTGCTTTTGGTGAACCTTTTCCCGGGTCATAGTGGATTGTGCAGGCCCTTTGCCAAAGACTGCAGCTGGTCACCAGTATTTGTTAACAATAATGTGTGCTGCATCTAGGTTTCCGAAAGCTGTGCCTCTCAGAAACATCCTGGTCAAGACTGTGGTAAAAGCACTCAGCAAGTTTTTTGCACTGGTAGGTTTACCCAAAGAAATTCAATCCGACCAGGGCAGCAACTTCAATTCAAAAATGTTCCAGCAAGTAGTGCCTGAGCTGGGAGCTCAACAGATTGTGTCATCTGCCTATCACCCGGAGTCTCAAGGGGCTCTGGAGAGGTTTCATTCCACTTTAAAAACTATGATTAAGACCTACTGCCATGAGAATGAGAAGGGCTGGGATGAGGGGATACACTTACAACTTTTTGCTGTGAGGGACACTATTCAAGAGTCCCTGGGGTTCAGCCCGTTTGAACTCATTTTCGGCCATAGGCCCAAAGGACCTTTGCCCCTGCTCAGAGAGCAATGGTCTAACCCAGACGTGTGTGTCGGCGTGTTAGACTATGTTTTAAAATTCCGAAAAAAGGCTTAACAAGGCCTGCGACCTTGCCAGGAAGAATCTGCAGCACTCCCAAATTAAAATGAATCAGTGGTTTGATAAGAGAGCGAGGGAGCAAGTGTTTGAAGTGGGAAACAAAGTACTGGCAACACACATCAAAGTTGCTGGTGAATGCAGCGGGCCAGGCAGCATCTCTAGGCAGAGGTGCAGTCGACGTTTCAGGCCGAGACCCTTCGTCAGGACTAACTGAAGGAAGAGTGAGTAAGAGTCAGTAACAAAGTACTACTGCTTCTTGTGTCCAACCCCCTCCAAGCAAAATTCCATGGGCCATACTGCATAGTGAAGAAAATTGATTCTTTGAATTACGATATTGAAATTCCTGACAGGAGGAAGGCCACGCAGTTTGTTCATGTTAATATGTTGAAACCGTATCATGAGTCTGAGGTGGTACCAGTAGGTATGACCACGAAAACAAGGGGGGGGCTGAGGAATTTGATAAAGAGGAGAAAAATCATTTCACTAAACTGAGTATCGTGTCCACGAGACTTACAAATTCCCTTATCTTAAAGAACCTTACTGATAAGGTTGGTCACACACAACCTACAGGAATTCTGCAGATGCTGGAAATTCAAGCAACGCATATCAAAGTTGCTGGAGAACGCAGCAGGCCAGGCAGCATCTCTAGGAAGAGGTACAGTCGATATTTCAGGCTGAGACCCTTCGTTGGCCATTTGGGGCCTGCACAAAGAGAGCAATTGCAGGAGCTCATTAAGAAACATAAAGATTTATTTCCTGACAAAGCAAGACGATCCATCGGGGCAGTGCATGATGTCATTCTGAATTCAGCTCAGCCCATTAAACAGCATCCTTACAGAATGAACTTCAGGAAAAAATAGAGAAGTTGAAAAAGAGATCGGGTACATGCTAGCAACCGGTATTATTAGGCCATCTACCTCAGACTGGGTGTCACCATGCGTCCTTGTACCTAAGCCGGACGGTACCATGAGATTCTGTACTGACTACCAGAAAATTAATGCCATAACCAAGACGGATGCTTATCCTATCCCCAGAGTGGATGACTGTGTTGATAAAGTGGGAAAGGCTAAGTACCTCACGAAGATTGATCTGTTGAAGGGATACTGGTGTGTTCCATTGACCGACAGGGCCAGAGAGATCTCAGCGTTTGTTACACCCTCAGGGCTGTATGAATACAATGTTTTGCCCTTCGAGATGAAAAATGCACCAGGGACATTTCGGAGAATGACCAATTCGGTGATTAAAGGGTTAGAAAACACAGAGGCCGATATTGATGACCTGGTGGTCTGGAGTGACACATGGGAAGAACATAATGCAGCAGTAGAGCAACTGTTTGATAGACTTTCCAAGGCCAATCTTACGGTGAGCCTGGCTAAAAGTGAGTTTGGCCATGCCATGGTCACATATCTGGGGTATCCGGTGGGCCAAGGCCAGCTGGCTCCCGTACAGGCCAAGCTTCAACCCATTGCTGAAGTTTCTGTTCCAACTAGCAGGAAAGCTTTGAGAAGGTTTTTAGGGATGGTTGGGTGTTATCGAAAATTCTGTAAGAACTTTGCTGGCATTGCTCTCCCCGTAACAAAGCTCTTAGGGAAGAGTGAAAGGTTTTCATGGAGTGATCTTTGCCAGGAGGCGTTTGAACATTTGCAAACCATCCTGTGTTATCAACCTGTGCTCAAAGCGCCGGATTTCTCGAAGCCATTCTCAATCGCCACAGATGTTAGTGATGAAGCTGCTGGGGCAGTACTGTTACAGAAGGGTGCGGATGATATTGAACACCCAATAGCTTATTTCTCAAAGAAATTTAATGTACACCAGAAAAATTATTCAACTGTTGAAAAGGAGTTATTGGCACTTATTCTGGCCTTACAACATTTTGAAGTTTATACTTGCCCTGCCAAAAGACCTCTTTTGATTTACACAGATCACAATCCGCTGATATTTTTAAATAAAATGAAAGATAAAATAGGAGGTTGTTAAATTGGAATCTAGTATTGCAGGAATTTGATTTGGTAATAAAACATGTAAAAGGTACTGATAACATCATAGCTGATTGCTTATCCCGATGTTAAGTTGAAAACTGTACACATTTTTGCTTTGTCATCTGCTGTTTTTTTTTCCCTGTATTGTTTAAAACCCTGTGATGGACATTTAAACAAAAAAATCGTCTTCGACATTTTTTTCCCTTGAGGAAGGGGAGCGGGAGGGGATCCAGGACTGCCCTATTAACTGTTTGGAGAGAGACATTTATCATTGATGGTTTGTTTGGAAAGGAGCGAGAGACAGAGTTATTCACCACCAATATGTTGCTTTTGAAAAGAGAGAGAGACGAAGATTAATGGTTGGACTGTCACTTTAAGGCATTGGAAGTAACTTTGGATTTTTACTGAGTTTGGAGTTGGAGACAGCACCGAGCAGCTCGAAGGTTGCTATGGTGACCGAAGGCTGGTTGTTGATGTTACTTTCAAGGACATGCTGCCTGCTTGCACTCCTTTACAAAGGCGGGAGGGACTCTTTCAATGACAGGTGATGCTCAGCCTGGTGAAATAAATGAGAGGTCAGATAATACAGACCTCTGGACACATGATCTGGACACTGAATGAGCATTGTTGGCCGCAGAGAAAGTGGGTTTTGGAGGATCGATCAAGCGGATCGATCCAAATTGCTATTCCATCGGTGAAGAAGGGGTTGACTGGTGGGGAGTTGTCTATGTGGCCACCCTCGCCTGGGTGATAGCCCCACCACAGAAAACCAGTGCCCCTGTTAAAGTCACAGTCGGTGACTTGTGAAGGATTTCGGAGGACGACGAGAAGATCGACGGCATCAGCTCACCTGAAGACTCAACTCACGCTCTCTCTCTCCCCCTGTCTCTCTCTCTCTCTGTCTATCTCTCTGTCTCTCTCTCTCTGTCTCTCTCTTTCTCTCTGTCTCTCTCTCTTTCTCTCTCTCTCTCTGTCTCTCTCTCTCTCTCTGTCACTCTCTCTCTGACTCTTTCTCTCTCTCTGTCTCTCTCTCCATCACTACTCAACTAAATACCACGAACTGTACTGAACTTTACCGAACGTCGTAAGACTGTATCTTTTTACCCCTAGACTTAAAGAAGCTTGGTTTTCATACACAAATATTCCACACTTACTTTTATATGTAATCTTTGCTAACCTGTGTGATTTATCTACATTGATATTACTGTATTGCGTAGTTACTAATAAATATTAGTAGTTTTTAGCAATACGAGATTTCAAAGTGGTTTCCATCTCTGCTGGTTCTTTATCCCCGTCACGGGGTCCGTGACAGTGTTAAGAGAGACTGGGCTAGGGATAATGACAAGGGACGAAAGAGACAGGAAAGGAGATGGGAAGGGAGCGAGACAGGCGAGAAGATGACGGGAAAGGGAGAGGGCGAGAGAAGACAGAGAGAGAGACGGAGGGGAGAGAAAGATAGGAGGAAAGGCATGCCATGGAGCCGTACTGGGGGAGAAAGAAACCAGGGAGAGAGCGAGAGACAGGTGAGAGAGTGGTCGGGAAGGGAGGCTGGGGGAGGAAGAGAGAGACTGGGTAAAAGCGAGAGGCAGATTTGGGGATAGAAAGAATGGGTAGAGGAAGAATCTCAGAGATAGAGACTAGAGGGGAGAGTGGAGAAGCGAGACGGGAGAGAGGCCAGTGAGGTAGGAGAGAGCAACGGGGACAGAGTGATCGGGATAGAAGGATCTTGGGTGGAGAGAGAGAGGACGGGGTGATGAGAGATTTCGGATGGGTAGAGAGGCCGGAGTTGGGGGAGGGCTAAGAGAGTACTGGGGAGAGACGGGTGGGTGGGGAAGACAGACTGGAACGGAGTAGAGACAGGGAGAGAGCGAGACTGGAAAGAGTCAGAGTGAGGAGAGACAGGGCACTGTGTACGGCGGGAAGGGGGAGAACGAGTCTGGGGAGAGCGAGATGGGGGTGTAAAGAGAGACTGCGATGAGAAAGAGACCGGGGTTTGGCAGAGAGACGGAAGAGAGAAACTGTGGGCGCGGGAAAAATTCTGTGATGATTTTGTGTGGGGAAGTAGAGTCAAAATCCAGAAAAAAAAATGTACCGTGAGGGGCTAGAGGCTTTCAAACACGCAGGTTGCAGATCCTCCATTGTAATGTGTTGCCAAATCACCCAAACCTTTCCGTCTCGGTGACTCCTCCCACTGAGCCCACTCCTTCCAACCCGCATCCACGATCTCCCTCACTCCAAACCTTCTTAGGGATATGTAAAGGGAAAAACGATAACGACGGAGATAACGTTATCAATGGATCGGGGTGAAAGGGGACCCTGTAAGGCTGCAATTGTGCGGCATCACGTCAGCATAGTTATTTCCGCGAGGTTACCAGGTGCAGGCAAAAACTAAGAGGAAACATAACTGACTGTATTTCCCGTTTCTGACTGTATTAATGATAAAACTCTTGGCAGTGTGGAGGATCAGAGGGATCTTGGGGTCCGAGTCCATGGGACACTCAAAGCTGCTGTGTAGGTTGACTCTGTGGTTAAGAAAGCATACAGTACATTGGCCTTCATCAATCGTGGGACTGAGTTTAAAAGCCGGGTGTTAATATTGCAGCTAGAGAGAACCCTGGTTAGACCCCACTTGGAGAACTGTGCTCAGTTCTGGTTGCCTCACTACAGGAAGGATGTGGAAACCATAGAAAGGGTGCAGAGGAGTTTGCTAGGATTGCCTGGATCAGGGAGCATGCCTTATGAGAATAGGTTGAGTGAACCCGGCCTTTTCTCCTTGAAGCGACGGAGGATGAGAGATGACCTGACAGAGGTATATAAGATGATAAGAGGCCTTGATCGTGTGGATAGTCAGAGGCTTTTTCCCAGGGCTAACATTGCCAGCACGAAAGGGCACAGTTTTAAGGTGCTTGGAAGTAGGTACAGAGTAGTTGTCAGGGGTAAGTTATTTTTTATGCAGAGAGTGGTGAGTGCGTGGAATGGGCCCAAACCTTGGTGGTGGAGGCAGATACAATAGGGTATCTTAAGAGACTCCTGGAAAGGTACACGAGCTCAGACAAATAGAGGGCTAAGGGTAACGCTAGGTAATTTCTAAAGTAAGGAGATGTTCGGCACCGATTTATGGGCCGAAGGGCCTGTATCGTGCTGTAGGTTTTCGATGTGTCTATGTATTTTCCGTTTCCCTGACAGATGGCAATCTTCTGCTGGAATAGTCTTGCAGGACAGCTCCGCGCTACCATACAAATGGTGCGCACACTCTTAAACTGCCTGACGATGCTTATTATCAACGGCAGCTTATTCTGACATGCCAACCCCTGATACATTTACACTGCACCGCCCGATACACTGAAACATCTCAGCCGAGCAATCACCAAAAGCCCCTTTCCGTGTGTAACAGAGCAGAAACTCTTTCCTTAACCGGACGCATCTATTACGGCCCAGAGGGCGTCGTGGCAGAAGTATTTTTGAATGCAGAACAGAATGAGCGATTTAAATTGCCGAACTCAATCCCTCATGACACTAGAGCCATCAAAATCCCTGCAACTTCTGAACCGCTCGAACCCGTGCTGCAGACTTTTCAGGAGCTAAACCGAACACAGTGCATAAATCTGTTCAGTACTAATGCTTCTCTACAACTTCATTCCATTCCGCTCAGGTTGGATGTATAGTATTTCCCTCTTCATCGTTAAAACAAAGTTTGACCCGTTTGTTCCCCCTACTTTGCCTGAATATGTCGTACACGTGTTGCTTTCGCAGGTACCTCCCTCCTTGTGGGCGATTCCCAAAAATCACGAGGAACTTGTACATTCCGCCCCACCACTCAAAGATTTATGCTATTCTACCCTCTATACTTCAGTATGATTTGTGACTGGAGGCAATGGAAAGTATGAAACCTGTCATGAAATGTTACTACCAACCTGTAGTCCCTGTAATTCTCTTATATCACCAGGTCATGATAATGAATGACTGTTTTTTGCAATACTTAAGGGCGATTATCAAGATAGCACGTCAAGGGTTTACTAATGGCAATTTAACAGAACGACTCGGGGCCGCAGACAACACACTGCATGGTGTTCTGCACAATTACCAGCAGCTGTAAGAGACATGATTGGCTGTCTAACACCGGTCACCGACACGACAATTAGATAACATACAACATAGAAAACTACAGCGCATTACAGGCCCTTCGGCCCAAAATGTTGTGCTCACCATATGACCTACTCCAGAAACTGCCTTGTATTTCCCTGGCGCATAGACCTTTAGTTTTTCGAGTACCATGTACCTATCTAAGAGGCTATTGTATTCGCTTCCATCACCGCCGCCGGCAGTGCATTCCACGCACCCAACACTCTCTCTGTGCAAACTTAACTCTGACATTCCGTCCGTACCTATTTCCAAGCCCATTAAAAGTACACCTCACGTGTTAACCATTTCATCCCCGGGAAAAAAGCCTCTGGTTCTCCACACGATCAACTCCCCTCATCATCTTATACATATAACCATGGTAGAAACGTCCAATCCTATTAAATTGGACCTTCCTGATGAAGTGTGTAGGCCCGAAACATTGACTGTTTACTCTTTCGCATAAATTCTACCTGGCTTGCTGAGTTCCTTAGGATTGTGTGGGTATTATTTTGCTTTCCAGCTTGTGCACATGTTCTCATATTTGCGATTAGACTCGGACAACAGTCAACAACATAAGAACCTGCGCTGCAGACAAGAGACAAAACTGACCCCAGTTCATTACCAGCTCCGGAATGCTCTGGTCTTAACATTTAATCTTGCCAGGCAATTATGTTGTAGTCTTTAAGCCACTCAATCTGATTGGGAGTTAAATTGGCCGAGACTAGAATGAAGCCGGAGTTGGGACATAATCCTTACATATCATTGGAAATATTATTTATGATAAGCTTTGAGTCGGTAATAACTGACGCGAAGTGCATTGATCTATCGTGCGCTCGAAAAGATATTGGCCGTGACAACTCTTACTTCCGTCAGCCCCGGGCGAGGAGGATCACCGGTGTTGTATAACGCTGATCGGTGGCAGGGAAGACATCAGCATCACGGAACTGGAAATACAACAGAGTGGGTAACGTTCCGTCAGAAAGTGGTACAACATCTTTTAAAGTAATTTTAATTCGGATTTCCAGTGTCACTCTTTTATTTTTCAAACATTGATAAGCCTTCCTGTTAGTTCGAGAGAGAAAGAGAAAAAAAAGCACAAATAACTTCTTCCTCTTGCTCTGGAAGTTCATTAAATTTCAGTGTACGTTTATTATCAATATAAATATATGTTCCTGCAATGAGATTTATTTTGTTCAGTAGCGGACAGAAGGTGTAGTCAGAGAGAAACAGAGAACGGCCGGGGAAGGAAAGAAGCAGACTGTGACGAGGCCTTGGGATGTGAACAGAGATGAAGCCGGAGATATGCAGGGACAACGTGGGAGCAGGTCGGGATGGAGATGCAGTTGAAAAAAAGAAGAGAAAAAAACACACGCTACCTTTCAACGCGATCATGTTTCCCTCACGTGAAACTCACTAGTTTCCAATAAGATTAAATTTTGTTCAGAGCGTGACCGGACGTGTGGACAGACGGGAGCAGAGAACAGAGGAAACAGATTTTCACGGGACTTTAGGATGTGAACGGAGGTAAAGAGGCAGAAATGAAAGGACAAAGCGGACCAGTCCGGAGATGGAAACGGAGTCGGAAAAGGAAAGAAACACACACACGCGCACACACGCACGCACACGCACACACACGCACACACACACACACACACACACACACGCACACACACGCACGCACGCGCGCGCACACATGACTCCGCTATGTTACAGTCTGATAACGTTTCCCTCACCGGCGTAGAAGGAGTAAGCGATGACAACGTGAGAGATATTGGGAGCAAAACACCGCCAGCATCACTAAACAGGATGAATCAGAAACGACGGACAGAATGGACAAAAGGGAGCGGATTCTTCCTAAATGGCCCAGCCCAGAGTAAAACGCTGTCAGATGTAATGGAGATGATTAAAATAAAACTGGCGGGACCTGACGATAGACCTTCCATCGGGGTGAATTACAGCTGCGGTGATCCTTACTTATTACATATCTGATGAAGGACACATTTCACGTGTACAGGGTAAACAGCGAGTGACATATATCACCACAAAATGCACGAGTATTTCAGAGCGCTCAGTTGTTACCCATGGTCCTACATATCGGCAAGTGGACAGCTTATGGTGGAAACATGGTGTTTGACTCAAATCCCCTGCAGAAACCAGCAAGTCGCTCTATGATTTAAGGAATTTAGTTAACAGTTTCAGTGGGTATTTCACCGCGTTCTTCAGCTCCTCTCTGAACTTGCTCTGAGTCACGGCGTAAATACACGTGTTGGTGCTGGAGCTGAGGATCTGCGGCATCGTCGCCGCGGAGTCTGCGATATAAATCGGATCAGTGTCAGAGTAGCGAGGGATGTTTGCAATCTGTACGTAGATATCAAAAACCAGCCGCGTTAACCACAGAAATATAAAACTACTGGTTATACTGAATAGCAAAACGACCGATTTCCTTCGGTTCTCCATCTCCGGGTCCTTGTCTTTCTTTCCGTTGCTGCGGCCCCGGAGCCCCTTCCGGATTTTATTGGCGGAAACAATCCGTCTAACTGTCAGAGCATTGAGCAATAAAATCAGAATAAACGGCAGACAAGGTATTAAAATGCGATGAATCATCTGAAGTGCGGACCACGAGGGGGACATATAGAAGCTCTCTTTGGTCACACACCCATAGAAAACTCCCTTAATTATCATCGAAGGCTCTAATGTAAAGTAGAAAGGGATACTTTCTGAACAGCCCAGAACACTTACTGTCCCGATAACCACAGCCGCCGTTCGTTCGGTGCAATATTTTGTTTTCAGCTTTTCACAACAAATGGCCACAAATCTGTCAAAGGTGAACGCGACTGTCAGCCAGACAGAGACCCCGGTGCTTGCTAAAAGCAGACAACGAACAACCCTACAAACGGGAGTCCAATAGAGGAAGGAAGACCTAAAGTATATCAAGACAGTCCACCTCAGCAGAGGGTCAGAGATAACGACCAGGAGATCGGCCGTTGCCATTCCCAGCAGGTAGCGAGTGATACATTTGGAGATACCGCACTTTCCTCGGGACAGGATAACAATCGCCACCAGGTTAACTACCAGAGAGAGGGAAAGAAGCAGAGAAATTACTGACTCAGCGAAATAGAGCAAAACTATAATAGTATTAGACTAGACTTTGTGTTTTTTTTTCTGCTTCAAATGGTGGAAACCGGACCAAGAACATATGAAGCCACTGACATGTGCAATATCGGAGCGGCAGAGAACTTGTTGCGAGTTTTGTAAATGGGTTACATCTGGGTGAAGTCCCACACCGCCGAGATGACAGCTGTCTAACTGCCCCCTTGGCCGCAGTAAGGGATGGGCATTAAATACCAGCATCACTGGCTCTGAGCAGCACAGGAATGAAATGAAATCCATACCGGCAGTTCCCTCTGATCACATTTCTACAATAAATAAACCATTCGGGTTGTTCCATCACCCAGTCACGCAATTCACTGACGGACAGAGCAGGTCGGCTGGCTCCCGCGGATGCAGTGCAGACCGGTGTCCTCCTGTGCAATTTACAATTATTCCATGACATCGAGACAGCGGAGAGGTTTTCAGTCACAGGAAGCATCTCGGCTCTAATATGGAACGCTGCCAGCTACGAAAGCAATGGGATTAATACTGTCAGCGCCTTCCGCCCATGACTGAAATGCGGGGTCTGGACAGGTGTCTGTGGAAACAAGTAGCGAGAGAAACACTTCAGAACATCCGAATTAACTCTCAGTTCCTGCCAGTTTGCAGGTGTGACAGCGGCTTACCGGGAATTCCAACGGCTGAAATAACGGGGTAGTAAATGTCTTCTATCCGTAAGATTACTAGATATCCCATTTGAGTGAGGCAGTGAGCGCTATTGCTCTGAATTTCACAGATCGGCAAGACACTCTGGGCTGACGTACTGCAACAGGCTCTGATTTATACAGGGGATCAATCTCCAGTGACAAGGTCCCACCTCTTTACATCACCGGCAGTGTCTCAGGTGTAAATTCTGCGGGGATGTAACAGGAACACGTCAATATCATTGGCATTACCACATTCAGATCCCCCTGTGTAATTCGACCAAAATGTGCAATGGGAACAATAAGTGAGCAATGAGGATCTCTATTTATAACATCCCGCAGTTGTACTGGAAGCGGTCACGACTGTTCCCATCTTCCCACCTGAAACTTTCACTGTGGTTCTCTTTCCACAAGTATTCCGGAATCGATGTTTCCAGCATTTTCTGCACTCGGCACTGTCACGCCTGCTGTTTCATCTGTAAATAGATCCAGTTTCCCCTCAGTGTGATCTGGATCTGGGACACATGAAAACCCCTCCCAGTCTCCTCCTGCAGACTTTTATTTCATTTTTACTCAGCAGCTCCAGTTTGGCTATAAAGGAGGGTGACACAGACCGCTTGGTATACGGCGACCTTTGTGGAGGGACGATGGCTCCTGTGCTGAAAGACTCTACGCGGAAGTCTCCCAAAGGCAGCTCTCTCTCTCTCTCTCTCTCACACACACACACACACACCGTATAACCACATAACAATTACAGCACGGAAACAGGCCATCTCGGCCCTTCTAGTCCGTGCCGAATTCTTACTCTCACCCACTCCCGGCGACCTGCACTCAGCCCATAACCCTCCATTCCTTTCCCGTCCATATATCAATCCAATTTAAATTTAAACGACAACATCGAATCTGCCTCAACCACTTCTGCTGGAAGCTCGTTCCACACAGCTACCACTCTCTGAGTAAAGAAGTTCCCCCTCGTGTTACCCCTAAACTTTTGCCCTTTAACTCTCAACTCATGTCCTCTTGTTTGAATCTCCCCCACTCTCAATGGAAAAAGCCTATCCACGTCAACTCTATCTATACCACTCATAATTTTAAGCACCTCTATCAAGTCCCCCCTCAACCTTCTACGCTCCAAAGAATTAAGACCTAACCAGCTCTAACTTATTCTTAGACGAAACAGCCTTACATCAAATGGTCGCCAATAATGGACAACATTTGTCTCTAAATGAGAACAAAAGGCCATTCCCAAACATTTGAGACAGATTGCTAAACTGTGGAATTTAGCTTCAATAAGTGGCGCATTCACCTAGTAGTCACAAACGAGTCTGAGATCACATTAACTCCACTGTTAAAATAGTATTCTGCCAGACAAATAATGTTTTAAAGATCAAACATCATGCATTAACGTTTGAATATTTCTACTTTAAAGACATAGGAGAATTAGGCCTTTCAGCCCATTGCGCATTTCATCATGGTTGATCCATTTCCTACTCAACCTCATTCTCCAGCCTTCTCCCGATAAAGTACTTGTCAAAATGCACTTTGTGGCCTAAATACAAGTAGACTTAGTATTCCGTTAATATTCTTGTCATTTTCTTGATAAAACAATTCAATTCACAACTTATTAATTACATAATGTTTAGCAGTGAGTTCACAGCAGGCTGTACGTAATAAATACTATTTTCAATAGAGAGGACAGTTTTCTTCACAACAAGAAAGCAGGTGAACTTGCTGATTGGAAATACTTTTTGCTAAATAGAAGTTCTCTTGAAATTGGTATTTAACTGTCATGGGCACAGTCAGCTGGGTTCTTTCACATTGACAATTCGTGTTCACGGTTGCCCCAAGTGTAAATGAGGTACGACGCCACAAATGGAGTGCACACACAGAGTCTCTCTCTCTCTCTCTCTCTCTCTCTCTCACACACACACACACACACACACACACACGCACACAGGCAAATAAATGCCAATGCATGTACTAAATTATTTCCCTGACCATTCCTTCCTCTTCCCTCACTGAACCCGTTAAACAGGGTAGCTTACGACTGATCGGACCATCGATAAAGTGACAGAAGAAGCAGAAGAGATATTTAAACAGCCGCAGTACCATGTTGCAGAAACTAGAGGAAGAAAATGAATCGTGAGTTGGGAGAATATAGTGTAATTGCTCAGTCTGCAGGAGAACAAAGTATTTATTGCGCAGCAGGCTTCAAGCTGAAAATGAAGGGAGAGTTTATTTTCATTTCACATGAAATGAAGAACCAGAGAGAGAACGACAGCAGTGTAGAGACAATCAACCAACGGGAGACATTCAGTCGAATAATATGAGACTGCTGGTTTAAATTTCTATAGATTGTCGCCGGTAAAATGTTGAAGGACGGTTCCGTTTGTAGCCACCTGTCTCTGGTGCAATGTGAGAGTGCAGGGTTCATGTTGTAGACATCAGTCCCTGGTTCAGATTGGGAGTGTGGGCTTCTGTATGTGTCACTCTCTGGTTCAGCCTGAGAGCAGGTATTTCATTCTCTATATGTCAGTCTCTGCTACAGTGTGAGAGTGTGGGTTTCTGTCTGTATCTATCAATCTCTGTTACACTGTGAGATTTTGGGGTTCATTCTGTATCTGTCAGTTTCTGCTCGAGCATTACGTGTGTCGTCTCCGTCCTGTACCTTTGAGCCTCTGATTCAGTGTGAGCGGGTCTATTTTCCTCCTTCTTTCCCGCTGTTCCTCAAATTCAGTAAAAACTCCTAAAATAGATTCTGTATTCCCTGAGCTATTTTTAGAACAAGAGTCTCCTGCAGTTGGTTTGTGTTAAAATTGTGACAGTGACAGTGCACCGATGAATGATGACGGTTGTACGGAGCAGTACATCCTGTGTAATAGAGTCATATGCCAAACAGACCATTCGGCCCGGCATCATTCTGCATGAGATTCGTTGCTAAAACAAATAGAGCCAATCGAACAGCACCTGACCCGTAAATTTCTATGCTTTGGCAAAACAATCTCTGAAATGTTGAATTAAAATAAGGAAAATAAATATGTTAGTTAATTTAATTAAATAAGAGGACAACTAAATTAATAAATTTATCAAAATAAAACGCACAGAGGCAGCGAGTTTCATGTTTGAGCGGCATTTCTCTCAACAGTTCTGAATTGCGCCCTTCACCGTGTATTCCGCACTCTTTGCTGATTCTGTCACGTATTCCTCAATGTGCACAAGATCAGGAATTAACTGCAGTTATTTCCCACTCATAAATAATATAATATTCATTTCGATTTTCTTATGACAGCTTCGGACTGCTCTGCAATATGCCATGCATTTTTCATTGATAAAATTGTGACAGCCTTCTCCTGTGCAGCACAGAAAGAGTTTGTGAGCGGGAATGCGAGGGAAGCTCAAGTTTCCCATTTGGGATCATCCAGAGCTGCACACTGCAGCACGTGCTTGACCGAAGAATCCTGAGAGTGTGACGTCACTGATTACGTCACTGCACAGCTGGGAGTGTTCCCCTCGTCAGGGACAGGGTGTGCGGAAGTGTTACTCCTGTATGGGACTCCATATGAGTCCTATATTACACCCATCAGTGCAGAAGAACGAGATCAATGGGTGTGAGTGGACAGAAGATGATGAATGGACTCATATTACAATGTGAATACAATACCTGGACATGTTGGGATCGTGGGAATAGTGGAGTACAGGAACAAGCCCTTTGTCTCATTATTTCTGCGCTCAACAAGATACCTAATGAGCCTAAACTCTATTGACTGTACATGATCCATCTCCATTCATTCACTGCATGCTCATGTGCGAAGCCAACAACATCGTAAACAACAATGTATTACCCACTGCCACACTTCAAGTCAAGTCACTTTTTATTGTCATTTCAACCATAACTGCTGGTACAGAACATAGTAAAAATGAGACAACGTTTTCCAGGACCATGATGCGACATGAAACAATACAAAAACGACACTGAACTACGTAAGAAAAAAACACAAAAACTACACTAGACTACAGACCTATCCAGGACTGCATAAAGTGCAGAAAACAGTGCAGGCACTATAATAAATAATAAACAAGGCACTTGACAGACTATCCAGATACACACCATTATCTGTGCAAAAAACAAACAAACAAACAAACGTGTCCCGCGCATCTCCTCGAAGCCGAAGCCACTGTCCTCTCGCGATAAATACAGAACATCACGCACTTGATATTTCTATTTTGGCCACAACAATTCACCTTCTAGGCCTCTGATAACTTCTATCACCTTCTGCCAGGCCTCCCCTCAGCCTCTGTGCTCAGGAAGGGGAGGTGGAGCGACCATCCAACAGTCCTCTCGTTAACGAACCGGAAGTGGAAAGAGTGAGCAGCTTCAATTTCATTGGTCTTAACCTCTTTGAGGATCTATTCCGGGCCCAGATATATTGATGCAATCTCAAACAGAGCACGACTGCGGCCTAAGTTCATTCAGAGTTTGAGGGGAATTGCACATTTCGACAGATATACCGTGGGGAGCATTCTAACTGAAAGCACCAGCGTCCGCTATGGAGGGGCCACTGCACAGGATGAGAATAGTCTGCTGAAAGACGTGGACTCGGAAGGCTGCATCATAGACACCAGACTCCCAAACCCGCAAGACACCTTCAAAAGACGATGCCTGAAAAAGCCGTATCCGTCAGTAAAGAGTTCACACCCCCAACCCCTCCCTCGTCTAGCGGGTACAGGGGCCGACGCAATACACTCAAAGTTTCAGGAGCAGCTTCTTCCCATCCGCAATCAGATTTCCGAATGGAGAACGATCCGTTGATGAAATTTTCCTCTGTATTTTTTCTCTTTCATTCTGCACTGTATGGCTCCCAATTCTGGTCCCGTCAATTTAAGATGTATGCGGACGTCTCCGTCATGTGTCCGAGAATATTCCTGGGAATATTTCCACCGGGAAGGAACGTCAGACCCAAGTTAGACTGGAAAAACTGTTATTTGTCGTCCTGGAGCAGAGAAGCCGAAGAAGTGTACAAAGGTTGTTGTAAATCCCAGTCGAGAAGAAAAGAAGAGCTTACGAAAGGTTCAAATAGTTAGGTAATGATAGAGAGCTAGAAGATTATAAGGCTAGCAGGAAGGAGTTCAAGGATGGGTTGCACCTGAATCGAGGGGGAGTAGTATCATTGCAAGTAGGTTTGCTGGCATGCTCCGGAGGGTTTAAACTAATTTGCGAGGGGGATGGGACCCAGAGCGATAGAGCAATGAAAGAAGTGCATGGAGTAAAGCCAGACCTAACATACAGAGAGGCTTTGAGGAAAGAGAAGCAGAATAAACGGTGTAAAGACAGGAAGGTAGAAGGGCTGAAATGTGTGTACCTCAATGCAAGAAGCATCAGGAACAAAGGTGATGAACTGAGAGCTTGGATACATACATGGAATTATGATGTAGTGGCCATTACAGAGACTTGGCTGGCACCAGGGCAGGAATGGATTCTCAATATTCCTGGCTTTCAGTGCTTTAAAAGGGATAGAGAGGGCGGAAAAGGGGGAGGAGGGTGGCATTACTGGTCAGGGATACTATTACAGCTACAGAAAGGGTGGGTAATGTAGCAGGATCCTCTTTTGAGTCAGTATGGGTGGAAGTCAGGAACAGGAAGGGAGCAGTTACGCCCCTGGTAGCAGTAGAGATACAGAGGAGCAGATTGGGAGGCAGATTTTGGAAAGGTGCAAAAATAACAGGGTTGCTATCATGGGTAACTTTAACTTCCTTCATATTGATTGGCACCTGATTAGTTCCAAGGGTTTGGATGGGGCAGAGTTTGTTAAGTGTGTCCAGGATGGATTCCTGTCACAGTATGTGGACAGGTCGACCAGTGTGAATGCCATACTAGATCTAGTACTAAGTAATGAACCGAGTCAGGTCACAGATCTCTCAGTGTGTGAGCATCTGGGGGACAGTGACCACCGCTCCCTGGCCTTTATAATTATCATGGAAAAGGATAGAATCAAAGAGGACAGGAATTTTTTTTAATTGGGGAAAGGCAAATTATGAGGCTATAAGGCTAGAACTTGCGGGTGTGAATTGGGATGGTGTTTTTGCAGGGAAATGTACTATGGACATATGGTCGATGTTTAGAGATCTCTTGCGGGATGTAAGGGATAAATTTGTCCAGGTGAGGAAGATAAAGAATGGTAGGGTGAAGGAACCATGGGTGACAAGTGAGGTGGAAAATCTAGTCAGGAGGAAGAAGGCTGCAGACATGAGGTTTAGGAAGCAAGGATCAGATAGGTCTATTGAGGAATATAGGGAAGCAAGAAAGGAGCTTAAGAAGGGGCTGAGAAGAGCAAGAAGGGGGCATGAGAAGGCCTTGGCGAGTAGGGTAAAGGAAAACCCCAAGGCATTCTTCAATTATGTGAAGAAAAAAAGGATGATAGGAGTGAAGGTAGGACCGATTAGAGATAAAGGTGGGAAGATGTGCCTGGAGGCTGTGGAAGTGAGCGAGGTCCTCAATGAATACTTCTCTTCGGTATTCACCAATGAGAGGGAACTTGATGATGGTGAGGACAATATGAGTGAGGTTAGTGTTGGAGCATGTTGATATTAAGGGAAAGGAGGTGTTGGAGTTGTTAAAATACATTAGGACAGATAAGTCCCCGGGGCCTGATGGAATATTCCCCAAGCTGCTCCACGAGGCGAGGGAAGAGATTGCTGAGCCTCTGGCTAGGATCTTTATGTCCTCGTTGTCCACGGGAATGGTACCGGAGGACTGGAGGGAGGCGAATGATGTCCCCTTGTTCAAAAAAGGTAGCAGGGATAGTCCGGGTAATTATAGACCAGTGAGCCTTACATCTGTGGTGCGAAAGCTGTTGGAAAAGATTCTTAGGGAGAGGATCTATAGGCATTTAGAGAATCATGGTCTGATCAGACACAGTCAACATGGCTTTGTGAAGGGCAGATCGTCTCTAACAAGCCTGATAGAGTTCTTTGAGGAGGTGACCAGGCATATAATGACGGTAGTGCAGTAGATGTGATCTATATGGATTTTAGTAAGGCATTTGACAAGGTTCCACACGGTAGGCTTATTCAGAAAGTTAGAAGGCATGGGATCCAGGGAAGTTTGGCCAGGTGGATTCAGAATTGGCTTGCCTGCAGAAGGCAGAGGGTGGTGGTAGAGGGAGTACATTCAGATTGGAGGATTGTGACTAGTGGTGTCCCACAAGGATCTGTTCTGGGAACTCTACTTTTCGTGATTTTTGTTAACGACCTGGATGTGGGGGTAGAAGGATGGGTTGGCAAGTTTGCAGACGACACAGAGGTTGGTGGTGTTGTAGATAGTGTGGAGGATTGTCAAAGATTGCAGAGAGACATTGATAGGATGCAGAAGTGGGCTGAGAAGTGGCAGATGGAGTTCAACCCGGAGAAGTGTGAGGTGGTACACTTTGGAAGGACAAACTCCAAGGCAGAGTACAAAGTAAATGGCAGGATACTTGGTAGTGTGGAGGAGCAGAGGGGTCTCGGGGTACATGTCCACAGATCCTTGAAAGTTGCCTCACAGGTAGATAGGGTAGTTAAGAAAGCTTATGGGGTGTTAGCTTTCATAAGTCGAGGGATAGAGTTTAAGAGTCGCGATGTAATGATGCAGCTCTGTAAAACTCTGGTTAGGCCACACTTGGAGTACTGTGTCCATTTCTGGTCGCTTCACTATAGGAAGGATGTGGAAGCATTGGAAAGGACACAGAGGAAATTTCCCAGGATGCTGCCTGGTTTAGAAAGTATGCATTATGATCAGAGATTAAGGGAGCTAGGGCTTTACTCTTTGGAGAGAAGGAGGATGAGAGGAGACATGATAGAGGTGAGCAAGATAATAAGAGGAATAGATAGAGTGGATAGCCAGCGCCTCTTCCCCAGGACACCACTCCTCAATACAAGAGGACATGGCTTTAAGGTAAGGTATGGGAAGTTCAAGGGGGATATTAGAGGAAAGTTTTTTACTCAGAGAGTGGTTGGTGCGTGGAATGCACTGCCTGAGTCAGTGGTGGAGGCAGATACACTAGTGAAATTTAAGAGACAACTAGACAGGTATATGGAGGAATCTAAGGTGGGGGCTTATATGGGAGGCAGGGCTTGAGGGTCGGCACAACATTGTGGGCTAAAGGGCCTGTACTGTGCTGGACTATTCTATGTTCTATATGTTCTATTAATGAAATCAAGAGAGCCAGAATCCTGCCTTGGCGGACAGGATTAGGAAAACTTCAAGGTGTTCGAGAAGTATGTGAAGAGCAAGAGGATAAGAAGTGAGAGAGTAGGACCTATCAAGTGTGACAGTGGGAAAGAGTGTATGAAACCGGGGGAGCTAGCAGAGATACTTAATGAATACTTTGCTTCAGTATTCAGTACGGAAAAGGGATCTCGGAGATTGTAGGGATAAGTTATAGCGGACTGCAAAGCTTGAACATGCAGATATTAAGGAAGAGGATGTGCTGGAGCTTTTGGAAAGCGTCAATTTGGATAAGTCACCGGGACTTGTTCAAAGTCTACAGCAGCAACGTTCCCCAAATCACCCAACGCTACATCGACGATTGCATTGTTGCTGCTTCCCGCACTCGTGCTGAGCTCGTCGATTTATTCAACTTTGCCTCCTACTTTCACCCTGCTCTCAAGATTACCCTGTCCACTTCCGACACCTCTCTTCTCTTTCTCCATCTTTGTCTCCATTTCCGGAGACAGTCACCGGAGACACTGGTGTACTTAATAAACCTACAGACTCACAGCAGTCCAGACGGTACCTCTTTCCACCCTGTCATTTGTAAATAATGGCACCCCTTCTTTCAGCTCCTCCGTCCCCGCTGTATCTGCTCTCAGGACGAGGCTTTTCATTCCAGAGCAACTGAGATGTCCGCCTTCTTCAAAGATCGGGGCTTCCTCCCCTCCAACATTAACGCTGCCTCACCCACATCTCTTCCATTTCACGCGCATCTGCCCTTACACCACTCTCCCACCGCCACATCACGGATAGAGTTCCTCTTGTCCTCACTTACCACACCACAAGCCGCATTCAGCACATAATTGCACTTAACTTCCACCACCTCCAACGGGATCCCGCCACCGAGCAAATCTTTCTATCCTCATACAACTCCCGACCATTTCTGTTTTCTGCAGGGATGACTCCCTATGTGACCCCCTTGTCCCTCCCCACTGATCTTCCTCCTGGCACTTACCATTGCAACTGGAACAAGCGCAACATCTTCCTTTACACCTCCTCCCTCAGGGCCCCAAACAGTCCTTCCTGGTGTGGCGAACTTCACCTGTGCGTCTGTTGGGGTCATCTACTGTATCCGATGCTCCTAGATATCAATGAGACCCAACGTAGATCGGAAGCCTCTCCCCCTCGTCGAGCACCTGCCACGACAAGCGGTGGCCTCCCATTTCAATTCTACTTCCCATTTCCATTCTGACACGCCAGTCCGTGGCCTCCTCTGCTGTCAAGGCGGCGACACAAAGGTTCGAGCACTGACACCTTGTAATCCGTCAGGGTAGCCTGCAATATTATGGCATGAACATCGATTTCTCTAACGTCTGGTCATTGCCCACCCCCACCCCGAAAACCTCTTCACCATTCCGCATTCATGTCTCCGTTTCACAACTTTTCTTCTAACCTGATCATCCCCACCCTCTGGTGCTCTCCCCTACCCACCCCACGTCCCTCTTTTCCACGGATTTCTCTCTGCTCGATTCAGATTCCCTCTTCTCCAGACATTTATTTCTTTCACCAATCAACTTTCCAGCTCTTTATTTCACCCCTCCCTCTCTCCCGGTTACATCTATCAGCTGCCAATTTAACTAATCCCCACCCAGCCACAACCTTTTAATCTGACTTCTCCCCTCCCTTTCCTGTACTGATGAAGGGTCTCAGCCCGAAACAAATGACTGTTTACTCTTTTCCATAGATGCTGCCTGGCCTGCTTAGCTTCTCTGGCATTTTGTGTGCGTTGCTTTGGATTTCCAGCATCTGCAGACTCTCTGGTGTTTGGTATATCCGTTTGAATTTATTGACATGCGCCTCCACGGAGCGGACGAAAAAGCCGGCATAGCTCGGACCCATGTGAGTGCTCATGGCCACACATTTTGTTTGCAGGAAGTGGGAGGATCTGAAGGAGAAATTATTGAGAGTGAGGACACGCTCCGCCAGACGGAGGAAAGTGATGGTGGAATGGAAGTCGTTGGGTTTGGTGTCCAGATAGAAATGGGGGAGCTTTGGGAGCATCCTGGTGAGGGATGATGTGTATAGGGACTGGACATGGGCCAGGGCACCTGAAACCACTGAAAAGATCCCAAACGTGAGAGCTGTCATGGATGTTTATAGGAAGGGAATGAACCATGGGAGATGAAACTGTGTCAGGTTATACAGATAGGAGTTCAGTGGGGCGGAACAAGCTGTAACAGGCATGTTTGAGGCTATTGGGTACGAGGTAGAAACGGGAGTCGCTGGGTGCGGGAACTGTGAGGGTGTTAGAGTGGAAGTTGATCCCCAGAGCTAATAAGGTCAGTGATGGTATGGAGACAATGGCCTGGTGCTCCGTGGTGGGGTCCCGTTGGAGGAGTAAGTAAGAGACGGTGTCTGAGAGATGTCGCTGGGCTTCAGTAAGGTAGATCGGACTGAACGCAAATTAATCTGTCTGAATTTTAAAGCAATAATCAAGCACTGCTTGCACCTAAAATTAGAAGTCAATTCCGGATTTTGCTACACGTCAAGTTATAAATATTCTCATAGCGATAACTAAACTGAAATTACAGCTAATCTAACCTTTCTGCAACTTTGATTTTGGAGAGGGCAACGTGAAGCAAAGTGACACAACATATTGAGGAAATTCGAGAGAATTTTGGTATTCAAGTGAATGGAAACGACTTGTCACTAGTTCAATGTTTTTAAAGTGAGGTGGCAATTCTGGATTGCACAGAATGTTTCCAGAAATTCCGAGTTAGACGAACGGGCAATTTAAAAGTTGGGACTCGATCATAATATGTTGCTCTACTGATTGGGACGTTTATGTAAAGTGATTTGGAATGGCATTAAATTGTCCGTTTAAGTGGGCATAGTTCACTGTCAGCACGTCACTTTTATTTTCAGATAATACTGGGCAGACAGACTTAAGAAAAAAAATAACTGAATTGGCTATGTTTCTGACATACTTCGTATAAAGAGCAGCAAAAATCTTTACGATTTTTCCCGTCTAAAAGTGCAATGTGTAATTATGGTAATTTATAATAAATCGTGTGTAGTACTAATTATTAGACAATCTGTACTGTTCTTGCTTATTTTAATATAACGGCAGTCAATGTTTTACGAGAACAAGGACAGACGTCCGGATTTCCAGACGCGTCACGCTCTTTTCACGATAGCCTGATAACACATGCAGCGTGACAGAGAGTGACCAGAGTGATTGTGATCGAGCGAGAGTGAGGCATCGAGCTTTTGGAAATACTGTGCAATGTGAATTTCGCGCTGCACACGAGCACACAGAAATATTTAAATAACTTGTCAAGGAAAATTCGGTAAAGAAAAAAAAAAGGTTGGTGAATGACGTTTTTGATCCGAGGTTTACAGTTTAAAATCAAAGAGCAGGTATTGAAGACTTCAGAAACTGACGTGATGTGACGTGGAATCAAAACAAGTTCCAGTAGATCATGAGACTACAGCAGCAGAATTAGCCGTTCAGTGAATCGATTCAATTGTATTGTGGGCTTCGACGTTTGCTGAAACTGGAAAGGTTCAGCTAGACAGAGAAAAGAGCAATAAATCTCCCGGTTACATGCTGGTATAGTAGGCAAACTGGAACATTAAATAAAGGGAAAACTCTGAACAAGATGGAAAGAGAACGGATGTCGAGATGGCAAACGCGACTGGGTCACTCCAAAGGTTTGGATAATGCACATTTCCAGACTAGATCTCTTTTTTTTTCAATACCGGATATTACAGCGATATAATGCGCAAGGTAAAACACATTTTTCAGGAAGGAAATATCCAAGCAATCTAATCTATATTAAAAAGTATTTTTTTTCTGAAATGACGGAAAGGCGGAACTGCTGGGAACAGCAATGTTTTCCGGAAGTTCAACTTATATTTGTTGAAATGGGAAAATTATTTCACCCTTTCAACTGAGCGGTACAGACTTCTAAAATGTTTCCAAACTAAAATAGCAGGGTAGAGTAGAACAATTTTCAACTGCTCTCTGAATTTTGTCTGGGTCACTCCGTAAATAAATGTATTCGTGCAGCTGCTGAAATTCTGAATCAGAGAACCCCAAAACTGTGCCTGAAAAAGCCGAATAGACATTTCCAGGTCCGTGTAGAGGCATCGCATGAGAATGAAGACCAGAGTGGTTGTCGCCCAGCAGAGAAGGAAACTCGCCGACAGGCTGAAGAGCAGAATGATGGATTGTCTCCGACTCTCCATCTCCGGATCTCGCTGTTTCCCGAAATTTCCCCGTCCCTTGAGCCGCCGCCGGACTCTGCTCGCCGCCAGTATCTGTCTGACGGTCAGAGCATTGAGGGTCAAAATGAGGAAGAAAGGAAGTAGCGGATTCAACAGACGGTCCACCCAATAAAACCCCTCAAACCCTTCGGTGAGAGGAAGTGCGGGTCTACCGAAACAGACCCAGTTACCGTTCAAAAAACCTGTTGTTTCCATATATAGGAAGTAAAATGGGATTTTTTTTAAACAGAAACCAATAGATACTGCGCCAATCACCAAATCCGCAATTTTGGGGATGCAGTATTTTGTTTTAAGTTTAGCAGAACAAATGGCCACAAAGCGATCGAAAGTGAAGGCGACAGTGAACCAGACGGAGCAATCCACGGCCACGTGACACATGACGTAGTGGACAAGGCAGAACGGAGCGTTGTCCAGGACTCGGTAAAGTCTGTACGCTTCACCCATCCGGTAGAACAGGACTTCGATCATCAACACCATTAGATCCGCCGCAGCCATCGCCACCAGGTAGCGCGTAACACGTTTGGAGAGACCGCATTTTCCTTGGCGGAGAATGATGATTGCAACAAGGTTAACTACAGTGAAACAAAAAAAAACCAGAAATAAGAATAAAGAAAATCAAGCGCATTGTGCATAGAAATACAGCCATGATTTGTTCACTTGAAATAACATCCATCGTTTATCCTTGCTGGACATTATCAGCGGAAGTAAAGAACACCTGTGTTTATGCGGTTTGTTTGAAAACCTGACCGCAGCATAAAGCGCTTTACAGTAAGTAGCACATGCTGCATTATCTCCTCACGATCACAGATGCAGCAGCGATGAGTAGAGTCCAGGAATGATAGAGCACAGAAACGCGCCCTTCGGTCTCCATGCCGACCGACATGGCCATCTGAGCCGGTCCCGTTTGTTCGCTTTTGGATCACCTCTCTCTAAGGCTTTCACATTTGTCAGACTGTCCAGGAGTATTTTAAATATTATTAATGACCCTGTAAACACCGATTAAAATCACATCAGCAGTAGCTGAAAGCAGCGTGAGGTCTCTGCTTCTGCATAAGTAACCGGAAGGTACTTACCCGGGATACCGACAATTATAATCACTGTGTAACAAATAGTCCTCTCATCAAGCATTGTTAATCCAGACTGTTAGTATTTACAGTTCTGTTCCGAATGTTCCCGATTTCTAAATGTTATAAAAGTTGTAAATAGCCAGTAAACAAACTCAAACAGTTATATCAAAGCCCAAATAGCAGATTTCTTTTGCGCCTACTGGGTAAAACTCTTCACCGATCACACGTTGCTGAGAGTCCACCGCGTCTGAATGTTTCCGTCCTAAATGTAGCTGAAGCACAGAATGACATTCTTTTATAAAATAATCGGTTACAAAATGATGAAAACAACTCGTACATGGACTGGTGCTAATTACTGCTAATTAGCAATTATTTCTCTACTGCCAATGGGGAAATAACACGCCTTATTTCATTGAACTGGACGCAACACCAGTCTTAAAGCATCAAGAGACGGCCGATGCTGGGATTGCAACACCAAGTACGATGCTGTCAAACTACTCCGGCAATGACAGGACATTATCTGAGCATCGCTGGTGGCGACAGTAGTCTGTAATCCTGTTGTTGAATCCACCTCATCAGCGCTGATTCCACTCCAACATTGCGAGTGGAGTCTCTGTCTTGTTATTTCTCTGTGATGGCGCACCTTTAATATCATTCACTTACTCTGCTCCGGTGATTTATTTCTGGAGATTATACATTAACATTATTTTTTTTTCTGGCGCAAACCCTCAGTGTTTGCACGGTTACCGAGTCAGTAGCAAACACAGATGTTGGGAAGTATGCAGAGTGAAATCCAAACCAATGACCCCAGCATTACAGACGTTATCGGCTGCTGTATCAAAGACAGAGAAAAATAGAAAGCATTGTATCAACACCAGTTTAAATGCAAATAAGTAACAGTAACGACATTACAGTCACCAGAGGATTTTCGAAGTTGGAATTCAGAAAGAAATTGATTCAGGGGAAAATTGCGTATTAAGCTGTTAAAGTTACGTATGTCAGTGTGTACCTCTTATATATCCATAAGACCATAAGACCATAAGACAAAGAAGCAGGAGTCGGCCATTCGGCCCATCGAGTCTGCTCCGCTATTTTATCATGAGCTGATCCATTCTCCCATGTAGTCCCACTCCCCTGCCTTCTCACCATAACCTTTGATGCCCTGGCTACTCAGTTACCTATCAATCTCTGCCTTAAATACACCCAATGACTTGGCCTCCACTGCTGCCCGTGGCAATAAATTCCATAGATTCACCACCCTCTGGCTAAAAAAAAAAATCTTCGCATTTCTGTTCTGAAAGGGTGCCCTTCAATCCTTAAGTCATGCCCTTTCGTACTAGACTCCCCATCATAGGAAACAACTTTGCCACATCCACTCTGTCCATGCCTTTCAACATTCCAAATGTTTCTATGAGGTCTCCCCTCATTCTTCTAAACTCCAAGGAATACAGTCCAAGAGCGGACAAACGTTCCTCATATGTTAACCCTCTCATTCCCGGAATCATTCTAGTGAATCTTCTCTGTGCCCTCTCCGACGTCAGCACATCCATTCTTAAATAAGGAGACCAAAACTGCCCACAGTACTCCAAGTGAGGTCTCACCAGCACCTTATAGAGCCTCAACATCTCATCCCTGCTCCTGTACTCTATTCTTCTAGAAATGAATGCCAACATTGCATTCGCCTTCTTCACTACTGACTCAACCTGGAGGTTAACCTTAAGGGTATCCTGTACGAGGACTCCCAAGTCCCATTGCACCTCAGAACTTTGAATTCTTTCTCCATTTAAATAATAGTCTGCCGGTTTATTCCTTCTGTCAAAGTGCATAACCATACACTTTCCAACATTGTACTTCATTTGCCACTTCTTTGTCCATTCTTCCAATCTATCCAAGTCTCTCTACAGACTCTCCGTTTCCTCAGCACTATCGGCCCCTCCACCTATTTTCGTATCGTCAGCAAACTTAGCCACAAAGCCATTTATTCCATAATCCAAATCGTTGATGTACAACGTAAAAAGAAGCGGCCCCAACACGGACCCCTGTGGAACACCACTGGTAACCATCTGCCAACCAGAATAGGAGCCCTTTATTCCCACTCTCTGTTTCCTGCCAATCTGCCAACGCTCTATCCACGTATGTAACTTTCCCGTAATTCCATGGGCTCTTATCTTGTTAAGTAGCCTCATGTGTGGCACCTTGTCAAAGGCCTTCTGAAAATATCTTATAACGAATACGTATAACATTTCCTACTCGTGCTGTGGAGTTTGAAACGGTAAAGTGACGGACAAAGCCGATGTTGAATCCACCTGAGGGACATTTAGATACTGAAACACTGTTTTGTTCAATTAGCTGTAGGAATACAATAGGCTGCTAAGGCTACCATTCACTGTCCTGTGGGTCAAGAGCACAACCATCAACACGTTTCTCCCTGGTGTGAATACCGGCATAATTTAACAAAATACTTTCTGCCATCTATAGATTCCATTCCGATTCTTCTCATGGTTGAACCTAAAAATGCCCGTATCCTTGGCATTCCCTTCGCAGTGCCCTGCAGAAATAAATGCAGGGCCGACAAATAGGGCCACACCATCCCATAAAGACAGAGTAGGAAGGCTTTGGTTCCTGAGGCTTCAGCGAGCAGAGGCTGAGGAAGAGCTTCACTCCAAGTGAGGTAACACCGGGTAAGTTCCTTTAATAAATGTAATTACCTTAGGAGTGGGTAATGCAGGCAGCAGTTAGGGCAGTTGAGTGCTCCGTTTACAGGATGTGGGAAGTCAGGGCGAGCACAATCGTCCCTGATTGCTGCACCTACGAAAGGTGCATCCAGCTGCAGCTCCTCACAAACCGAGCCAAGGAACTGGAGCTGGAGGTGGATGAACTTCGGATTATTCCGGAGGCAGAGGCAGAAATAGAGAGGAGCTACAGGGAGATAGTCACCCCTAAGAGTCAGGAGACAGGTAGTTGGGTGACTGTCAGGAGAGCGAAGGGGATGAGACAGAATGAGTACAGCACCCCTGTGACCGTTCCCACCAATAATAAGTATATCATTTTGGAGACTGTTGACGGGGACGACCTACCAAGGACAAGTTGCAGTGGTCGCGTCTCTGGCACCGAGATGGGACCCTCAAATCAGAAGGGAAGGAGGAAAAAGAGGAGAGCAGTAGTGATAGGGGATTCGATAGTTAGCGGGACAGATAAGAGGTTCTGTGGAAGAGATCGAGAATCCCGGATGGTCTGTCGCCTCCCTGGTGCCAAGGTCCGTGATATCTCCGATCGAGTTCTCGGTATTCTCAAGTGGGAGGGTGAGCAGCCGGATGTCGTGGTCCATGTAGGGACCAACGACGTGGGTAGAAAGAGTGAGGAGGTCCTGAGAGGTTAATTTAGGGAGTTAGGTGACAAGTTAAAGAACAGGACGTCCAGGATAGCAATCTCAGGATTGCTACCAGTGCCACGTGCAGGCGGGTTTATAAATAGTAAGATAGCACAGATCAACACGTGGCTGAAGACATGGTGCAGGACGGAGGGCTTCAGATTTACAGATAATTGGGCAGTTTTCCAGGGAAGGTGGGACCTGTTCTGGCGGGACGGTCTACATCTGAACTGGAGGGGGACAAATATTCTTGCAGGTAGGTTTGCTAGAGTGGCTCCGGTGGATTTAAGTTAGATACGAGTGGGCAGGGGAACCAGAGTGTACGAACAGATGTAGGGGAGAAGGAAGAAAAAGTAAATAGTAAAGTTGTTTGCACAGTTAGTGATAAACAGAGAGTATGACGTGGAAAATTTCTTTAATGCATTTATTTTAATGCTAGGAACATTATAAGAAAGGGGGGCGAGCTTAAAGCGTGGATTGATACCTGGAAGTATCATGTGGTAGCTATTAGTGAAACATGGTTACAGGAGGGGTGTGATTGGCAACTAAATATTCCTGGATTTAATTGCTTCAGGTGTGATAGAATCCGAGGGACAAGATGGGGAGGTGTTGCATTGCTGGTCAGAGAAAATACTACAGCGGAGCTCTGGCAGGATAGATTAGAGGGCTCGCCTAGGGAGGCTATTTGGGTGGAATTGAGGAATGGGAAAGGTGGTGTAACACTTATGGGGTGTATTATAGACCACCAAATGGGGAGCGAGAATTGGAGGAGTAAGTTTGTATGGAGATAGCAGATATTTATAGTAAGCACAAGGTTGTGATTGTGGGAGATTTTAATATTCCACATATAGACTGGGAAGCCCATACCGTAAAAGGGCTGGATGGTTTGGAGTTTGTAAAATGTGTGCAAGATAGTTTTTTGCAGCGATACATAGAGGTACCAACGAGAGAGGGGCAGTTTTGAATCTCCTGTTAGGGAATGAGGTAGGTCAGGTGACGGATGTTTGCATTGGGGAGCACTTCGGGTCCAGTAATCACAATGCTATTTGTTTCAATATAATTATGGAGGAGGATAGGTCTGGACCCAGGGTTGGGATTTTTGATTGGAGTAAAGCTAACTTTGAGGAGATACGAAAAGATTTAGATGGAGTGTATAGGGATAATTTGTTTTATGGGAAGAATGTAATATGGAAATGGAGGTCATTTAAAGATGCAATTTTGAGAGTGCAGAATCTTTATGCTCCTGTTAAGTTGAAAGGAAAGGTTAAAAGTTTGAAAGGGCCATGGTTTTCAAGGGATATTGAAACCGGGTTCGCAAAAAGAGAGACATCTACAATATATATAGGCAACATGGAGTAAATTAGGTGCTCGAGGAATATAAACAATTTAAAAATAAACTTAAGAAATAAATTAGAAAAACTAAAAGAAGATATGATATTCCCTAGGAACTTTAGGGAAGTTAGTGTGGAAATAGCAGGGGCTCTGACAAAAATATTTCAAATGTCATTAGCAACGGGGATAGTGCCGGAGGATTGGCGTATTGCTCATGTTGTTCCATTGTTTAAAAAGGGTTCTAAGAGTAAACGTAGCGATTATCGGCCTGTGAGTTTGACGTCAGTGGTGGGTAAATTGATGGAAAGTATTCTTAGAGATGGTATATACAATTATCTGGATAGAGAGGGTCTGATTAGGAACAGTCAACACGGATTTGTGCGTGGAAGGTCACGTTTGACAAACCTTACAGAATTTTTTGAAGAGGTTACTAGGAATGTTGACGAGGGTAAAGTGGTGGATGTTGTCTAAATGGACTTCAGAAAGGCCTTTGACAAGGTCCCACACGGAATGTTGGTTAGAAAGGGTCAATCGTTAGGTATTCATATTGAAGTAGTGAAATGGATTTCGTGTGGCTGGATGGGAGACGCCAGAGAGTGGTGGTGGATAACTGTTTGTCAGATTGTAGGCCGGTGACTAGTGGTGTGCCTCAGGGATCTGTTCTGGGTCCAATGTTATTTGTCATATATATTAATGATCTGGATGATGGGGTGGTAAATTGGATGAGCAAGTATACTGATGACACTAAGATAGGTGGAGTTGCGGATATTGAAATAGGTTTTCAACGCTTGCAGGGAGATTTAGGTCAGTTAGAAGAGTGGGCTGAAAATGGCAGACGGAGTTTAATGCTGATAGATGTGAGGTGCTACACTTTGGTAGGACTAATCAAAATAGGAAATACATGGTAAATACGAAGAATTCTGCAGATGCTGGAAATTCAAGCAACACACGTCAAAGTTGCTGGTGAAGCAGCAGGCCAGGGAGCATCTCTAGGAAGAGGTACAGTCGACGTTTCGGGCCGAGACTCTTCGTCAGGACTAACTGAAGGAAGAGCTAGTAAGAGATTTGAAAGTGGGAGGGGGAGGGGAGATCCAAAATGATAGGAGAAGACAGGAGGGGGAGGGATGGAGCTAAGAGCTGGACAGGTGATTGGCAAAAGGGATATGAGAGGATCATGGGACAGGAGACCCAGGGAGAAGAAAAGGGGGAGGGTGGGAAAAACCCAGAGGATGTGCAAGAGGTATAGTCGGAGGGACAGAGGGAGAAAAAGGAGATACATGGTAAATGGTAGGGTATTGAAGAATGCAGTAGAACAGAGGGATCTGGGAATAATGGTGCATCGTTCCCTGAAGTTGGAATCTCATGTGGATAAGGTGGTGACGAAAGCTTTTG